>NC_134273.1:65196292-65502081 GCF_031893055.1 Leptodactylus fuscus | reverse complement strand
TTCATAGGACAGAGATAGGAGCCACCTCTTGTGGTCTATCACAACTGAAGAGTGATCAGTGTGAAAAGGAATGGCACACCAGAGTCTGGTGGAATGATTATTAATAAATATTAAATAATTAGCTCTGCCCACTAATACAATAAATTACAAAGAGCAGGAAAAGGAAAGACTGTTGAAATGTAAATAGTGGTCTAAGGCCGAGGCACCACCATGTGTAAACGCAGCTTTTTTTGTTGCAGATTGTGCGGTGAGTTTCTGAACCAAATCCAGGAGGAGATTACATTGCATTTTTTAATGCCTTCCATTGTTTTCAATGGGTTTCGCAAGGAAGAATCTGCCTGAACGTAGAGGAAGAAATTTTGTAATCCTCCTGAAAAAAAGCCCAAAAAACTGTGTGAACTCACCTGAAGAGCTTACTTCCCTTTTGTAGCCATTCTAGGCTTTGTTTCAAAAAACCGCAGCAAAATCTGCAATGAAAAAAGCTGCGTTTCCCCAATGTGGGGCCTCAGCCTAAAGCTGGTTCACTTTATACGCCATTCTAGTTAGGAGTGAGCTATAAGGATTTTAGGACATCATTCCTAACTTAATAGATCAACAAACGTAAACTCTGATTCTGCAGGATCACCCTAAATAGTAAACATGCTGGCAGCAAGCGCCTCCTGCTGGTGATGTAAAGAAGTGCAGCAGTAAAAGAGGGGAAGCAAAAACACAATTCGGGAGTATAAAACAATTTTCTTAACAAACTACAAATAAAGGATCAGATACTACAACGATCCAACTAAGGACAAAGACTGGGGTGAACTAAACAGATGTCGCAAAAGCGTTCAAGAAGAAAATGAGGATTTAAGGAATGATTTTGACATTCTTCCAAGTATCTTAGGCAGATTCAACCTTCAGTCTTTACTTTACTCTGTGTGTATGTAAAGCAAACCTGTCAGCCCAATCTGAGAGCAGGATATAAAAGAGGGAAAGAAGCGGAGCTTCACGATGTACGATTCATATGGAGCAGATTTTCTGAGAAATAAGGGTAAGTTCACATGGTTTTTTTTGGATTGGGTGGAGGCCGCCTCAGGTTCCGATCCAAAAACTGGGTAACCACGACTGAAAGCCGGTGGACTGCACCGGCATCCAACCGCACACTCAGCTCCGGATTAGGCCCAATGAATGAGCCTAGTCCGGAGGAGGGAGTGTCTTCAGGCCGAATCGTGAGGAGACTCGGCCTGAAGAATGAGCATCTCGCTTCTTTTTTCTGGGAGTCGGAAGAAACGGCTCCTGGAAGAAAGACCTGAGCGGCTCCCAATGATTTCAATGGGATCCGTCTTTTTGGTCAGGGTTTTGAGGCGGATACAGCCTCAAAACCCTGAGCAAAAAACTCAGTGTGAACTTACCCTAACAAAGTAAACCTTGACAGGACTCCTAGGAGAGACAATGAGTCCTGATTGCCCCGCCCACACATGGTGATTGACAGTCTGGCTGTGTGTGTGAGCGGGGTCAGCTGGACTCTCACTGTACTCTAGGAGTCCTGGTGGGATTTGAAACCTTTATACCTATGGGCTAGTTCACACGTGAAAACCGCGTGGCGAATTTTGGTTTAGAAAAAGAACGCTTCCTAACTAGGAAGCGATTTTTTGATCTTGAAGCGTCAAAAACGCCAGTTGGTTTTTCCCTGCCAGGCAGTGAATGGACCGTAAAAAAACGCATTGCGGTCTTTGGTCACAGTTTTTGCCAGAATCTGCCTCAAGAAAGGTCATGTCGCTTCTTTTTCCCACTAGCAGCAACATGCCACTAGCAGGAAAAAGAACGCTAGCGGTCTCCATAGACCACCATTGTGAGGGGGCGGATCATGACATGGATTCTGCGCCATAATCCGCCCCCTCTGTGCCCGTGTAAACGGGCCCTTAGAGCTCCACTTTTCTCCCTCCATCCTATCCTACTCTCAGACAGGGCAGCATTAATCATCCGACACATTCACCCTAAAGAGGGCCTCTTCATTATTGGTACATGAGTAATACGGCCCATCCATCCTCTCGGCTTCATTCCAATTGAGACATTCCTATTAACCAGAATATCTCAAATGACTCCACTCTTAAGATCGAGGCCGGACTGGCACTGCGCTGGCAGCAGTCGCACAATGGTATTCACACCACTGTCTCCATTATTAGACACATTTTTCTAAAAATACATTCAGGATGAGAATCTCTGTAAAGTACGTAGAACGCGCTTTTCCTTCGTATTAGACATTGTTTTTGTGTGACAATGGGTTTTTTTTTCCAATGAACCACCATCGCCTACCTATATAGGTATAAAGCACGCACAACATGCTTGTCCTTGTATTAGGCAGGGATTATCATCAACCACATTAGTTGGATCCTATATACAATATTGAGGATCCTGAGCACGGTAAAGTAATATGGAGAAACGCTGCTGTTTGCACATGAAACGTGTTACTTCAAGACAGTATGGATCTTTGTACATGTCAGCAATATCTAACCAAACCCAAAAGATACAATCACTAAAAGTGAGACAGACATATATGCTGTATATAGCTTTCCACCTACCAATGCCCCTATGGTACCATGTATGTGGTCAGAGTCATGTGATCCCATCTGGACAGAGTCCACCTAACTGGCATACAATGACTATTCTCCTATGGCCACCAGAATGTTAACGGGGTCACCTCTAATGTGCCGACACCCCCACCTACATCATTGTAGGCGAGGGGACTGAGTAGCGACAGCACAGAAGGGGACTAGGCCAAAACAAGAGGCAACAGTCAGTATAAGTCATAAAAAAGCAGCAATATATGGAAAAGGGCGGTGTAACTGGTACAGAGGATCTGCAAGGTTCACGTGTATAGAATAGCACAGGGTGGATGTGAGTCTATACATTCAGAGCCCTTCCCAGCTAAGGTTAAGCTCACAGTATTATAATCTTAGCTTGCTTCAAAGCCCTAAGTGACTCCATAATGCCTTTTGACTTTAATATATGGTTATACTTTTTGTTAAACACACATTCGATCTGATCAATCTTTAGGACGGGTATATTTTGAAAGACTTTGCAAGGCTAAAAGGTGACAATACACTTTCAAAAGCCTTTGGGAGAGATAGCGATTCCTAAGGAACTCGCTGTACACAAGCATGCTAGATTTGGCCAAGTGTGCACTTGTTTTCAACATGTAGAAGGAAATAAGCCACTGCCAGATACCTAAGGAGACGGCTTATCTCAAAGTATCAGTTGTCAACATACCAAAAACAAGCTTCTTCCAATATCATTTGATGGAGAAGAGTCGGGAGACATCATATACCTTAGGTGATCGACCGGTCTTCCTGTAATAGTCCAGTTCAGCCAATATTAGTGGAATGAGTATCTTAAGAGAATCCTGATCGTTCTCATGATGTTTCGCCTGACCTAGGAGGATCACTGACAGATGCCATTTTTATAAAGCTATGGGGTGGCTGTTTAAAGGTCTTATAGATGCCGCCTATTGAATGGGTCTATACATGTGGCAGACACCCTTTAGGACTAGCCCCAATATTGTCAGTATTAACTTCGATATCAGTGACATGTACAAATGAACCCAACTGTCTTTTCAGGAGACACACAGTACTTACACATAGCAAACAGTGCAAATATCACAGAGTACAAATACAGCAGACTCCCCTGATGTCACAAACACAAAACCGAACCAATTCAATCTACATTCTTGCGTCTTTCCTCTCTGTTCACACAGCAATCTCATCCTCCAGACTGTCCCCCAGCATGTCTCTGTGCAGTACGTGGGCCAGCCTCCCACCCTCATCCTGCCACGACTCCCTCTCTTCACTCTCATCAGTGTTGGATTCGTATTCAGATGCTATTCCAGATTCTCTGAACCTATAGAGCTCAAGGCTGCCAAGAAGTTCACTTGTTCCTTCCCCCTCGCCTGGAACAAAACGATAACACTGCACCTTCACCAAGCAGTCTGTCCTACCTAACGGGCTGCCCAGCTGGAAGGAAGGATCAGGTTCAGTCAGTGGGGGGAGATCTTCTGGTTTCGGCGTTGAAGGATCACAAAGCACTGGAAGGATGCTGGAACGGAAGGTGATTTCAAGGAGGCTGTCCTGAGATCCCACTGCAAGGATTAAGGAACGAGACTTCAGTGTGAAAATCACACAACATGGACAAGTATAACCATAAGGGTCAGTTCACACGTGAAAACCGCCTAGCTTATTTGTGCGAGGTAAAAAACCTCGAGGAGTTTTTTTGACGCTGTTTTTTGCATTCCACGTGGTTTTTGACGAGGTTTTTGACGCGGTTTTCACTAGCGGTTTTCGCTAGGGTTTTTTTTTCCTATATGTGCTATAGAAACTGCAGGCGAAAACCGCGCGGTTTTTTGCAAAAAACCGCGCGGTTTTGTGTGCAAAAAACCGCGCGGTTTTTTACCGCGCGGTTTTCGCCTCCCATTCACTTCTATGCAATTCTTCAGGCGTTTTCCGCCTGAAGAAAGGTCATGTCGCTTCTTCAGGCGGAAAACGCTAGGAGGAAAAAAAAAGCTAGTGGTCTACATAGACCACCATGTTAAAGGAGAGGTTTTTGAAGCGAATTCCGCTGTCAAAAACCTCCCCTTTGCCCACGTGTGAACTAGCCCTAAGTCGTCTTAGAATCTAATGCAAGCCCCGTGGGTTACAAAGAGTAGGTAAGTGATAAAGTCAGGAGATCCCTCTCAGATCAGGAATGTATAATGTGAACAGAATAAAGCCAAGGCTTGTCACCCATTAAAGAAGCACTCCACCATTTTTTTTTTTTTTTGTATTTCGCCGCTCATTTTTACAAAGGTGTTTCAGTGTGATGCAGTGAATGAGATCGGGTTTCTGGCTCTGCCCCACATCACCATGTCTTTTTCAGTGAACCGGAACTCAGAAACTTAACCTTCACCACTTCCACCGAATCTGCATCATTTAATAAGCACGGCTCCCCCGATTCCAGCCCAGTTGAAATTTTCTCTCTAATAGAGATGAGCGAGTAGTATTCGATCAAATACCTCGCTGCCATAGGTATGCGTGTAAGCTGCCAAACACTAAGGGGTTAAACACATCGAATATTCGATGCACTTAACCCCTTGGTGTCCGGCCGCTTATACGCATACATATGGCGGCAAGGTATTCGATCGAATACTACTCACTCATCTCTACTCTCTAACCCTCACCATTCTTGAGCAACAAGAGCAAGGATTTTTTGGTGCCTGATGAGTTATTTAGACTCTGTAATGTCAGAAGGGCGGTGTCAGGCAGGGGGTGTTATTCAGAGGCAGAGCTCAGAATCACACCCCTTGTCTGCTCCTGCCTGACACCGCCCTCCTGACAGTACAGAGTCTAAATAGCGTATCAAGAACCAAAATTAACAACTTTGGTTGCTCAGGAGTGGCGGGGGCTATAGAACAAAAAATTAAACTGTGCCAGAATTAGTGGAGAGGAACCTATTAAATGATGTAAAGAGATGGAGTTGGCAGAGGAGGGGACATGTCCTCTTTAATGCATTCACAAGAGCCTTGTTCTATAGCAATACATTAGGAGTCTGAGTTCTGGTTCACTGTAGCAGGAAATGTAGGACAAGGACATAGTGTGCACTAGATTTACCAGATAAGGCAACAAGAAGTGTAACCCTCACAGCACCCCACTGAGGGGGTGAATATAAAGGAAGATGGAGTGCTTCTTTAACCTAGAGCAATTCTTTGGGAATAACATAAATAGCCGATTCCACATTAGCTTTGGGAGATATCAAGCTGCTGCTCATGCTGTGTGTGCAGACAGCAGATAACTAATGTTGTATCTGGATGGCAGTCATAGTGGAGCGCCAAAAAATAAGTCGCTTGCCGGAGCTCTTAAGCTGATTATTGTGACAGACTCATATTAAAGGGTTTGTTCATGACAAGACAGACCTTTGAAATATGAACTTCACTTCAACAAATCTTCCAGGTCATTTTTGCCTCCGTGAGGACAGAGTATCATACAAGGTGAGCTTTGTGATATATATAGGTTTATATGATTTGCAGCAGCATTTCTGACCAAAAAGCTGAGTAAATCCTGAAAGGACTCCTTAGAGAGACCGTGAGAGTCCTCCTGAGCCCTCCCACATAGTGATTGACAGCCTTCTGTGTACACACATAGGGGCAGTTCACACAGAGTAAACTGGCGCGCAATCTGGCATGTATACGCGTGCTGCAAAATAACGCACGTTATACGATCGTAATCCCCATTGAAATCAATGGGATCTTTTTTGAGCACGCAAATTCTGACACGCGTATACATGCCAGATTGCACACCAGTTTACTCCGTCGACCTTGACCCACTTGTATATTTACTTAACCTCCCGCCAAATCACCTGGGTCACGACTGAAGGACATACACAGCTTAGAACACCTCACTGCCTCCCTGAATAACGCATTGGATGCTTTCCAGGCCGTGTGGTCGCCCTGGGATGCTTACTGTGCTTTGTGTGGTTTGTGACTCCTCCTGTTCCCTTTCTTCCTTTTCCCTTCCCTTTTCCCTCCCTCCCTCCCTCTTCCCCCGCTAATTATTTCTTGGCTGTTTTATCATTGACTGTTTTTTGCTTTACCTTGCAGTACTACGTTCTGACTTTTCCTTTTGTTTGTAAAAATTTATGAAAACTTTTGAGGGGATCGGGGGGCCTGGTGGCGCACGGGGGTTGGGGGAATCGCTAATCAATAATAAATCTTCCCCGTTGCCTCTTCTGCAGTAAACAAAAATAACCATACCCATCTATCTTCAGAACTTACTGGCATTTTTTCCAGATAACTTGTATTCCAGCTCCTGCACTTGTTTTACCAGCAGAGAAATATGTTGCAGCAAGTCCTTATTCTGCAGGAGCAGCTGGTGCACTCTCGCCTGGGACTCCAGCCTGGCAGCGGCTTCTGCAGACAACTGGTCCTTCAGTAAATGAACCTGCAAAGGAGAAGACATGCTCCAGTAGGTCAAGTGTTACACAGGTAGCGCACATAACATATACAGATACTGATGGCCTTATTTTTCTCGTACCTGGGCCACCGCCACTTGAGTCTGCTGCTGTTGTTGCTGCAGTTGCTGCTGAAGCAGCTGGATTTGGTGGTGAACAGAGAGCGGACTTCCAGGGAGAAGCTGACCATCTGATGGGAGCAACATCTTGGGAGAGGCTATTACTTTTTCCTGCAGAGGAGTACATGACAGTGTTAGTCAATATGACTTGCTTTATTTTTTGTGAACATATAGGAATGACCTCTGTATAGCTATATGGCTGTAGTGAAACTCGGATACTCAATGGCCTACCATGCGTGTATTCTTTCTATACTATGTCAATGGTTCGACCTTTCTCTAAAAAAAAACTGGATGATTCTCACCATGCTGAGGAGATGGATAAAAGCAGATGGGTCATCTGGGGCAGAGATGGTTAAAGATGCAGCAGACGCCCATAGGAATTATACATTACAGAGGAAAACTTCCTCCTACATCATTTCTCCTCCTGTTTATTGTAACAAGGATTATGCTTTATGGAGAAGAATTTCCTCTTTCCATCAATTCTAAAACTATATTGTCCTATGGGAGCGCCATCTCTTGTTTTTACGCTTTCTTAGCCTAAATTGTCTTTAAGTACTGCAAGCTTTGGCCTTTATAATATGATCACTTTGCCCTCAGGATGGTGCAATATGAACTTTGAAACCCCTGCATTAGAGCCGAGGGCCAGATCAGCCTTATGGTTGTCTTGAAAGGGCCCTTAGTAATTCCTCAACTATATCAACTATATAAATGCAGCTATACCAGTTATGCGTAGTTACATTTAGAGCACCGGTCGAAGACAGAACACACTAAGTGATGTCACATGGTTTAGGGCAGGGGTGCCCAATATGTTGATCGCAATCTACCGGTCGATCGCAAAAGAAGTATGGGTCGATCGTGTGATGCAGCCAGAAGCGTTCATTGCAGGTGCGGTCTGCTGTGTGGGCGGGGCCTGGGCCGCAGCCCCGCCTAGTTTCCATGTCAGACTGGAGAGTGGGGAGCGCGTCATGCCTCGGAGCTGTTGCTGCTTCTGTTCCGTGTGTCTCGGCAGCATCTCCGGGGCATGACGCGCTCCCCGCTCTCCAGTCGGCCTCAGGCAGGAGCCTTCCAGGCTGGGGGTCTGTGCTGAGGGCACCGGCATTTCTGGCAGTGGTGTCAGCTCTGTGCTTGGTGCTCGAGCAGTGCCATGTGAGCTCTGAGCCAATCAGAACGTCTGCATCAGAGCAGGCCCCGCCCCTTAGACTTGTTAAGCCCCACCCAGTCTTGTTAGACTTGTGGGCCCCACCCACACAGCAGACCCAGGCCCCACCCACACAGTAGATCATTTTGACTTGGTCAATTTATAAGTAGCTCAACCCCTGTACAAGTGTGAGCACCCCTGGTTTAGGGGGACCTAATGCAGCTACCATTTGATTAAAGTGGCCCCGGATTTGGCCTAACGGGCCTTATGTTTGACACCTGTATATTAGACGCGTGTATGACCATAATAACTCCAATAGGAGTATCAGGAATCTTACATTTACCTTCTTTTCATCAGTACACTCGCTCTCCTTTTTCACTGCATCCAAATCTGTAACTCCACGACTAAACTTAGGGCGCTGGTCTCCAGGCAGTGGACTGTCCAAAGCATCAATATCAGTCTCATCTGCATTGTGGTCCACACTGGCGACTACATGTGTTACTGCAGAACATAGACAAGTGAATTAGCCCTGGAAAACATCGAGCCACTAGCGAACAGTGAGATCGAATACAGAGCTGGATATTCTCTGCAGTGTGTCCATTATGTCTAATTTACCTGGCACACCAGAGTCGTCAGTGCTCTTCTCACTCTCAATATCCTCTCGCCCATCTCCTCCTTGTTCGGTGTGCTGCAAACTCAACTTGTGGCAAACCTCAAATGCTTGGCCCACCGTCCGCACAACGCGCATGGCTTGGCTCTACAAAGAAGATTGTGATAATTCATTATAACACAGTAGATCTACAAGCAGTGAATGTCTAATGTCTTATCTTTAGACTTAATATTAAAACAGGACGACACCTTAAAGAAGACCTTTCACCACCTCAACCCAAGTAAGTGCCCTCAAATGCCAATAAAGAGCAGCATGTTGGCTCAATGGTTAGCACTGTTGCCTTGCAATTTCCTTTGTTCACTTTGAGTCTATTGTTGTGTTGTTAAAACCCTATAAAATATATATTTTGTATTTTTAATCATTGGAAAGGTATGTATAAGGAATGGGTTCAAAGCACAGAACCACTATCTTATATGCCTAGTACTATATTTGGCATGAGACTCCTCCTGCCATTCCAGTAAAGCACTAGAAATTTGTGATAAAGTGTGTGTGTGTGTGTGTATACATATATATAATCTATCTATGTATACACACACACACTAGCTTCTGCCTGCGACTTCGTCTGCGGGTTCTTGGCGTTGATGATCCGCCCAGATTTAGCAAATTGCTGCCGTCGATGTTTTGCCTGCTCCGGCATTTCAACAGCTGCTGCTGAACTTGTTCCTCACACCGTGCCTGTGATTGTTCCGGCATCTCAGCAGCTCGCTGGGACACCATATTAATGAGCGTGATCTGCATGCTCCAACATTTTGGCAGCTCTCAAGCTGCCTGCCGCTAAACTTGATTCTTGCACTGTGCCTGGGATTGTTCCGGCATCTCAGCACCTCGCTGGGAAGCCATATAATGAGCATGTAGATGATGTCGATGATCCCCCTCAGCTGCGCTTGAGAAGAACTCTGACTTCTGGCTCCTTCATAGCTGTCGTTGTTTGCGAAAAATTAGATTCTCTTTTTCCAGGCATGTTAAAAATTGGCAAAGTTGGCAAACTGCCAATATGGATTAAAGGTGTTTTGCCCAGGTTTGTCAGCACTGGAGCAGATCAGATAATATGCAAAAGGGTGTCTACACACTGAGGGTTAAGTGTGTTTACACAGAGAGATAACAGACCTGGCTGAGATAAGGCTGCTAAGAGCTGTTTAATATAGTATGTGAACCTAAATTCATAACAGTCGTGAAGCCATGTCATTTACCGGGATAAAAAGTAGCCTATATTTTAATCGAGGTTACAATCTATCTATGTGCCAAACATCATTCAAATCCATTCAGCTGTTTTTGAGTGATTGAGGAACAAACACACAAAGATACAAAATTTCACATTTATATTAGTAGGATAGGATATATATATATTATACTTCAATGTAAAAGTGCCCGGTTCATGACTAGTTCCCTTTAAATATACATTCTCACACTACTAGAATTAACATTTTATAGTAAATCACTCCCAAACCAGCACTGCTTAGTTAGTAGTCCATAATGACTAGTCACAGAGGATGTGGTTCTATTCACAGTAATAACATAATGGTATAAATACAGACCGCAAAGAGCTACAATTGGCATGTGGGGAAACACATACTTAAAGGAATTTTCCTGGATTAGCAGGGTTTCCAGCAGCAAAGAAAAACCTAGTGTTAGGAAGCTCAGAGTTGGTTATAAAAATAAAAGAACCAAAACGTATCTCCTGGACCCCCACCAATCTGGCCAGGGTCAGCGCTGGTCTGCTCAATAGGAAATGCCAGGAAGTCATTTGTTGAGAGGGCATGTCCTGTGTGGCGAGACTGAACCAGGAAATAGGAAAGCGGAGACCTGACCAGCACTGAGATGGACGTGGCGGGGATAGAAGAGTATTGGTTCTTTTATTTTTAACCCACCCTGAGCCGGCCATTACCAGTCTTTTTCTGCTGGGAAATCCTCCTTATCTGCTGCACCACATCTGCCATTTTAATGTGTGCAGTATATTGATGTCTATAAATGCCAAGCGGTGTTTTCTGGATATTCGGAGGGACAGTCCCCACTCTTACCTGTAAATTCTAAAATAAATCTATAAAAAACAGGAAGGATCAGCTGATTTTACAAGTTTTGTAAATGAAATTCTGCAGAAGAAGGGGGATGAATGATTTTTTTTTTATAAAACCCCATTCACACACAGCATTTAAGCAGGGACCAGCACAAGAGGGATACATGGATTCTCCTAGATCCTAAAGTTCTGTTATGAACTCAGGTCAGTGAGGGTCCCAGCACCCCTACTGATCACCTGTCCCCAGCAGCATATCTAATTCACTGCAGGTTTGCCCCCTTTCAAATGAATGGGAGTTGATCTGCAATACCCAAGCCTGGCCACTAACTGAGAACAGCGCTGTCTGTTTCCTGTTCCATTCTCTGTGTATCAGCTGCTGAGAACAGCTGATTCATGGGGGTTCGAGCAAAGTATCAGACCTTTTCCAATCTGATATTGATGACTTATTAATATTTTTAGCCTGGAAAACCCCTTTAAATAAAAATATTAAAAAATATGAGCATGGCCTTTAGGCTTTGCTCACACATGTAGCATATATTTGTTGTACATGTTGAATGTGTGCTGCGAAACCAACATAATAGATGCATGGAACTGCATGACTCCCATTAAATGGAGTCTGACCACAGCAAAATCGGTATCAAACGGCGGTTTCTATACTTTCCAAAGAAGTCTTTCTTATTCTACATTGCAGCCCCATTTTGATGAAAATCTGTGTTTTATCCTGTGTAAATGAGCTAAAAAGGCCTTTACGGACATTTCTTCTCCTGCTGGGGCTTTGCTCTCTGCTCTATATAAATCGGCCTTAACCCCACTCAGCTCCAACCCCATTGCCTGAGTGATATCGGACTCTTTGTAGTAGTTGTAGTAGTGTTGATTCAATACCTTGCTCCATAGGAATGCGTGTTATCAGCTAGCGCCACCGGCCGGCGCTTAACTCAGTGTTCGGCCGCTTATATGCATTCCTATGAGAGCAGAGGTATTTTAAACTATTCGTATATACTCGAGTATAAGCCGAACTTTTCAGCAATTACTGCACCCAAAAACTCCGACCATTTTCATTTTTGAAATTTTCCAGTAGCTGCTGCATTTCCCCCCCTCGGCTTATACTCGAGTCAATAGGTTTTCCCAGTTTCTTGTGGTAAAATTAGGGGCCTCGGCTTATATTCGGGTCAGCTTATACTCGAGTATAAACGGTATTGCTCATTTTTCACAATAATAAAAATTCTGATATTCATGCTTAATGGAGCTGCAATGCAGAATAAGAAAGGCATCTTTGGAAAGTGTAGAGGCCTTCCTACAAGGTACTGCCATTAGTTCGATACCAATTTCCTGCTGATGGACTCCCTTTAATGAAATAATAAAACCCCGTAGAAATTAGACTTTGAGTCCACTGAACAGCTAGTATGTAGGTAAAGGGATTTAGAGCAGTGGTTACTAATATCTGACCCCTGCACAGGATAATGCGGGGAAAAAAAACAGACTTCAGCGAACATTGAGATTTATTCTAGCCGCGAGCCAGGAGACCTCAGATATTAAATTCTCCATGGAAACAGGCAATAATAGAATAGGGGGCCGCAATGTTCTCCTTTTAATAACGGAGGATCTCTTGGATACTGGACTGTAAACATCAGGAAACGGCAGCAGAAAGGCCGGGAGTGAGCAGCTGGCATCTTATAGAAAGGAAGAGGTGAGGAGAACAGCTGGAGGCCACGGCTTTGTATGAGAGTAGTCAGGGGAAGCAGAAACTATTAGCCATCATTAAAGGCATGAAAGACTTTGTAGCTGGTGGGCAGGAGAGGACGGGATCGGCAGTAAGAGACCCACGGGTGAGACGTAATGTATACTGTAACTACAGACACCGTACATTTACCAGCATTGGATTTGGAATGAGTAAGGGTATGTTCACACTGAGTTTGCGGACAAGGATGTAGGCAGGGTTTTTTTGCATCTCAATCAACATTTAAAGAAAAAAATGAAAATGATGTCCCCTATCTTAGTGCATGTTATATAGCATGAAGAAGCTGAAATCAGCACCGTTTTTCCTTTGCTGGTATCTCCTTCTCTTGCAGAAATATCAGTAACATTAGTTTTGCACTATTAATATTGCTGTACTGTAGGGGGCGCTCTTTACAACCCAGTGCCATCGCTGGGCAGGGGAGAACGCATCCTTCACAGTACAAGAGAGTATCGCTTTACCAAAAGGTGGGCGTTCTTCACTGCTCAGTGGTGACCCTGGGCTGTAAAGAGCGCCCCCTACAGTACAGCGATATCAGTAGTTGAAATGAACAGCATTGTTATCGCTGCAACAGAAAGAGCTACAAAAAAAGAAAAACTTGCACTGGGCTATAAGGCCCCATTCAAACGGGGCAAGAGGGGGCGAATTTTGGCGTGGAATCCATGTCATAATCCGCCCCCTCACAATAGTGGTCTATGTAGACCGCTAGCGCTCTTTTTTCGAAAAAAAGTAGTGAGCTGCCATTTCTTCAGGTGGATGCGACCGCCTCGCAGCAGCATGCTTTGGACCAGGGTGCCATGACTGTCGGAAGTCGCAGCAGGCGGATTTTGGCCATATTCTGATGCGGCTTCCCGTGTCAGAATCAGGACCAAAATCCACCATCCGCGCCCTGTGTGAACCGGGCCTTAGACATGAAATATCCCACTGTTGGTCTCTCCTCACAGCAAATGTGCCCTGTTCCCATTGGAAACCAATGCAAATTCAGCAAAGCCTATGGGCAGGCCCACTTTAACCATTTATGGTATGTATACATAGAAAGAATTCATTTAGACGTGTCTCTCTATATAAAATGTACGGGGAGATTTACTAAATGCACCATAATTCTGGCACAATTTGCATCAAAAAAAAAACTGTAATAACTCGCTTCACATTTACATGTGTTTTAGATATTTTAGACACTTTGCAGTTAAATTTTGGCATGATCTTCTGGTGTAAAGTAAAGCCAAGTAGTGTAATAGGAGGTGTAAAGTCTAATAATATAACATAATATTTGTCACACTGTAATAAATCTGGAACATTGTGAGACTGTCTGGTCTGACTTTGCATAGTCTAAGTTTTAGATAATATTAGTAAATCTGCTCCAGTGTGCGTATACACAGTATGTAGGTATTAAGACATGTCTTTAAGTGTCTGTATATATGCGCCTGTATATATGTTTCTGTATAATATATAATGATAATTTATATAATACATATTTGTAAATACAGTGGGGGAATTTATTAAGACTGTTGTTCTGTGTACCAGATTTATTCTATTCCCTGACTGGCACAAGATGCACCTGAATTATTAATAGGCTTCAGCCTCTTAAAGGGGTGGTTAAGGGTTAAGATTTGTATAGCCTATACTCAGGATAGACCATAAATACCTGATGGTAGGAGGCCAGCAGCCAGGCCTTGGATTGATCAGATGTATGGAGTCGCTTCCAACGCTTATCCTATACAGAAAGCAGCCGGACACCATCACTGCAGCTAAGCTCCCACTGACTTCAATGACCGCTGTGATGGTGTAAAAGCGCCCGCCGGCTTATAAATTTACCATCAAAACGCTTGCTTTGACACTAAATTCCAATGGCCTTTTCGCACAGCCATGGCGGGTCGCTGATAGCGATGTGGGTCCGCAATGAGTTTTTCAATTTATTATGGCCTCAACTATATAATTATATTATCTCTGTACTGTGACATTACCATGTTGCAATATAGGAACAAATCACAGCGGACAGCAAAAACCTACATGTCGGGTTTTTGCTGTCCGCTTGAAAAGTCGGACATCTTTGGGAACGGACACTTAAGGACACCCACGGACAGTAAAAGAACGCACCCGATGTCCATTTAAATGAATGCAAAACGTCACGGACACAGCTAGTGTCCGATGATAATGTCCGCACAAGATTGTGAACAGACATTAGCAGCGGACACCGACGGTAGTGTGAACGCTCCCTTATTCTAATCTTATTGCAAAATATTTCATTGTTCTTACTCTACCTCCTCTGTCATTAAATTTGCTGCTACTTCTACGCCGTCGCATTCTCCTAAAACCACATCTCCCAGAAACCTCAGTGCGCCCAGTTCTGGTCAGATGTATTGACAAGAAGCAGCACACAACCAACCATTGGCTTAGCTGGCCTAGCTGCTATACTCTGTACATGAATAGATAAGGGCAGGTCTACGTTCATGTGATGAAGACAGCCAAAGACTGGACTGTCAATGTGTATATGACAAAAGGGACCCTTGTTCTCATGGTCGGTGGAAGCCCCAGTGGAGAGTATCATAACCTACTCGCAAGATTTATGACAAGTTTCTGATGATCGCTGAGAAAACTTCTTGAATAACTGAAATAATTGTAAAAAATCCCCCAGGATTCAATAGTTTTATACAATAATACATAAAAAGTCAAATGAAAGAGCAGAGAGAAGGTCTAGGTACTGTGAGATGTGGACGGGTCACTTGTGCAAAATGAAATAGCGGTCTGTAGAAAATATTAGGCTCAAAGCAAGAACTCTGTACAATGAAACGCGAGCAAAACACCTGCAGGCTGCACGCAGGAAACATTTCTCAAACCTTTGATATCATTTGCAATATGCATCAAGCTACAATGTTCTCTTCTCGTCTGTTCCAGCAGAAACAGCTGGCGATGATATAAAACCCTTTCATAATAGAAATGATTAAAGCAGTATCTTCTGGAAATAATGTTCTATATAAATGGAGAGATATGCTTAAAGGAAATATGAAAGGGACTAAAAATACTGATGATGTATCCCAGGGATAGGTCATCACTATCAGATCTGTGGGGACCGGACACCAAACACCCCCCATCGATCCGCTGTTCTCTGGTACACAGAGAATAGAGCAGGAAGCAGGCAGGGCAGTTCTCTGTGTAGTGGTGGATCTGAGTCTCTGCAAGTGAATGGGAGCTAATGGCAAAAACATTGATAAACACAGACCAAAGACTTTAAAGTGGATTTGACTGTCTAGGTGAAGGCCTATCTTTATAATAGGTCAATAATTGAAGGTCCACATGGTTCGAACACCTCAGACCCCGGCAATATGACATCACATTCATCGGTCACGTGTCCTGATCGCAGCTCAGGCCCATTCAAGTGATGGGGCTGTGTTGTGATATCAAGTACAACCACTGCACAGTGTTTGGTGAGCACTGAAGAGGCTGTAGACTCCTCAAACAGCTGACTGGCCAGGGGGATGGGTCAGCCTCAGGTGATTCCCAGACAACCCTCTTTAAGACGGTAAACGTTCTTAGATACCCAAGATATTCTATCCATTACCTATAGAGTGGCTTGTGTGGCTATAAACCAGACAATCATATAATAAAAGCTCTTTCTATGAAACTTCACATAAATGGAGGGATTTCTCCTTCCTTCAGACTTACCTTTTTCTTAGATTTAAACACATTGCAGCGGAAAATATTACTCGATCCATCTCTGGCAATGTAACTAAAGATCTTGAGGTCTTGGGAGTCATGAGAGACATAGAATATTCTGCATCAAAGAGAGAGATGGAAAAAGGGGTTCAGAATGGAATGGAATAAAAAGGATGATATGTACAGAGCAGTGGGAGCCTTTATATATGAGAGTGTGAGTGTGAGTGTGTGTGTGTGTGTGTGTGTGTGTGTGTGTGTGTGTAGCAGAGAGACTTACATTTATGTACAGCTGTAGCAGAGTTATAAAGGACCTTTCACATCCTCGGGCACATATGGTGTAATATACCGCTAGAAAGCCGACAATGTGCTGAATTCAGCGCACTATCAGCTTTCCTGTTCTGTGCCCCCACTGAAGAGCTATCTGTGCCGTTACCGTAGCTCTTCAGTGTCAGAAGAGTATTTCTGACAGTTTTTCAGGAATGCCCCTCTTCACGGTAGCGTCAATTGCACTGTACTGTGAAAGGGGGTGCTCCTTACCGCCCTGCAATGACGCCGAGTGGAGAGGAATGCCTCCCCTACTCCTGATAGTATTCGTCTATAGACGAGTACTGGGGGACATTCCTCACTACTCAGTGTCATGGTTGGGCAGTAAGAACGCCCCCTCTCACAGTACAGTGCAATAGACGCTACTGTGAGGAAGGGCAGTCCTGACAGACTGTCGGAAACGCCCTTCTGACAGTGAAGAGCTACGGTATCGGCACCAATAGCTCTTCAGCGGGGGCACAGAACGAGAAAGTCTATAGTGCGCTGAATTCAGCGCACCGTCGGCTTTCTAGTGGTGTATTAAACCACATGTGTCCCAGGTGGTGAAAGATCCTCTTTAACCTGAACTTTTGCAATTGGTTAAACTGCTGCAGTGGGATATCATATCACAGACAACAATAAAAGACACACTTTATTGTAAAACATTTTTCACTGACTTCTCATGGGTTTTTGTTGTCTCCTATGAAAAAATATCACGCTAGAATAGTTTAACTGTTTGCGGAATTTTAGATTAACTCTGCTACATTAGTATACTGTACACACTATATAAATAATCTGTTTTAGGTCTGGTTTTTGTACTTCTGACCTGTTGGAGTTGATGGATGCACCTAATGCAGTCATGGTACGAGTCACATAAATTACTGTCATGGCTTAATCCATCTGGCACTAGTTCCTACTGTTTTTTTTTTCCAAAGAATTCATCTCTTGTATGTGTTGCAGGCACTAACCTGTAGATAGGATCTTGCATCACCAACATCTTGCTTTGATCCCAGTCCCATTCCTTCTTCTGTAACAAGACATGGCTTAGTCAATATGTAGAAAGACTGTACAAGGTTATCTGGTTCATCCTCAGGTCACTTACACACTGACCGTGTATTATTTCCGAGTATTTTTGGGTAAACTCAAAAAATGCGTTACTTTTACAAAAAAAACGTCAGCCAAAATCAAAGCGGTCAGTGTACATATTCTTACATGAATGTTAGTGCGTCTCCAATCTCCAATAAATTATAAAAAGAAGTGCCAAGCTTTTCTGACTATGCTTCTTATAGGGACTTCTTAAAGGGATTTTCTTAAAATATAACTAAACTTTCAGACAACTTGATTTTCTGCCAGTATTTGTGTCATTAATACATTTTGTAATGTACTTTATTAACAAATTTTGTTTCCTTTCTGTGAAATCTTGCATTTCTTTACTCTTTCCCCTCTTTCAGTTCTCTAATGAGAGCTGTGCTCTGCTTCTCATAGTGTACAGAGGACAGGTTATGTGGAATACAGAGAAAATAGGGGGGGTGGGGGGTGGCTGGGCTGTCAGGAACACCCCCGAAAGTACTCGTCCATAGTCCTGTACTGTCAGAGGAGGAGTTCCTTACCACCCAGCGATGATGCCGAGTTGTGAAGAACGCTCCCCAGTACTACTCTATGGAATGAGTACAGTCAGGGGAGAACGTTCTTCACATCCCAGCTAGACTGTCAGGAACATCCTTCTGACAGTGGGTAGACATCGGTTCCGTTATAACAGCGCCGATATCTCGAGCCCTGGGGCATATAACAGGAAAGCTGACAGTGCCCTGAATTAAGGGCACTGGTGATTTTCTAGCGGTATATAAAACCGCATGTGTCCGAAGATGTTTAAAGGTCAATACTGGTCATCAACATAAAATGCACGGAAAATAAATTTTATATGGCATAAATGTCTGTTAGGTCATCGGAAAGAAAACCAGCTCATATCAGGAGAACGTGGTTGACCTTTAGAGGGTAATTTTGGCTTGCTCCATTGAAGAACATGGATGTTTTGGTTCTAGCTCTGCCTTTCACAACTCCCATAAACTCGAACGTATATCTTATTTTCTGCAGTGCCAAACAGTGGACAAAGCACCCAATTCCCCTGACATATGGGGGATCCAGAGATGGCTGCACATCGCACTATTCATAACTGCCCTTTCTCTGCTACTGACCTGTTTACACACGAGCAGTCACCAAACATGACAACCTTTTCTCGGTCAAGATGGTTGGAGATGGCCCTGAATAGGTCATCACAGCCTGAAAGTGGCCCCTGACCTGCATCCTTGGGTTAGGGTCGACAAAGGGAAGTATACTCATGTAATCTATTTGGTTATGTATTAAAGAGGATATTTCAGGTCCTCTAACATTGACACTGTCAGTTTTGCCGGTATCTGCGCCGGTTGCAGAAATACTGGTGCAGTTACTTCTCGCACCAATATTACTGAACTATCAGGGTGTCGTCCTTACAGCTCAGTGTCATTGAGGATGTTGAGCACCGATATCTCTGCAACTGGGGCAGATACTGGCAAAACTCACAGCATTTCCTATGAGAATGCTTTGATACATAACCATATATAAAACATTGACCGAGAAGAATGTATAAAACCGTAAAAGAACCTTGTATATTGTTTCCACAACGCAAGAAGACTGAAATCAACATACAGAAAATGCATCAGTCACCTTCTTTTTCTTCTTTAAGATGACTTTCACACCGTCTACAGATACCATCAGGTTAACTTTCTTCTTCTTGATGTTCTTTGCTTTGAATTCATACTGCAGGAAAAAAAAGATATTAGTCAGTATCAAAGACTAGACATGAAAAGGCACAAAAGAATCAGTCAGGAAGAGGTCACCATAATATATCAGTGAAGAGGGAACAATACGGGATTTGGGCTTTTCGTTCATGCAGATGGTGGAAGCTAGACGCATACAATGAAAGCCCAGACAAAAGAAAGGTCTTACAAAAGAAATAATACACGGGGTGTAAAGAATTCAGCGGCTCTTGACATCTGATGAAGGATAACCATCAGGACTTTAAATCACATTATCACAAGTTATATCACAAGATTTCCATACTGGTTAAAGGGTCTCCAGAATTTGGACGCCATCATCAAAGAGGACCTTTGATCACCTCCGCAGGCTCTTTGCCTCCTTCAATAGGTGCCCCTCAACAGGTTCTGGCATATTTAGAATTCATTCTGTAGCCCCCACATTCCAGAGCAATCAATGCTGTTAGTTCCAGCACTGGATATGCCAACGAGACTTTATACTGTCAGATGTGCGGTCCTGGACTGGAGTAGACAGACAAAGACCACCCACCTAACAAGTAGTAAGCCAATTTAACAAGCAAATGGAGCATCAGTGCCCTCCCTTAGGCAGCACACTTAGGGGGCGTTCACACATTAAAAAAATAGACGCCTAGTAATAACGGACAGTATAACGCACGCCCATCTGTTACTGTTAGCCATAGGCATTCATTTTACAAAATTATGGATACTTGCCATCCGATATAAATCGGTTATTCCTGCACCCTGCATTATTATGTCCGTGAAAAAACAAAACCAAAAACCTAACATGTGACATAAACGGAAAACAGATAAAATCCAGTTGAAATCACTGGGATTTTTAATGGATTTATGATGGTTCTGTTAGTGCCCATTGTTATCATTTTGCAAGGGTTGCTAGCAATGGACATTACTGACGGTAGGGTGAGCGTCCTCTTAGTTGTGTGCATGCGGGCTCACTGTCATTGAACTTAATGATCACGTATTGTGTGTGGAGATGTCTTGACTCTCCCCCAGTGTGGGAAAAACAAAGATTGGAGGGTGACCATGTGTATGGGGCGGTAAGATCAGCATCAGTGGCTCATGATTTTCACTGATCCATACATTAAAATAAAGGGAGTGAGCAGACAGGTATAGGACCCTCTCCATATTTTGAGACTCCTCACTAACTATGGCCCAGACACACAGCCGCAAAAGCTACGACAGTGTGAATAGGCCCATAGACATGATTGTGGCCGTACTTTGATCCATATGGTTCTGTGCATGAGGCCCAAGAATGTATGTATACTTGACAACACAAAGACTACATGTTTATGATGAAGTCGGGAGGAATAGCTGCACAGATGACTGCTATGTAAAGTGTAAGGCTAACTTTAGGTTCCAAGTAGCACTGTAACCTGTGATCAGCTTATTGTTGGGGGACTCTTAAAAAAATGGAAGCATTTCAAAGTAGAGGCTTCTCATATTCTTTATACGTTTTCCAGCAATCTCCAGTAATTCCAATAGGGATCAGAAATGGAAAAAACTGCTGCAGTATAAAACATGGGGGATGGGGCAGAAAATAGCCTGAGCTTGTAATGTACAGTGGCAGCAAATTGGCCCATGAATTGCCCCATGGGGTCCCAGCGTTCATGGAAAACTGAGCTTTACAAAAAATTTCCGAGGTTTACTTTTCCCTAATTCTTAACACTTAAATGCATGAGGTACTGTATTGCGGGTGTAACGCTCCGCCCCCTGCTGTTCTACCAAACCAAGCTCAGACAACCACAGCACACAAAATCACACAAAGATTAAGGATGATAATGCAATAAGGAACGGAAAAAGGAAGGAAATCAAACTCTGCACAGATTACTCTGGACTTCCATTGAAGGAAGTGTGATATGTGACGGTGACTCACAAGAACCGCCATATCTCCCCCAGGTTACAGATTGGGAACACGTCCAATCCTTCTATAATGGACTGACTGTATAATGCTCCGCTAAGAACAAAGTAGATGTGTATAAACACAGGATAATCTCATTTACTAAAGCCGAGAGAGATTAAGCCACCTATAGAAATGAAACCTTCTAGTCACAATGGCGTTAGTATATCGGCATCTTAGTTTAGGTCTTTCACACTATAAAAGGTGCTTTGGTTCACCTCAGACATGGTGGCGTGTTACTATTATAGTCCATGGTTATCCATACACCAGCCACTGGCTGGGATCACAATGACAAAACCCAACTAAGGCATTGACATTCGCAACGTAAACTTTTATCAACGCCATCATTCTGACAAACTATTATTCCTTCTTCGGCTCAAGCTCAATAGGCCACATCATGGCTGATCGATCAATGGTGCGGTCATTCAGACCAAACTCAGTAAGAACAACTAAATTGTCTGATCTGGAGACATCCCAAACTCTTTGGAGCTTTTTGACACCTACCTACACACCAAAAGGTGCCTTCCTCCCATTTGTGACCACACATCAAATTACTGGCCACGGAAGTGACCACCTATAGCCAGTGGCTGGATTGGCATTCACACTTCCATGTGGACAAGTACCAGCTGGAACCCAGGAACGAGTGCAACAGATGATCTATTTTAGGCATCTTAGGCCCCGTTCACATCTGCGTTTCGGTTTCCGCGAATGGAAACCTATATGCATTAAAAGCAGTTACCTGGGAAACCCATGGACCCCATAGACTATTATGGGGTCCATGTGGTTTCCACATGAAACATGCGAAGAGAAAAGTCCTGCAAGCATAGGTTTCCGTTTGAGGGATCTGAACGCAGATCTGAATGGGGCCTTATACAGTACTTTGATGTGTCAGTAGCGGACTGAAGTGGACCTTCACTAATAGCAACATCAAACACGTCTCTCTAAGGTTAAATACACATAGTTTTTTGGTCAGGATTTCGAGGCCGTATCCGCCTCAAATGGGAGCCGCTCAGGAGTTTTTTCCGGCTCACGAAAAAAAGAAGCGAGGTGCTCATTCTTCAGGCCGAGTCGCCTTGTGATTTGGCCTGAAGACACTCCCTCCAACGGACTAGGCCCATTCATTGGGCCTAATCCGGAGCGGAGTGCGCGGCTGGATGCTGGTGCAGTGCACCGGCTTTCAGTCGCAGCTACGCATTTTTTGGTCCGGAGGCCACCTCAGGTTCCGGACCAAAAATCTCTGTGTGAACTTACTCTAACAGATGGATCCCTCTAGAACTTATCAGAAGATCAGTTATATAAAATAGTCATCATGATATGGGGACAAGTGTGAAATTTGGCAACCATAAAATGTTATCTAGCCAAGCGAACGGCCCTTTAGGTGGAGGAATAGTCTGAGATACACTTATAGAATCTGCCACGCTGCACACAATAAGCACGGGCCTCTTATCACACAATCTCAGTAATATCAAGCAGCCTTCATTGCAGCTCAGTCTCTTGTATATCAGATAATAAAGCGTGTTGTGAAGAGGTCCTCGCTAGTGAATACAGATCTGAATTTTCTCATGCGTGATGTAACGGCTTGCATGGAGTAATTACCGATAATAATAAGGTTGGGTGAGGCAGCTGGAGCCATACAGTATGGTAACTGTAATAGGATGTCTGGCTGTCAGGGGACGATAGAAAATGAAATGCCATTTCATTGTGGCAGCTGGAAAGCTATTTCCGGATCAGCATATGATAATGTGTCTGAAAGGCGAGGAGACGGAGCGAGGGAGATAGAGATTCACACGTCAGATCTGGTGTACATCAGCGGGCAGAGAAATAGACCTTGGCACACTTGTAGGTTTGGTTTACACCAAGCAATATTAGCGCCAATCAGACAGATGTGAGGTAATTCATTTTCCAGACGTAGGTCTGAACGCGGAATTGACATTCACTGTTTCCATGTAAGCACAATATAGCGATTCTACTACCCAGAACGCCATTATATTCTGCTATAGTACTGTAGCTATCTCAATAATAAGACTCTAGCAGTGTCATGTGGGCGAGATAATGAGGAGATCTAATGGATCCAATTATGTCGCGTTACAAAAAGCAATTATCATTATGATTTGGCATCTTCAGATTTAGATTTATAAAAGCAGGATAAACAAAGCAAATGATGATAATGGAGGGAAGGGAAACCGTCAGGTGAATTCTGGTGTCCTGAGGGAGAGAAGCTGAGATCTGTGATACATAGGTTTATATGATAGAGAGAAGCTGAGCAGCGTTATATATAGGTTTATACCATAGGGGAGAGAAGCTGAGCAGCGTTATATATAGGTTTATATGATAGAGGAGAGAAGCTGAGCTCTGTGATATATAGGGTTATATGATAGAGAGATGCTGAGCAGTGTTATATATAGGTTTATATGATAGAGAGATGCTGAGCAGTGTCATATATAGATTTATACCATAGAGGAGAGAAGCTGAGCTCTGTGATATATAGGTTTATTTGATAGAGAGAAGCTGAGCAATGTTATATATAGGTTTATATGATAGAGGAGAGAAGCTGAGCTCTAAAATATAGGCATACATGATAGAAAGGCGAGCTCTGTGATATATAGGTTTATTTGACAGAGAGAAGCTGAGCTCTGTTGTACATAGGCTTATATTATAGCGGGAAAGAAGCTAAACTTTAATGTATTTTTCGGACTATAAGACGCACTGGACTATAAGACGCACCTAGGTTTTAGAGGAGGAAAATAGGGAAAAAAAATTTTGAAGCAAAAAATGGTAAAATATGTAATATATGGGAGTTGTAGTTTTGCAACAGCTGCAAGGCCACATTGACAGGTGACCCTGCAGCTGTACGGGGACGCATAGAGTGTTTTTTTTTTTGCGGGGACAGATGTACTTTTTAGTTATACCATTTTGGGGAATATCTATTGCTTAGATCACCTTGTATTGAAAAAAACCCGGTGGTTTATGATATATGATTTTCTACTTTTATATATATATTCTAGGGACAGGAGGTGATTTAGAACTTTTATTTATTTCATATTTTTATTATATATTTTTAAAGCTTTTTTTTTTTTTTTTTTTTAACTATTTTATTCCCCCCCGGGGCTTGAACCTGCGGTCACTTGATTGCAAGTCCCATAGACGGCAATGCAACTGTATTGCCGTCTATGGGACATTCTGTCTATTAGTATTACGGCTGGTCATAGACCCAGCCGCAATACTAATATAGCCGTGACAGGCCTGGGAGCCTCATTAGGCTCCCGGCTGTCACCCGAACAGGTCGGCTCCTGCGATATCGCCGCGCAGGAGCCGGCCTGCAACTTCACAGGACCGGCCCCGGGGGAGAAGGGGCCACCGATACTGACCCAGCATCCGCTGTACTAGAGAGGCGGATGCCGGCAAGGGATCGACGCCGGCACAGGTGCCGGGGCCTGAGACATCACTACGCTCCTCTGCCCTGCATGAAGCCAGCGGCGGGGGGACGGAGGAGCGGAATAGCATTGCCGCTGCTGGCTTCATGCAGGGCAGAGGAGCGTAGCGATGTCTCAGGCCCCGGCGTCTATCCCTTGCCGACATCGGCCTCTCTATTACAGCGGATGCCAGGCGCCACATTCGGACTATAAGACGCACCCTTCTTTTCCCCCCAAATTTGGGGGAAAAAAAGTGCGTCTTATAGTCTGAAAAATACGGTATGTGTATATGATAGAGAGAAAGGTGAGCTCTGTGATGTATAAGTTTGTACGACAGAGGGACAGAAGTAAAGAAGTTGGACTCTGTGATACATAGGTTTATATGACAGTGGGAGAGAAGCTGAGCTCTGTGATATATAGGTCTATATGACAGAGGAGAAGCTTCTCTCCTACTATCATATAAACATCCCACTCCTGTATACAAGGCTTCTCCTGAGTTGCACCTCTTCTCCGGAATGCTCTACCCCAGACAATCAGGTCAACTCCAAATTTCTACAGCTTCAAGAGCAAACTAAAAACACATAATTTCAGACAGGCCTATCACAATTCCTAATGTAAACAGGAGCAACACGGTGGCTCAGTGGTTAGCACTGCAGTCTTGCAGCGCTGGAGTCCTGGGTTTGAATCCCGCCAGGAACAACATCTGCAAGGAGTTTGTATGTTCTCCCCATGTTTGTGTGGATTTCCTCCCATTCTACAAAGACATACTGATAGGAAAAAAATGTACATTGTGATCCCTATATGGGATCACAATCTACATAAAAAAAAATTCCTAATGTAAACCATTCTGCAGTTAAGAGTCCCTAGAACGAACCCTCCTCTGTTCACGCTCCCGCAACACCCCACACAATATGATGCTGTATCGGACTGTAATTTTATATGTCCAGGCATCATCTACACATTTATGACACTGATTGGTGACGGCTTCTACAGCTTTTTTATGTGTAATGAAAGTAACCTCTATTACAAAAATATCTGGACCACTGAATAAGCAATGCCACCTCCGATGCTGCCCCTGCTACCTCTTGTGTCACCCCCTCTACCTTGTAAACTCGGATTATAGATTGTAAGCTCTTGTGAGCAGGGCCCTCAGTACCATTGTGTGAAGTGACTATTTCTCTGTAATATATCTTTTTGTCTGTACTCGATTCTTACATTTTGTAAAGTGCAGCGGAATATGCTCAGCTTCTATCCTATAACCCTATATATCACAGAGCTCAGCTTCTCTCCCTCTATCATATAACCCTATATATCACAGAGCTTAGCTTCTCTCCTATCATATAACCCTATATATCAAACAGCTCAGCTTCTCTCCTATCATATAACCCTATATATCACACAGCTCAGCTTCTCTCCTCTATCATATCCTGCTTTCAGATAGGGCAGCATAAATAACCTGACAGGTCCAGTGTTAGCCAAGACAGTGCTAAAGGCTGAACTGCAATACTATGTAAAAACACCATGATGATGATGGTGATGAAGATGATGGTGATGAAGATGATGACATCACAGTAAGGTGACTCCGGTTACACAGTTAGCTCTGCTACATCTACGGTGCTGAGCAAAGTTTTTAGGCATTTGTGGAATAAAAACGGCAAATAAGGGTTTAAAAAATAAGTAATAATGATAATTTATTTTGTCAATTAACAAATATTGAAATGAATAAACAAATGAGAAATCTCAGTTATATCAGTATTTGGTGCGACCGCCCTTTACCTCATTTCTTCTAGACACACTTGTACATATTTTTTGAAGGCAGGCAGGCAGTTTCAACCATCTTGGAGACGTATGCACAGATCTTCTGTGGACGTAGACTTGCTCTATTAACTATTAACACTTCTATTATTGAAAGTATTTTTACTTTGCAGCATTTTTTCCACCTTTGCCTAAACCTTTTGCACAGTCCTATATATAGAGTGATGATTCATCAGACCAGGGTAAATGAAGACGACATGTATAGTAGGGTGAGGACTAGATCAATGGAACATATAGATTGTAAGCAGTGCTTCAGCAATAATATATATCTTAGCATACACTGTGTGTAGGGGCCATTTGATGGGCATTATATTGTGTAGGGGCCACTGAGGAGCATTAGATTGAGTCTAGGGGCCACTGGGGAGCATTAGACTGTGTCTAGGAGCCACTGGGGAGCATTAGACTGAGTCTAGGGGCCACTGGGGAGCATTAGACTGTGTCTAGGAGCCACTGGGGAGCATTAGACTGTGTCTAGGGGCCACTGAGAAGCATTAGACTGTGTCTAGGGGCCACTGAGAAGCATTAGACTGTGTCTAGGGGCCACTGAGGAGCATTAGACTGTGTCTAGGGGCCACTGGGGAGCATTAGACTGTGTCTAAGGACCACTGAGGAGCATTAGACTGTGTCTAAGGACCACTGGGGAGCATTAGACTGTGTCTAGGGGCCACTGAGGAGCATTAGACTGTGTCTAGGAGCCACTGGGGAGCATTAGACTGTGTCTAGGGGCCACTGAGGAGCATTAGACTGTGTCTAGGGGCCACTGGGGAGCATTAGACTGTGTTTTGGGGCCACTGGGGGGCATTT
This sequence comes from Leptodactylus fuscus, assembly GCF_031893055.1. Classification (NCBI taxonomy): domain Eukaryota; kingdom Metazoa; phylum Chordata; class Amphibia; order Anura; family Leptodactylidae; genus Leptodactylus; species Leptodactylus fuscus. The sequence goes on along the minus strand of NC_134273.1, from coordinate 65,474,737 downwards.
GTTTGTTGGTAGGAGGCCACTGGAGAGCATTAGACTGTGTGTAGGGGCCACTGAGAAGCATTAGACTGTGTCTAGGGGCCACTGAGGAGCATTAGACTGTGTCTAGGGGCCACTGGGGAGCATTAGACTGTGTCTAAGGACCACTGAGGAGCATTAGACTGTGTCTAAGGACCACTGGGGAGCATTAGACTGTGTCTAGGGGCCACTGAGGAGCATTAGACTGTGTCTAGGAGCCACTGGGGAGCATTAGACTGTGTCTAGGGGCCACTGGGGAGCATTAGACTGTGTTTTGGGGCCACTGGGGGGCATTAGTTTGTTGGTAGGAGGCCACTGGAGAGCATTAGACTGTGCGTAGGGGCCACTGAGGAGCATTAGACCGTGTGTCGGAAGTCAATGGGGAGCTTTAGCCTGTTTTAGGGGGGCCATTGGGGAGTAATAGGGCTAGTTCACATTGACTTTTTTGGCAGCGAATTTTGACAAGGAATCTGCCTCACAATCCGCTGGCAAAAACGGCTCCCATTGGCTTCAATGGGAGTCACTCGCTTCTTTTTTTCGTTAGCTAGTAGCAGGAAAAAAAAAAAGAAGTGAGCTGCCCTATCTTCCCGCAGATTCTGTGGCTGACTCAGCCACGGCGTCCACGGTGCAAGACTCCCTCCCAATTAGGCCCATTCATTCGGGCCTAATCCAGAGTGGAGTGCCGCAACAGGATGCTGGTGCACTGTATCGGCATTCCGTCATGGCTAGCCACGCTTTATGTTCACACACGGAATCCATTTTCTGCCATGTGAACACACCCTTAGACATAGGGGCCACTTGGGAGCACTATACTGTGAGTACATTATATTATGTATGTAGGACCCATTGAGGAACATTTTATATTCCCCGTGTGTAGCCATAGGGGAGTACTATACCACTGAGGAGCATTATACTGTCTTAAATTTTTCAATTATGTATTTTTTTCAGTCTAGAGCACTGTACAGCTCAAAAAACATGCCTAAAACTATAGAAATTTTTAGATACTATATTTTTTCATACACAATTCAATGTCATAAAATAAGCAATATAAAAGAATACACATAATAATCCAGCTGGGGTTGTTCATTTAGTAGGAAAATGCATTCCACCTCCAGTCAGTGTCTCCATGTACACGTGCACTGCGCTCCCCCGTACTGTACCGCCATCTCCATACACTGCTGCCTACAGCTTATTAGAAAGAGCAAATAAGTGGAAGTAAAGAACACAAGGATTAATGAAGTAAAAGACGGCTCTTCACTCGGGTGCTACGGGAGGGCACACGGCTTGTTTCTATGGAAACACCCTATGTATTGAGCGCCGCTGATCTGTATACTCTCTCTGATGACCAGAATGTCAGGCATTGTAAAACGGCTTTATACTACATATAAGGTTCCCTATATACCACCCTGTAATGTATCAGGATTTACCGTAATAAAGTAGCATTAATGAGCATGTACAAATACGCACCATGGACAGTGTATACACATCAGGGTCCGCGGCCAATTCTAGCTACATCCAGATACAGTCTGATAATATTCCAACCAATGCAAGTGAATGGGGTGTATTTATATCTCATTCACTGGCTCTGGGGAAAAAAAAAGTAAAAATTATCTGGGCCGCTGAAATAAACAATGTGAGAATAATGAGCATGGATATTAGTCTTGCAGATTCTGAATGGACTAGCCATGCCTTAGTCCACTGTAGTGACTCGAGGCCTGCAAATATATGGGCCACCAATAATGCATACCTCCCAACCGTCCCGATTTCCGCGGGACATTCACGATTGCGGTGACGTGTCCCGCGGTCCCGGTTGGAGGGAGGTATGTCCCGATTTCAACTCAGATCTGCGTCCAGAGGAGGCAGATCTGAGTTGAACACATACTCGGCTGAAGCGAGGAGCTGTCACAGTTCAGCTCATTGCTTCGCCGTCACACGCCGCCTACTGGCTGTGTAGACACGATGTGATGACGTCACATCGCGTCTACAACTGTGCGCGCGAGAGAGAGAGCGGCGAGGAAACAAGGAGAATGTAAGTGTAATGTGTACACTGAGGTGGAACGTGAAACTGGGGGCAGATGAAGGAGAGGACCACATGAATCTGGGGGCAGAGATGGAGGGGACATGAATCTGGGGGCAGAGATGGAGGGGACATGAATCTGGGGGCAGAGATGGAGGGGACATGAATCTGGGGGCAGAGATGGAGGGGACATGAATCTGGGGGCAGAGATGGAGGGGACATGAATCTGGGGGCAGAGATGGAGGGGACATGAATCTGGGGGCAGAGATGGAGGGGACATGAATCTGGGGGCAGAGATGGAGGGGACATGAATCTGGGGGCAGAGATGGAGAGGACATGAATCTGGGGGCAGAGATGGAGGGGACATGAATCTGGGGGCAGAGATGGAGGGGACATGAATCTGGGGGCAGAGATGGAGGGGACATGAATCTGGGGGCAGAGATGGAGGGACATGAATCTGGGGGCAGAGATGGGGGGGACATGAAACTGGGGGCAGATGAAGGATGTATATGAAACTGGAGGCAGAGATGGAGGGGGGGGACATATAATTTACGGGTGACTGTAGGAGGATTATACTGTGTGCGGGTACATGAAAAAATAATGAGAATGGGCGGAATCAACACAAGTTGGGAGGTATGTTAATGCACCAGTAGAGTACAGAGCAATGTCTACAATGGCTGACCCTTTTGGTGTAACCAGATGAGACAAGTGGACCTGATACACAACAGAACACCCTAATAGGCCAAGAGGAGTGAATGAGGCACCATGCACAAAATGCACCACCAAGTTGTATGTAAGGTTATACACATCGAGGAAACAGCATGTACATGCAAATAAAGCTCCTAGCTTCAATCTGTTGCATGTGGGAGAAGTATAAAAGCGAGATTGACAGCAACTTTTTTTAGCCACAAATATCCAATCAAGCGGTTTGGGGTGCAATTTGGTGATACCTTCTGTTCCTTGATATGCCAGTTATTAGTACTTGGTTATTACTCCGGCAGATCACTATGTGCCAAGAGTCATAGGAACGGAACCAGGATGTGGATGTCACCAGTGATGAATTCAAGAGACGTCCAGGGTCCTCTCCTGTGACCATGGATTAGCCTTAGCGGTTATGTGCGGAAAGCTGGAACAAGCCACCAGACTGGACAGCGCTGGGGGGCACCAGAGCACCGGGGAGAGTCGAATGTGTTGGTTTTTTTTTTAGGTTTCACCTTTCCCGGCCTCCTCCCCCAGTATTAAAATATCCTGGACATCCCATTTAAGGAGCATTATACTGGGATGGAGGAGCATAAAGAGTATTATGCTGCCGTGAGGGCACTAAGGGGCATTGTACTGTGTGAGGGCACCAAGGGGCATTGTACTGTGTGAGGGCACCAAGGGGCATTGTACTGTATGTTTGGCACTAAGGTGGCATTAAACTGTGTTTGGGGGCACTAACAGCACATTATACCTTGTGGAAGCACTAAGGCACTATACTTTTTGGGCGCCATAATGTGGCAATATATTGTGGGGGACACTTAGGAGGATTATACTGTATGGGAAGCATGGGACATTAGTTCCCCCATACAATATAATGGCCTATTAGTGGTCCACATTATAATGAAGTATTGGTGCCTCCTCAAAGTATGCCCCTTAGTGCCAACTCCCCCACCCACAAACAATAAAATTCCCCATTAGTGCCCCCACATATAACGGACATTAACCGCGGTCGGGAGCAACATTTGGTCCCTGCTGCCATTATTGGAGTAATTTATTTGAGTGGGTAGGTATGTGGTCTAAGAACATTGAGAACATAGTCCTGGACCACTAGGGATACTAATAATAACGTCTTTCTATGTCTTCCACCAGGATGCAATGGGGATCTTCAATCATTTGCTCTAAACTAGTTTTCTGATTTATTATAACTCACATTAGTTTTCTGGCAGGAGTTAGAATTGAAATCTATAGCCGTTCGTACAAGGCGTAGATTTCCATTCTGGTGCTGGGACGTACAAAAGATTTATGAAGATGCCACATAAATCTGCCATAACGTGCGGACCTAGTCCTCCATGGAGCAAGAAAAAAATCCCCCAGTGCACAGAAAAATGGTGTTGGCTCCCAGGTACAAATACATCAGCTGTAGAATGGAAGGCGCCCAACACCCAGGGATACAATCCAATACTTTTATTAAGGACACTCACATAAATTAGCTTGGATTGGGTTTTAATATTTCAGTGTGACTATTTAATTATCTGATTTTCTCCCCCAAGTGCTTGATGCCTTAATTTTTACACCTGCCCTAGACTACCATGGATACTGAGAACGACTCCCTTATCTGTCCCAGACCACCAGAGATTCTAGTAAAAAAAAAAACAAAAAAAACTTACCTTATCTGCTATCCAACAACAAGGATACAAACAAGGGATTCTACCATTAATATCCAGTTTTTTCTCAGTGACACGTAGGAATAGCCTTAAGAAAGGCTATTCTTCGTCTACTTTTAGATGTCTTCTCTGCGCGGCCATTTGGTATAAATCCCGGTTTTCATCAGTATGCAAATGAATTCTCTTGCAGCACTGGAGGCGGGCCTCACCGCTCAAACAGCATTGGGGGTGTCCCCAATGCTGCGAGAGAACTCTCCAGCACTGCCTCCATCTTATTCAGGAACAGCCTCTTCATGCGTCTTCTCCCGGCGCAGGCGGTCAAACCTCTAGGCTTCAGTCCTAGGGCAGAACCGACTGCACATGTCCACAGGCCACAAGAAAATGGCCGCTTACTTATGGTGTAAGCCTACAAGTTTGACTGCTCATGCTGGAAGAAGACGCGTGAAGAAGCCGTTCCTGAAAACGACGGAGGTGGCGCTGGAGAGTTCTCTCGCAGCATTGGGAACGCCCCCAGTGATGTTTGAGTGGTGAGGCCCGCCTCCAGTGCTGCGAGAGAACTCCTTTACATACCGACAAAAACTGGGATTTATACTGAACAGTGACGCGGAGAAGACATCTAAAGGTAGGAGAAGAATAGCCTTTCTTAAGGCTATTCCTAAGTGTCAACGAGAAAAAATTTGAGTTTAACGGTAGAATCCCTTTAACCCTTTCTTTCCCCTAGAACCCAGAAATGATATTCATTTATTAACTTGTCTTAGGCCCGCTTCACATCTGTGTTCGGTCCATTCCGTTTCCCTATCTGCATGAAATATGCAGAGAGAAAAGTCCTGTAAGCAGCACTTTTCTCTCTGCATTTTTTGTGCGAAAACCACATGGACCAAATTACAGTCTATGGGGTCCACGGGTTTCCTTAGGTAACCGCTTTTTTTGTGCAGATAACTTTCCATTCAGGGGGTCCCCAAGCGGACTCCCCAAACGGAAACCCAAATGCAGATGTGAACCAAGCCTTAATTATATAGCGCCATCATATTCTGCAGCACTTTACAGAGAATATTGTCAACAATGTCCTAAGTAGGGCTCAGAATCTAAATATGATATTAGACACTATATAAGTATATGTTTTTCTGCTGTATAGCATCTTGCTAATTAGACTACCCCGATCCCTATGTGCCCTGCTTACTAGCTCGGAGGGAGGACTGCCCGCAGCAGAATCTTTACACCCCAATTATTTTCATTTCAACAAGTAAAGTGACTTTAGTTCTTACAGTAACAAAATGAGATCTGAAAGGCTTGAGAAAAAAAAAAAAATTCTAATGACCTTTATAAACTGCCAAGGACTTTCATTCACTCCCCGGATTCTGATACTGGATCAATCAGCATCATTTTCTGTTCTCCTGGCAAGAAGCCCTCAGTCAACCCTGTAACACAAGACTTCTCTAACAAGCGAATACATTATCTGGACGGAGTTCTATCTACCCAGCTTTAATAAAATTCCTCCTCTGGTTCCTCTCCCAGTGACCTGCTCCCCCTTAATGGACCCTGGTCAGTGAATTCCATGCCATGCCCTCCCACATGAAAAAATTCCTTAGATTCCTTTGTAATGCTGAAGATTGGTACAAGTCTTTAACCTCCCACCTCGACTTCTAACCTCCTCTTTCTGCCCTCTTCCTCCCCTTCATACAACAGACTCAACATTTTCCCTTCCCAGATACAACGCCTCAACAAGCTCCCGAAAATGCTAACAAATTAACAAGTGATAATTAGAAAAAAACAAAAAGAGACCACACAATGCAAAAAAAGACAGGCGGAGGACTGGCAAGAGAGAAGCCAAAAGTCTGGTTTTTGTGAATACCTGCAAGTTTCTCAAGTGTGACTGAATACATCTATTTATTAGGGTTGAGCCGATCTTGAGATTTCAGGATCGTTTTTAAAATCCGATTTTTGATCATTTTCCAGCCGATCCCGATCGTGAAATTTGGTCGATCACCGATCGGGATCCGATCTTTCCCGATCACTCAACCTTATTAATAATATAAACATGATTGAGCCGATCTTGAGATAACCTCCGACCTCGATCCCTCTGGAAAAGATCGGGATCGGAATTCCAATCACGATTGTGAAACTTACTCGATCGCCGATCGGAATCTGATCCCGATCGGAATCTGATCCCGATCGGAATCTGATCCCGATCGGAATCTGATCCCGATCGCTCAACCCTACTATTTATTTTACAGCCAAGTCTACAGAAAAAATCGCTTGGATGACTAATTCTGCTGTAATGGCATATGTCACTGAGAAGAAAGAGTGGGCATGTTGAATTTCAACATGCTCCATCATGTACTCTCTCAAGGTTGTCCAGCCGGGACTTATTCCCCTCTCCACACAACGCAGTAGATTTGCTACTTAGGAAAGCCCCTTTAAAGCAAAGGGTATCAATCTCCCGTATAATGGACTGTACCCCCACTGGGGGAGACATAACATATGTGACTAACAATGATGAGCAGAAAGTTCCTGTCACACAGCTATAATGATGGAGCTCACAGCTACCTGTATACTTATGTCTCTTACAGTATGTAGGAGATTATATAATTGCAATGGTTCCCAGCAGGTAGAGATAACGCAGACTCTAGCTGTGCTGATGGATCATGGGACGGAAAGCAGAAAAAGAAATATAAAGAGCAAAGATAAAGTCTGATCAGAAGGTGAGGAGAAGCTGGAGTGCAGGGTCAGGAGCACAGAATACATGAAAGAAGACTGGTGATGGGCGCGGAGATGGAAAATAGGGAGTTTTCCGTTAGTGTTTCTTTAAATAAACCAGCATTGCTTTAATTCCAAAAAAAATATATGTATGTATTTGTCAAAAAAAACACTGATTTTGAGCAAAACAACAACTTACAAACTCAGCCTTACCGTATATAGACGTTGCTTTTTTTTTTTTTAAACCTCTTTAAGATTGAATGCTGGGAGCACATACAGCGCATTTAAGATGGACTTTTTTGGGCAGTAAATTGTCAATTCACATACATGATCCCCTCAATGTAACTGCCATAGTCATTTGGTAAAACAGAACAAGCAGGCAGCAGAGAGTTAACTTTTCTCATTTATCAGACCAATACAGCGAAAATACCACTGCAAACACAGCGTCTGTGAACGTCCTGCAGAAAGTCTACAAGTGGTTACTAAATACAGGTCACGCCTAAACAACAGTACAGCCATACAGATAGCAGTTACCCCATAGAAATCTATAGATGGACCTACTGCATATACCTTAACATGGCAGTAAGGCTGATCAGAGAATTTGGGAAGGAACAATTTCCCATACAATCAATAATAATAATACATTTTATTTCTATAGCGCCAACATATTCCGCAGTGCTGTACAATTTGTAGGGTTCAAGTACAGACAAAAAGATACAGTAATGGGACTGAGGGCCCTGCTCGCAAGAGCTTACAATCTATGATGTAGAGGGGGTGACACAAGAGGTAGCAGGGGCGGCATTGTTTATACAATGGTCAGACAATTTTGTAATAGAGGTGACTGTTATTACACAAACATAAAACTATATGAGCCATCACCAGTCGTGTCCTTTAACATGCAGATGGTGCCTGGACATATAGCGTTACTCTGATACGGCTTCATATCCTGTAGAATATTGTGGAAGCGCAAACAGAGGAGGGTTTGTTTTACGGATTCTAACTGCAGAAGGGTTTACATTAGGAATTGTGATAGGCCTGTCTGATAAGATGTGTCTTTAGTTTGTGCTTGACGCTGTAGAAATTGGGAGTTAAGCTGATTGTCCGGGGTAGAGCATTCCAGAGAAGCGGTGCAGCTCGGGAGAAGTCTTGTATATGAGCGTGGGAGGTTCTGATAATAGAGAATGTAAGTGTTAGGTCATTGAGTGAGCACGGGTTGGGCGGTAGACAGAGATGAGGGACGAAATGTAGGGAGGTACAGTATTATGGAGAGCCTTGTGGATGAGGGTGATAAGTTTATACTGTATTCTGTAATGAATAGGCAGTCCGAGGGATCGCTGTAGCATCTATAGACTGATGGAGGAGTCTGGCCATTGCGTTCAGAATAGGTTATAGAGGGGAGAAACTCTCATGGAAATATAAGTTATTGTATTGTCCACTTAGGAGACACAGGAGGCTCATGAATAATACAGTGAATACAAATGGGAGGGTTTTAGGAGTCAACTGTGAAGCGACCACTTTATATTTTCAGACTGATTTCTTATTGGAGTAAAAATGAATATGAGCCATGACTGAACTAAACACAAGACTCTAAGAAGGTGGGAGCCTGTGTGTATGGAAGAATGTACTATCCATGTAATAGGAGGCTAAAAGTTATCTCACTGCCATCAGCATGTATATATTATATACAGCATTTAATGATAAGCCTACAGATGGGACTAGCAGAGCGCATTCTACCCCCACCCGGTAAAGCTCCATTACAGAAGGATGGAGGATTAGCATCCAGTATGTTCTGTAATCTCCTTGCTCCATGCACATTTCCATTCCATTCATCCTCTATTATTGTCTCGTCTAAAATGTAGAACATCTAGGGGATTGCAAACTACAGACAAACAGCTCGGCAGATTACTGAAAAATAAAAAACCTAGAGACTTCGTAAGAAGCTTGCATAGTCTGTAACAGATCGCCAGGAGCACAGTATCTCTTGTACAGCGCTTGTACCCCCCGGGGAAATTCAACATTAAAATGCAAACTTCGATACGCTGCACCAAGTACACCACATTCCTTGTAGAATACATAGTGCAAGGAGAAAGATTTGGTAAGTTTTTGATAAATTTACATCCCATATACTACACAAGTGTGTGAGACACTGCTGCAAAGATTTCCTTGTAGAGCGACACTGATGCCCCCTATGCTATGCTGTGCGTACGTCCCTGCCTCTGAAGCAGGCACCGAGATGGAGCCCCGGCCAATCCTATTCCCTCAATTTTTTTTAAGTTAAAAAAAAAATAATAATAATAAATAAAATAATAATAATAATAATAATAAATAAATAAATTGTAGTATACCGCCATACTATACATGTGTGGTATTAGGAGTAGCAAAAATAGTGATATTCTTAATAGAATTTCCACATCAATCTCCTGACTCAGCATGTTCAGGATACTTACAGAGGATCTTACAGCACATCTATCAATAAGTGCCACTCCACTGATTCCAGCACAGTTGGAATTTTTTCTCTTGCCCCCACCATTCCTGAGCAATTCATGCTGCTAGTTTTTGTGCCTGGGATGCTGTATAGGCTCTGTAATGTCAGAAGGGTGGTGTCAAGCAGGGGGCGTGATTCAGAGCGCCAATCAGAGGCAGCCAGTGTCAAAGTTCAGAATCACACCCCTTGTCTGCTCCTGTCTGACACCGCAGTACAGAGCAAAAGTTAACAGCATTGATTGCTCGGGAACAGTCAGAGCTGGAGGAAAAATTCCAACTGTGTTAAAATCAATGGAGCCCATTAACAGATGCTAAGAACCTTTCAAGAACTCCATACAGAATTTTGCTGAGAACACAAGAATATGTTGAAAACCTGTTTTTGAATCAATATCTGGTTTAGAAAACCTATTTTCTAATAGTGTAACAAGGCACCCTGAGCTAATAGATTCGAGTCTTTCAATAATAACTATCCACCATAAGCCAACAGCCTCCCAAACTAGTGCAGTAATCACTGCGCCCGCTCTCCGTGTACTATGGCCAGCATCAAGCATCTAGAGTCTACCGCACATGCGCCCCCTTCAGGGAACCAGAAGTGTGAACTCAAACCCGACTCTATGGTTAACATAACACCAAGGGAAAGAGAGCAGTGAGCCTGAGATTTCAGATGTAGTACAGGAGTATGTCATCTGAGACATCAGCCAGCTTAGGCTATGTTCACATCTGCGTCCCAGTCCGGCCGGCTCACAGTCGGGCTAAAATGCCACTAGCATGACTTTTTTTTGTCTAGAGATGTGACTTCTTACAGTCAACAGGGTCTCTCAGGATCCATTGTTATTCGTCATTAGACAGATCAGTCTTTAAAGGGGTTTTTCCACCTCCCTGTTTTAGCTGCCTTGCCTGCCGTCTCTTCTTTGCACTTCCTGTATTCCTTATCAAACAGTCAGAGCCATCTCCCCCCAGCTTGCCGAACAGTACACTATAAAGTATCACAATACTTATTATGATTACTAGAAATCAAATATAAATGCAGATAAAATAATATGCACATGCTTCTAGAAAATGGACTCAGTGTTATCTGTGTGTCTACATAGAGAGATAACAGACAGGGCTTTATCAGCAGACTGAAAGACAGGGCTGTAGATAACAGTGAGTGATGTCATCTGTCCTGTCTAATCACTCAGGTCTGTCTCTATGGAAACACTGTGTAAACAATGGGAGATATAATTTCATATAGCAAGAAAACAAAGCAGCATTGCTAAATGTATTTAGGAAAACTCTTCAATTTACATAAGCTTACAGTATAGACAGGATCCTTGAGCTGGGAATACCCCTTTAATGTTAATCTGCTCTTCTGGTCCATCATTGGATTAAACAACGCACCCAATTTCAGGGGCAGGAGAGTAGAGGTGAATAAATGATGCTACATTTGCTGGGGCCTAAAACGCCTAGAAGATACCCTTTAAATCCTCTATCACTGCCTTAGAGTCCAAAAAGCACCATGTCAGATGCAAATCTCACTTCAGGAAAGAGCTTATACATGTACACTTATGTAAATAGCCAAACATGACAAAAACATGTCACGTTCTCCAACCTGTTAGACTGGCTCTTCTATGGCTTAAACCTTAGAAATTATGTGTCATGAGCAATCAGATTGTACGGCTATAAGCTAGGTGCAATGCAGTGGTCAGGAGAGAGGGCGTAACACGGCTTTAGAGGCGTTATTCTGCATCCTAGCTACAACAAGAAAAAGATTTAATCCACCAGCAAACAGAGCGCAAATGTGGTGGTTTACTTTATAGGGCACCTATCATTAAAAACAATGCAGACGCTTGTAGCCAAGTGTTCGTCCCCTTCATTTTTGATTGGATTGGAGAGATCCAGGGCCAACCACACTAAATAAACAAAAAAGAAAAGAAAAAAAAAAAAGTTGGAGGGGGGCACTGTGCTGAGAAGAGTGCATGTGCCTCTTCATTTTAAAAGGGATTCTATAATTGGCTCTAGTGATTTTTAACTAAGTGTATATTTGCATAGTCTTTAGAAAGGCTATTCCAGACATACCTTTTGTTTGTTAATCCTCTCAGCCGTATTTGAATTATCCCGCTTTTATTGATATGCTAATTAACCATCATGGAGCACTGGAAGTTCAATGAGCACTGTCTGCTGTGTGTAAACAGGGGGAGGTGAGAGCAGGGAGGCGGCTGCTGCTGAGGACTCATCCGTCTCCCTGCACTCACCTCCCCCTGTTTTTTTTATTTTTATTTTTAATTCAACTTTTTTTTTTTTTAATTCAACCACCTCCCCTGTTTACACACAGCAGACAGTGCTCAGTGAACTTCCAGTGCTCCATGATGGTTAATTAGCATATCAATAAAAGCAGGCTAATTCAAAAACTGCTGAGAGGATTAACAAAAAAGGTATGTCTTGAATAATGTTTCTAAAGGCTATACAAATATATGTGGCTGTTTATGTGAAAAGGGCCCACACTGTCGATATGGAGTTCTTGGTATCATTGTAACGGTTATGGTGTAACATTGTCTGAAACAGCAAAAAAAAATTTTATTTGTAAACTTGACATATTTTTAAATAAAATTTTTGCATAAAACAAAATTGTGATTTTTTTTACCCAAATATGTTTTGGACTATTTTCTCTATAATTAGTATCGACGATCTGGGCCCTTTTCATGTAAACAGCCACATATGCTTAGTTAAAAATCATTAGAGCCAGTGATAGAATTCCTTTAAGGAATCGTGAGTCTCAACACCTAGACAACCACCAATTGGAGATTCTAACATGTCACTATGACACATCAAAAGTATTGTTTTTTTTTAATTATAGGTGCCCTAAAATGGATATTCCCATTTCAAGGGTCACATTCAGACTTGTAGCTGGAGCTAACTGAAGTGTTTTATCCAGTACATAACTTTATCTTGCTCCATTTGTCAGATACAGCTCTATTTCTCCGCTCAGTATTTACAGGCTACAGACCTGCTCTCAGGTCAGAATGAGGACTCCATCTCTGCTGAGTCATATATATTCTCTTCTCTCTGCATACTGCTTTCAGTTTTTGAGCCCTGAATTTCTTCAACAGTGTATCTGTTTAGAACAAGCACCACCTCTCTGTGGGAATGAACCGAAAACCAGGAAGTGCAGGGAAGAGGAGACAAGACGGCAGCTGAAATCCTGAGAGGAGAACACCCCTTTAAGGGAAAATGTCTACATTACCTATTAATCATGGATTTGTCGAGTATTTTTTTATGTATAAAACTAAAGCATAATACAGTACCAGCAAAGAAAAGAAATTTACAAATTCTTATCTACAGTTTTGCAGAAATTTTTGTGTACCGTAAATGAACCTGAAGTGTACATTTTGAAGTCAGGGGATGGAGTCAGTAGGACAAATCAACCAACTCCGACTCTTATTTTCCCATAGCCTGTCTCCTGTTTCGACTCTGACTCTTTCTTATATGTCTGACAGCCATGGCGAGCTAGATACAGCAAAGATAAGATAAGATAATCCTTTAATAGTCCCATCATGGGGAAATTTCAGATCCTCTAGTTCCAAAAATAGCTAGAAATAGCAGGAAACTATACATCTAATTAATTATACAAAATCAAGAATTGTATAATATAATTTCAAATTAATTCTTTTATTTTGAAGTCAGAATCTGTAATATTTTCCAACTCTGACACCACAGTCCTGTTTGATGTACGCAACAAGTCAATTCTTCCTGCAGACTTTATCCTTTGAAATACATTGGGTGAAATCTGTGGCCTATCTGCAACAAAATCCACATGCAGATTCTGTTGTGGAATCACAGCACATGAAATCTAGTATGAAGCCTTAAAGGGATTGTATTGTACAGTTTGTATTGTATGTATGTAAACAATACCGCGAGCCTAAGGCTAGGACATCAATGTTAGAATCCAGATAACCCCTTTATTGTTTAACAAAATAGTCAACGTACCCGTATTCTTCTCATGGCTGCCACAATCTCCACTCTGCTGTTAGGACGCGGCACATCCAGACTCCCGATGTACTGCAAAGCAAAGATTTCTGTTTACTTTCAATATATACATGGCAAGGTATACATGTGTTCTGGACTAATGGACATATACACAGTCGTTGTTATTGTTCACCGCTGCCTGGGATGTGTTTACAGAGGACTTGGCTCATACAGCAGAAATACAAGAAATATTAGACTGTCACATAAGAAAGAAAAATTACAAACAATAGCAGAACAAAGTGTCTGGATACGGCTACATTAGGAGAATGAATAAAAAGCCACGACAAGGTCACTACTCATAGTGTAACATAAGGTCAGGAGGGGGGCAGTCAAACTTACATAATGTCAGATGAGATTAGTCAATACAATGGGCACTGAATGCAAAGCGAGGCTGCCCACAGCGTGTCTAGTATGATAACATTGTTTATATCAATGCCAGGCTTCAGCCCCACTGTTCGGTGATGGAGGGACAAAAAAGAGATGCAAAACCTGACTTATCTTTTACTCTACTTAAAGGGGTAATCTTGTATAGGACAAGGGGTAATTTGCAGATTAGTGGAGATCTGACTGCTGTGAACACCATCAACCCCAAGAACTGGGTGTTTTGCACCCCAGTTTGAATGGAGCGGGAGGTCAGAAATGCGTTACACCACTCCATACACTTCAAGGCGAACCACCGGCCCAGTCCTGTAAGGGGAAATTTTTGTTACTGGAATAGCCAGAATCTTCCAAGAACACATCTTGATGGCCCACACTCGGGATAGGTCATCAATATGATGACAGGTCCGACAGATTATATCTGCAATATGTAGTGTACCCCTTTAATAGCCAAGCTCAGTCCACCATATCTTTCACAACCAGTGGTCAGAAGCGGAACGGTCATCATGCTCTAAAATATTTAAGCAAACCATCTGAACTAAGATATGAAGCAATAAATATTTTAGTAGTTGTTCAGAGGGCTGAAAATGAAGAATTTAGTTGGACTTCCAGCTCAGGTTCCGGCAAAGCTTCAACTTTCCACCACAGCTTTCACTTGTCGATTTGTCCCAGGATACACTGAGTGTCTCTCATTGCGGGTTCTGTAGCTAAGAGGCCGCAGAATCCACGGCAAGAATGAGCAGGACACATTTTGTTTTTCAATGTCCTGCTATGATCTCCATTGAAAAGAATGGGAAAAAGATTCTGGGTAAGGACATGGCAATGGTTTTGTGAACCCTTAGGGCTAGTTTACACGGGGCACGGAATGGCGGATTTTGGTCCTGATTGGGACCGTATCAGAGTAGGGCCAAAATGCGTCTCCCGCGGCTTCCCGCTCCGGAGTAGACCCAAATGAATGGGCCTAGTCCGGAGGGTGCTGCCATGAGGCGGACACCGGGGCTGAAGCAGCCGCGGAATACGCCTGAAGAAAGGGCAGCTCGCTTCTTTTTTTCCGTGAGCGGGAACATACCACTCACGGAAAAAGTAAGCTAGCGGTCTACATAGACCTTTATTGTGAGGGGGCGGATTCTGACGTGGATTCAGCGCTGAAGTCCTCCCCCTCTTGCCCCATGTGAACGAGCCGTTACAAACAAATATGGCCACCACTGCAATCAGAGTTAGGCCCACTTCATTGGCATCACTAGGATATTTTGATATTCAGAAGTCTGGGAAAGCTTGGTGTCATCCCCAAGTCATCCCAGGTAGGGCGCTATTTCAGGAGGATTGACGATTTGCGACTATTTTACGCCACTTTTACGGCATAGGGGATTTCAGGATTCCCTCAAATGTTTTCGATGCCTACATGTATCTGCAACCAGTCCTCTCTAGGGTAATCCAAAGGATGTATGAGCCGCCTGAGAGATCAGGTTAAAAACAGCACAAGAAGCAGTTAAAGCGAGGTCACACGAAACAGGAGAAGGTTATAGAGCGGTGTGTGGGAACACCGAAACCCCACCTTGATCACAGGCTCGGTAATTGTTCTAAAGATATTTTATCCAGATGAAAAAACCCATCTTTCACTTATCAAGCAGACCATGAAGGATTTAGATGTAAGTCTCCTGCTGCCACTACAAGATGAGAGGAAAGACGCGCTCAGCGCCAGAAACTTCCTAATAAAAAATACCACAGCCTCGGGCCTTGCTGTTTACTAAACACGCCATACAGACAGCACTAGCCAAAGCCGGATATTGCTCACCAGCGAGAGGAGACGACTACAGCAACCCACGTTATAAAGACAGAGAAAACAGAAATGTCCTCCCCGAGAGACTCCACAGCGGATTCGTTACCTGTGACCCAACGAAAGGCTCCTCTACTCACAGGAAATAGGGCATTGGATTTAGGCGAATGTTCCTAAAGTGTCTACTGAGGTGAAAGAGGGGGTGCAAATGTATGGCAGACCAAGTAGAGGACGCTGGAAGACTCTAAAATGGGCAGCGAATGTAACGTATGGTGTTTGTATGACCATCGGGATACAAACAATGGCTTCCAGGTACCCTCGCAATAACAGAGGTCATACATTATAATCAAAATGCTGGAAGACATTAAAGAGGTATTTTGGAGCTCATAAACTGATGACCTCCCCTTTAGCCTAGGCCAGTTGAAGATCAGCAGGGTTCTGACATCTAGGACCCACGCAGATCAGTTATTTAAAGCGCAGTCAGACCATTCCACGTGATATCACGTTCATCAGTCACATCTCCAGCTTCACAGCTCAGTCCCATTCAAGTTGATGGGGCCAAGATGTCATACCACTGTAAGCGGGTCATAAGGGATGCAGTGGTATCAGTCTCTAACTGGCCATGGACCCTCAGAGGGTCCCAAAGATTCCTCTGCCACATACAATATAACTATTATAAATGGCACAAGGTAAGTAAAGGGCCTATTGCCGATTTTGCAGTGGGGCCCAGGGCCTTCAAGCTACACCCCTGGCTGGTTGGAAGGGGGCTCGGATGTCAGATCCCTGCCAACCTTCAAGTACTAACCTATCAGAAGGACAAGTCATCAACTGAGAAGCCCAAATAATTGCGGTGCCTGTGATGCCAGCAGGGCTCAGATTGAAGGGGTTTCTCCGTTATCTTCTGCGTTCCCATTGAACTAAATGGAGCGTTGCGTGACCTGCCCGGCCACCACTCCGTTCAGAACAGTCCTCCATTCTCCTGATCACTGACAGTCCGAGCAGTCAGACCCCACAGATCAGCAAGCTAACCCCTATCCAAACACAGGATTTTTTCTTACCCTATTAAATAAATAGGGAAAATACCTGTGATTCTGCAGTTAAAATGATGTTTATCAGAAACAAACACGTTTTCTAAAGCGCAGCTTTTTCGTCAATGTGTGTATGGGATTAAACAAAATCTCATTCACTTTGCCGGGACTGTAAAAGGCAGCGTTTTGTTTCTGCTGCAGCCAAAAACACTGCATTTCTGCAACGTGGGACCTTAAAGTTCATTTTCTCTGCAATGAAGACGCTACGAGCGGCCACAAGACTATCTGTACACATGATGCCAGATAGGTACTGGGAGTCATTTTGTTGGAATAAGACACCTAACAGACTCCCTTTATACTTGGGAGTTGCATAAATAGCAATTCCCTAATATCTTGTTATTTATGGAAATCTCCTGGAGCCCTGGGATCCTACAGGTAACATTCAGGGCGGCTGCTCGGTAATGAGAAGTCCCAGCGCTCGGCCTCCAGAACACACAGATGCCCGCAGGAGCCGCACGCTGTCACACTAGTAGACGTTTCTGAATCATTGCACATTATTGACATCAACCAGTATGCTGGGAAATCTAAAGTATTAATCCCAATGGTATGACTAAACACCGACCTATCCGATCACAGCTGTACTTAGACCAAATATGTCATGCTATTCTTGATAGATGCCAGATGACGGGGTATAGTAGAGGTTATCTAGCAGTCTAATGGAATTTTACCATATACATATGGGACCAATACATTTCCACAAGACAGGTATAAGTATGTGAAGAAGCGCTGTCATCGGGCAACTACTATACACGTTCCACCGGGATCAAGGTCCGGCCTAATACGTCAAGATAAGACACTATTTATAGGACTCAGCGAGGTGACACATGGGATCCCCATTCTTTATCTAGCTACATGAAACGCTGCTTATCACTGCACTGAGCAATAGCTGATTCGGATCGTCCGAGGATCCCGAGTACATAACTATGTGCAAGTAATACGGATTGCCAACCATGCCGCACACTGGACTGACGTCAGGCAGTGACTCCCGCAGCTCACCTAGCAAATACAACTGTGCAGCAAAATCCACATGATCAACCTTAAATAGCCGCGCTTTACCATTTTAAAGGGACAGGTACCTTTACCTATCTCTTATGTATATAAAAATGAGTTTGTCGGTCTGTCCTTTATGGGAAACCAAACGACTAGACCCATCCTCACCAAATTTGGCACCCAAGTACATCAGGTGTCCAGGAAGGTTATAGACCAGTTTCTGAGATATAGTATGACATGCACTCATATTCCAACTGCCATACACATGATCACACATCCGTTATTAGCCATTAGAAGCTCGCAGCCACTTAGTCTCCACATGCACACAGCTTTACTCCAGGTTTCCATAACAACCTAGCCATTTTTCTTCACTACTGTAGGTCAGGTTTGAACGGGCAGGGTGCTGTGGATGACACTGTTACAAAAGATCACATAGACACAGCTTTACTCCAGGTCTTCATAACAACCGATCGTAGGTTTTTCACTCATATCCAAACTGAGATACACACCATCACAGGACGGTTATGGACCAATGGAAACTTGCAGGTTCTTCAGAGTTCACATACACACAGCTTTACACCAAGTTTCCATAGCTACCAACCTATTGTTATGGGGCCACTACACAAACAAAAAATGAAATATACGTGTGTGAAGCTGGGTCCTTTTAGATAATAAACTAGTAAAACCTAACCACACTACCGCGTAGAGTAGAACTACAACAATACTGTGCAAAAAATTGCAATAATGTGATGTACCATAGCAAGGTTACTATGAGGTACTAGATGGGGCTACTTACCACTGATCACAACTCACTATTAGTCACACGGCCCGACTACGGCTCCTTCATAAATGACTGTCAGCTAACGTCAGACAGAAGCAGTAAAGCTCCTCTGATTCAATAAAAAGTCAGCAAATTAATTCATATGAAGGTAAATAACAAACAACAAACTAAACATCTAATTAATTATAGTATATTAAAATTGTATAACAAAATTAAAAAATATTTTATTTTGAAGTTGGCAACTGTTTTCCGACTCCAACTGCACCCAAAATTGGTCGCAGCCCTTGGTCCCAGTACTCAATAAATCATTGGAGAAAAGAAGGATAAGCATTCCTCCTTCTGTAATGCCACCGGCACCGGCAATAGCGGTGAGAGGTTGTTTGGGGTGGTCACTGAATAAAGAACATGTTGTGCACAGGGCAGTGAGCATGCAATGTTCTCTGGAGGACCAAGACGCGCTACACAATTGAAAAGGGAAGATGCCCTAAGCAGCGGCAGGATCCACCATCCACGGTGAAGAGCAACTTAGTACTCAAGTATTGAAATTACCAGTAGTGAAACGTCATTGCATAGAGTAACTTTAGCTGCAGTTATCAGAACTTTAACCCTTTTACTCGAGACATCACTGGGCCCTTCTTATCAAACATATCACTGTATACAGTGAAATCCCTGGAGAAGACCACACTCTATTGTCTTGCTACCAGTGATCTGAGGGGGTCTCAGGTGTTGGACCCTGCAGATCTAATATTTATGGTCAGGCCATCACTACTAGAAACCGGTTAATCCCTATAAACAGACTAGCCATCTATTTTAAGAAGACCACCCCATCAAAGACCACTTGTCAATGCAATTTCTGCCTGGTGATCTTCAAGGTGTGTGACCAGACCCCAACCTATCAACCCAACCCCATGTATAGATACCTAAAGGTCGCCTGAACCAAAGTATCTGCTGGGCCCCGTTGATATGCTGGGTTCTGACAGACACCCTTTAAAGAGGTTTTATAGTAGTTTTCGCTTTCTGCTGGGCTGTTACGGACAAGGAGTCCTCACGGAATAGAAGATAGGGAGAGGTTATGGTTTATTACACCACAAATCGATGAAGACTTACACCAAACCTCTTGGAGTGTCACAGATGCTCAACAATTTTATTCATGTGTCATCCAAATATAACTGAACTAGCGGAAAGGCGTCATGTAACAGATGAAACAATTTGCATCCTCGTGAAGTCCAAGAATTCTATAAAAGTCCTTCAAGAAATAAGAACATCTTTAGTTCTTTAAAGGTTCTTTGCTAGCAGATACTTTTCTGTCTTGCAAATGGGTAAACAACTGTGACATAGAGCCCATCAATGATCTATCTGCAGCTGTCTTCTCAGCCAACAAGCACATCGGGACCTGTACAACCAACCAAATTCTGCTGACATTTTGATGTGTACAGATAACTCTGCCTGTCTGTCAGACATGGGAAATAAAGGGAGACAGACACTCATGGTATTCACCCCTCCTTCCTCTACTGAAGTCACATGCACAGTTGTCTATCGTCTATGGCAAGTGTAATGCTGAGGACACAGGGAACAGGTCCACCGCAACATTTTTGTAGTCTACATTCCACAGCAGTAGAAACCAGACAGAACAAAACGGTTTCCACCGCAGCTTTCACTTGCACTTTCCCAAACAGGTGGTCCGACTGTCAACCTTTCCATTGCACCGGTCAAAAGACCCTGCAGCAATAACAGACATGACGCAGGTCAAACATCATAGCACAAGACGATTTACAGCAGTGTGTGAATGGGATTTTGCAACTGTACATCAAGGAGGGTTAGCCACCAATTTTACAGCCTCTAACCCCGAGTATGCCGTGAGTGTCCCCGGCATGACTGGGTATTCCATATACCGTAGTAGGGCATAAGGACATCAATCATCTATACGCCACACTATAGAGGACTCACAGCTGTCATATACTTACATAGAATGGGCACCACGCATTTCTCCTGTAACAGCCAACCAATGAAGGGGAGATCAGTAGTGTTGAGCGAGCAGTATTCGATCGACTACCCGCCCGCCATAGATATTCGTGTTATCAGGCGAACACCAAGGGGTTAAACGCATCAAATATTAACATTATATGCGCTTAACCACTTGGTGTTTACCCAATAACACGAATACCTATGGCGGGCGGGTAGTCGATCGAATACTACTCGCTCGACACTAGAGATCAGCTGTAACTGCAAAGCCGGACTAGAGGTCATCCATGATCTCCTCTATTCTAAAGGCCGCCCAAGACAAAAGTTGGGACCAGACCAGTCGTGTTATTTTATTATTTTATAGAGGTCACATGGCTGCATTAAATTCAATGTATGAGAATAGGGCTAGTCAGATGACCATTTATTTTCCATGTGGGGGCTGTATGACCCCTTTTCCACGGATGGGACTTGTTTGTGTGAAGGGGCCCTAACTGTAGGATAACAGCAATTAATTCAGTATGGGCACCTTTAAATGTAAGCAGCCGCCTTACAGTCTTTTAATATAACATGAGACATATACCCCTCAGACACTCTTGAAATCTGTAAAAATCTGCTTTAAGATCAGAATAAATTACTGATAATGAAAAAGCCCAGCGGCTCCAAACCGGCGCTTTACTCAGACTCCTTATTGATGAATCTGCCCCGTACATACAAAACATTTCTGCTGGATCTGGCAGTGAAACGCTTAGTACTGTGTGAATCTGGTCTAATGTGCTGGCTCTTTGCATTGCTATTCCTTCAGAATACACACGTGAGCTAGGATCTGTTTGCTCACATGGGTATGTATGTGGTATAGAGTTCAATGTATGCAGCCGTCCCCAGAAGTGAGATTCCAGGTATTCCATGGAGCTTATACCAGGCATTCCCTGAGTATGGGTGAAAGGCGGCAATACCCAACAGGGCACAGGTTTCATTCTGTATACTGTAACAAGCCCCCTCCATACTGCACTACATCGAGGTCACTAGCACTGCGGAGGTGCCAGGAGATAACTTGGCATCAGGCCCAGTTCACTTCTGTGTTTGGGGAGTCTGCTTAGGGACCCCCTGAATGGAAACCAATACACATTAAAAAGCGGTTACCTGGGAAACCCACAGATCCCATAGACTATAATGGGGTTTGCGTGGTTTCTGCACAAAACATCCGGACAGAAAAGTCCTGAAAACAGCACTTCTCTCTGCATGTTTTGTGCGGAAACCACACGGACCCCATTATAGTCTATGGGGTTTGTGGGTTTCGGTTAGGCAACCGCATTTTAAGCTGTATAGGTTTCTGTTGTCCCCAAGCAGACTCTCTGAATAGAAACCCGAATGCAGATGTGAACCAGGCCTCAGCATCGAGTATTGTGTCACTACACAGCCATAGGGACCGCTCAGATAGTTATCACACATATCCTAAACACTGTGACGCCTGGTAATGTATGTAATGTAAATCAATCCTTACAGTCAGCTGTCTATGGATAGTACACAATTAGTCAAAGTGTGAACGCTGCCTAGGTAAAATATCAAGGAACAGCACTAACTATACGTCCGGCAGGTATACATTAACCTCCATACTGCTATGGTCACTGGCTATAATGAGAGCAGGCACTGACACACGTGTGAAAAACATCCATTTTCAGAAGAAAATGGCCCAGATTTACTAACAATTGTGCAAACTTGAACAGGCAGTCTGATAATACCCCAGATTTACCACAGTGACTGCTGCTGGATGACAAATCTGACGTCTCTTAAGACTGGACTAGTCTACAGTTATTCCAACTTTTAGGCCTCGTTCACATCTGCGTTGGTAATCTGTTTCAGGGAGTCCGCATAGGGACCCCGCCTGAACGGACTACCAAACACATTGGTAAGCGGTGTACAGTGATAGCACATAGACCCCATAGGCTATAATGGAGTCCATGTGCAGTGATAGCACACGGACCCCATAGACTATAATGGGGTCCGTGTGCTTTCCGCACAGTCTCCACACAAGTAATGCGGACAGAAAAGTAGATCGTGAATGACTTTCCTGTCCGCAGGTTCCTCCCCCAAATGGATTATCAATGCAGATGTGAACGAAGCCTTAGTTGGCTCAGTTCAGCCAGAATTTTTCAGTACTATTTTGGCGTATTTAATACACGCCCCCTTTTGTTGTGAATCCACAACCACATGTCTAGAACATCAAAATTTTTAGCCCAAACTAGATGCGCCATACTCCAAAGATGCGCCATATTTACGCCAGGGTGTCGTCGTAACCACAATAGTAATTCTGGGCCAGTGAGACTATGGGGCCTCTCATATGTTTAGATTTTTGACTAGCAAAGTGAAGAATCTGACAAAAAATAAGGCATTCCCAAGTTTTGTCAAAGTGCTGAATCTGAAAACACAGTCGGATGCATCAGAGTCGTGTTATCCAGAGTCATGAGAACATTGCCTTCACATGAATGTGCCAGGATAGCGCCATAATAAGTCCGGTTTTGACAGTTTTGCATCTGTGCTGGACCCGCTGTCCATCCGATGACAAATCCGTAAAAATGGACTAAAATAGAACGTGTCCTATTTTATGACAGTCCGATAAAATGGCAGACGTGAATGGCCCCGATGTGTGCTACATATAGCAGCAATAGTGGCCATCACACAGACAGTTGTCACGTTCATGTGTATAAGGTCTTATGACAGTGTCACTGGCATAATATAAGTGTAACGTGCCCCCTCCGCAGTGTCCCTTTATACTGTCACTGGGTGACCCCATTATATACGAGATTCTTCTGACAATCTAATATATTCATACAGTTATCAGTCCAGTCTGTGAGTCACAGATTTTAGATTACAAATAGCCTGATGTATGAGGGGGCGCTATTTTACACACACACACACACATATATATATATATATATATATATATATAATATAGCTACATACATAAAGAACCTTCCATTAAAAATGCTCCCCCTAACCACATCCCTCTTCATATTACACAGTGGGACACATTGATCCATATGACCCCGCTACGTTATCGTAAGATCTCTTATAAGGGCTCATTCACACGAGTGTATTTCCCCTTCATATCTGGAAAGTCCCAATAAACGTTATACAACAGAACTATTCACACAGCCGATGTCTTATATGCAGAACATAATATGGTGGAATAGAAAGTGGTGACCGGAACCGTTTCCAGCTCCAGGTTCTAATGTGAATATGGTGTCACTTAGAGGGGTCTCAGAGGCTTCTATAGGGTGGGCGTCACCAGTGTTCTGGCGGTCTGATGATGTCACCAGATGCAGGATGACAGCCACCTGTAGATATACAGTTATGCAGTGTGACAACCATCAGACCCCAACACAACGCCAAAGGTGTCGCACACTTGGGGGAATGACCCCAGCCGTGCATTTCTTATATTCCCCTTTAAATGTAGTTTTTGCTCTGTAGGTTTCCATTGCACTGAGGACAGGGAGGTCCCTAGGTGTGTGGCTGGCAGCACCTGTCACTGTGCTGTCTATAGGCAGTGTGACCTTCATATGGCGCCCAGTACAGCAGCCTGGTGCCCTCTAGATACCCACCACCCACAATTTGGAGCAGCTCTCACCTTGGCCTCGAAGCAGATGCCATGCTGGAATGCCTCCTCGTTGTGCAGCGGGATCCGCAGGTCGTGCCCATCATCCACCAGGTTGTACCTGCTTTTAGCTGGCATTTTGTCGAGCCCGAGATTTCCTGGCAGGATCCCATGCAGGGCACAGGCAGTGTATCAGCAGCAGCGATCCCTGGGCTGGAGGGGGGAGGATCCCAGGGAAGAGGAAGCACAGTGCGATGGCTGGGAGGACGCTTTCCCACCGGTGCTGGGCGGATGGCTCGGGAGGAACTTCCCACAGTACATGGAAACACTGCGCGTCCTCCCCGCCCTCACTCCGCCGCTAGAGGGCGTGGTGAGCCGGATTCCTGCTCCGAGTGCCCACTAGAGGGCGCGCTGAGGCCCCTACACGTACAATGTCATTATCTGGCTGATTGTAATGAATGGGCATCGACTGCCGGCCGCCGGTGTACATAGGGTTAACCATTGCTGGAACTTCCCCCATAGACTGGGAACTTTCCATTCATCCTGTGTGCAGCTCTTGTGCCATAGAAAGCCGCTATGTGGTGTGACAATGCTGACCACACATAGGGTTCCGTTCACATTTACGGTTTATGGGCTTTGATCCTAATAGATTTGTAAGGCTACAATTGTATCATATAGAAATCCATGGGATGAATGTACAAGCATCTGTTCTGTATTGGCCTTGTTCACATTTGCATTTCTGTTCTGCTTTTTTATTTGCATTTATACAACAATAGAAAACTGTAACAATGTTGCAGAAAAGCCGTGATTCTTCTTGTACATTATGATGCGTTTTTTTGAGCCAAGGGTAGATTTACGCTAGGTTCACACTAGCGTTCGGGTCTCCGTTCTCAGCTTTCCATCTTCTGCATGCAGAAGATGGAAACCTGTCATACCAGGTCCGGCCGTGAGCGGCGGTGAGCGTTTTATGTTCTCCGCCGCCAAACCGTTTTTTTAAAACCGGACACAGAGTACTGCATGTCCGACTCTGTGTCCGATTTTAAAAAAATGTTTCGTGGCGGTGAGCGTTTTATGCTCTCCGCCGCGAAACCGGATTTTTTTTATCCAGACACAGAGTACTGCATGTCCGACTCTGTGTCCCGATTATAAAACCCGGTTTTGCAGCAGAGAGCGCAAAACGCTCACCGGCGCTCATGGCCGGACATCTTTCAAACCCATTCAAATAAATGGGTATGAAAGAGTCCTGCAGGTTTCCGTCTCCTGCCTTTGTTTTGTGCAGGAAACGGAAACCTGCAGAACGGAAACCGGGCGCAGATGTGAACGAGCCCTTAGCAAATAGGAGGGGTCATAAAGGCTTATTCACACCTATTTGTAGTGTCCGTCACTCGGCCATTTTCAGAATTCAATGCCTCTATTCACGTGGCCATTTTTTTTTTTTTTGTCTGATAATTTTTCACGGCCGTCAATACTGATTTGCTCTATATTTGTCAGTGAAATTGAAAGTCAAAGTGAAATCCATACCGTAGATTCTATAAAAATGGCTTCTTTTACTTGACCATTTGTACTATCCAATTCTAATGGACTGTCTTCTGAGTTCAAGTTTACATTTCCCCGGATCTGAATCGGACCTGCCCTAAAAATACAGTATAATAATGGATCTGAACTCCGAAAGACACTCGTATAACAGACTTGGTCATGTGCAAGAAATCTAAGGTCTCCTTCATACTACTGTACATTTGACGCTGGGTTCACACTAGAGCAGAGGTAGGGAACGTATGGCTCTCCAGCTGTTGCAAAACTACAACTCCCAGAATGCATGCTTGCTCTGTTGTTCCAGGAACTCCCATGGAAGTGAATGGAGCATGTTGGGAGTTGTAGTTTCACAGCAGCTGGAGAGCCGAAGGTTCCCTACCCCTGCACTAGAGCCTGGAGTCCTTTCTTTGGTTTCCATCTTCTGCATGCAGAAGACGGAAACCTGTCAGATTGGGTCTGGCCATGAGCGGTGGTGAGCGTTTTATGCTCTCCGCCGCAAAACTGTTTGGTTTTTTTTAAATCGGACACAGAGTACTGCATGTCCGACTCTGTGTCTGGTTTAAAAAAAACGGTTTTGCACTCACCGCTGCTCACGGCTGGACATCTTTCAAACCCATTCAAATGCCCCTGTTTTGTGCAGGAAACGGAAACCTGCAGAACAGAGACCGGGCGCAGATGTGAACGAGCCCTGATTCGCTATGGCAGATCAAGTACGGACACATGCATTTCTATAGACCCGTACACACAGCTTGTAGATTTTACAGCTGTATGTCTGGCCTGTGGTTTCAGCCGCAAAATATGCAGCAGATCCTATACCTGTCTGTATTTGTACCGTTCACTTCAATATATGGGTCAGTGAAAATCATGGATGACACACGAATACCAATCCGTGTCATATGGGCTGTTTTTAATGACTAGTACACTACACATGATCGTGTATTGGAGAACTTACATGGGCTGTGTTTTTTGCAGCATTTTTTACCAGAAAAAATTTCTGTACAACTACAATGTAGGAATGAACCTAAATAAAATGAAAATGCAGCGGAAAACAAATCCTGCATTGTACATTACCAGTAAAGTGAATGAGATTCTGCATAATTAACCTACAATATGTATAATATGCTATTAATCTGGGATTGTTATTAAAATATAAAACTCAATAAAAACAAATGTTAAAAAAGCCGATGTCTGAAGCTTTACAAGTATGGGATGAATTTTTCAATCATAGACAAATACTGCAATGACTTAATAACATGTGAATATGTCTCAAAAAAATACTCAGACAATAGATACCATTATCATGGTGCGGAGAATCTCAGTGTGAACTGTGCCAACATGCCAAGTGATGTTGCATAATGGTAACTGTAATGTTACACTGACCTAGGTGACTGTGATATGGCTCTAGTACATGGATTTTAGGATTGGAAAGACCTGCTTTCCCATACAAACATGTTTTTTTAGCAAGTGTAGAAAGGAATCCCAATACAAGGAAGAAGTAAAAATTCCCTAATAAAGGTTAGTCCCTAACAAGCCATTCGTCTCCCTGTGCTGTTGACCCTGTTGCTATGTTTCACTATCACTATGACAGGGACCTGAGTGTCATTAGTGCGCAATAATATCTGCAACTGCTGACAGCTAGGGAACCATATGTCTCGTGAGCCTATTGTAGGGGAATACTGTCTGCCCTAGACGGTGACATTGTACTATTAAGTGCTAAATCTGTAGATGGTTATATATGGTTAGAGGTTTCAGCCTGAGGCAGTGATCAGTCCAAATGCTGCACCGTGTATGGGAAATATTGAGGCCGTCAATAGGAAACCTACAATATTCATAGAATGGGAAGTTACAAATCTCTGCAGATATGACAAGGTGCCTGTACTTGTTCTTGAGGCATCAACACTGTGTCACGGATCATCCGTGTGTGGTCTGTGCTGATTTCCTCAGACCTGCACCAAAAGCTGTGCGCGTGGGGCCTAAGGCAGTGAATCCTTTTCTTAACATCCATTACATGTCCTTTTTTAGAGTAATAATGGAAGTCAATGGGGACATACAGGTCCGTTTTAACAAACTGTTACAAAATGTCTGTTTTCACAAATGGAAAGATCAAAATAATCATTAGAAATAATGATTTTTATTTGAAATAATAATTTTCTCCTTCAAACTTTGCTTTTGTCACAGAATGCTCCATTTGCAGCAATTCCAGCCTTGCAGACCTTTGGCATTCTAGCTGTTAATTTGGAGAAATTTCACCCCATGCTTCCAGAAGCCCCTACCACAAGTTGGGTTCGCTTGATGGGTACTTTTTGCGTACCATATGGTCAAGCTCAGTGGGGTTGAGATCTGGTGACTGCACTGGCCACTCCATTACAGATAGAATACCAGACGCCGGCTTCTTCCCTAAATAGTTCTTGCATAATTTGGAGGTGGCTTTGGGTCATTGTCCTGTTGTAGGATGAAATTGGCTCCAGCAATCTGTGCTTTCCACAGGGTATGGCATGGCAAAATGGAGTGATAGCCTTCCTTATTCAAAATCCCTTTTACCAACACCCACTTTACCAGCACCAAAGCAACTCCAGACCACCACATTCCCTCCACCATGTTTGACAGATGGCGTCAGGCTCTTCCAGCATCTTTTCAGTTGTTCTGCGTCTCACAAATGTTCTTCTGTGTGCTCCAAACAATTCAAACTTCGATTCGTCTGTTCATAGCACTTTTTGTCCATAAGAAATTTGTGTTTTTTTAGATTTTGCTGTGTTTTTTTTAGCCAGAGCCAAGCATACCTTCAAAAGGAATAGGAGCTATAAAGATATGCACTTATACTTCTCCCTTCAGCTACAAAAATCACAGTTGTTTTTTCACATGGCCTCAGCCTATGGCTACATTCACACGGACTGGACACGGGGATGACCCTGTGTGCTGCCTGTGCACAGGACATGCTTCCATGGCTCCTTTCATTAAATGAATAGGATTCACGGAAAAACTTGCCACAAAATAGAACAGGAATAGGACCTGCATACCTCCCAACTTTTGAAGAACCGAAAGAGGGACAAAATGTGCGGCGCGCAGAGCGTGCCGCAGCAAATTTAGCCCCACCCACTTTTGTGTTGACTCCGCCCATTCTCATTAATTTTTCATGTGCCTGCACACAGTATAATCCTCCTACAGTCATCCGTAAATTATATGTCCCCCCTCTATCTCTCCCCCATTTTCTTATAAACCCTTCATCTTCCCCCAGTTTCATGTCCCCCTCCATTTCTGCCCCCAGTTTCATGTCCCTCCATCTTTGTCCCCAGATTCATGTCCCCCCTATCTCTACCCACAGATTCATGTCCCCATATCTCTACCCCCAGATTCATGTCCCTTCCATCTCTGCCCCCAGATTCATGTCCCCATATCTCTGTCCCCAGATTCATGTCCCCCCATCTCTGCCCCCAGATTCATGTCCCCTCCATCTCTGCCCCCAGATTCATGTCCCCCCATCTCTTCCCCCAGATTCATGTCCCCCATCTCTGTCCACAGATTCATGTCCCTCCATCTCTGTCCCCAGATTCATGTCCCCCCATCTCTGTCCCCAGATTCATGTCCCCCCCCATCTCTGCCCCCAGATTCATGTCCTCTCCATCTCTGCCCCCAGATTCATGTCCCCTCCATCTCTGCCCCCAGATTCATGTCCCCTCCATCTCTGCCCCCAGATTCATGTCCCCTCCATCTCTGCCCCCAGATTCATGTCCCCTCCATCTCTGCCTCCAGATTCATGTCCCCACATCTCTGCCCCCAGATTCATGTCCCCACATCTCTGCCCCCAGATTCATGTCCTCTCCATTTCTGCCCCCAGATTCATGTCCCTCCATCTCTGCCCCCAGTGTCATGCCGTCCTTTCCTTCATCTGCCCCAGTTTCACATTCCACCACAGTGTACACATTACACTTACCTTCTCCTCGCTCCCCCGCCGCTCTCTCCGCACCTCTCTCTCTCTCTCGCACACACATCGTCATCACATCGCGTCTACACAGCCAGTAGCCGGCGTGCAGCGGCGAAGCAAGGAGCTGAGCTGTGACAGCTCCTTGCTTTAGCCGCATATGTGTTCAACTCAGATCTGCGTCCAGATCTGAGTTTAAATTGGGACATACCTCCCTCCAACCGGGACCTCGGGACACGTCACTGAAATCGTGAATGTCCCGCGGAAATCGGGACAGTTGGGAGGTATGGACCTGTTCTTTCTGACTCGGCCCGAACTGTTGGCCCACACACGGGACTGTGAAATTCACGGTCGTGTGTAAGTGCCCATGGAAAAGATTAGGTCAGTGAGCTATCCATGAAATACAGGTCGTCTGCAAGGGACCCTGAGATTCTTGGATCCTTCTTTCCAATACAGGCTTAGCGGCCTCCCAAAAGAAAGCCAGGCTAAATAAATGTTATTTATTAACCTCCTAAAATTCCAACCACCTGTCTGTAAGAAGATTAGAAAAACTAATATAATCAAAAACTACACTGAGAACATTCACAGGAAAGATTTCCCTGGACTGTATGAATGTCTTAACCAGTTATGGTCTATGCTGACGAGAAGCAATTTTGCTAACCGTGTTTCCAGCCCCAAATCATTTTATTACAATAAAAAACCATTACCAGAGAACAAAAAAAAGACTATTTCCTGTGGACCAGGTATAACAATACATGGATTGTCATAACATTAACCCTTTCCTGCTGTGCGCACTTCCATTTTTTTGCATTTTCGTTTTTTAACTTCTTGCCTTTCAAAAACCATTAACTCTTTATTTTTCTGTCATAGCTATATGAGGTCTTGTTTACGGTGGGGAAAAAT
Organism: Leptodactylus fuscus; assembly: GCF_031893055.1. Classification (NCBI taxonomy): domain Eukaryota; kingdom Metazoa; phylum Chordata; class Amphibia; order Anura; family Leptodactylidae; genus Leptodactylus; species Leptodactylus fuscus. The sequence goes on along the minus strand of NC_134273.1, from coordinate 65,444,230 downwards.
TGTATTTTGTAAAGGTGCCATTTAATGTCCTATATCATGTATTGGATTGCTGGAAGAACAAATTACGAATGGGGTTGCAAAAAAACACCGAGTTTGACCCATTAAATTTGGTCTGTGTATTGGCTCGATTTACCGGCCTGAACAATATGCCAGGACAGGGACTCCTAACAGTATAGTTATCTCTGATGCTAGGAGTCTCTGCCTTCCTGCAACATACTGTCCTGTACTGCGTGGTAAAACTGTACATTGTATATACCTTTAGAAAATTAAAATTTTTGCATTTCTTTGGAACACTTGCAGTCTATGGTAAAATTGCTGTATGACTATTAAGCCCTGTCATGAGTCAGCCGCGGATTCCACCTGAAGAAAGGGCAGCTCATTTCTTTTTTATGCTAGCGGTCTACATAGACCACCATTGTGAGGGGGCAGATTATGATGTGGATTCCGCGCCAAAATCCGCCCCCTCTTGCCCTGTGTGAACGGGCCCTAAGAGCCTTTTGCAGGGCTTCCTTTTGCACATTAAGTAAACTGCCTAATATTGTGTGGAACCCTCTCATGCCTCAATAACTGCTATGGCATGTTTCAGCCTATTGAAAGTCTCCCGTTGTATCTGGCATCAAGACATTAGCAGAAGATCCTCTAATGCCATTAAATTGTCAGCTGGGACTTCCATGTATTGGACTTTGTTTTTAACGCTTCCCACAGATGTTCGATTGGATTTACAACTGGCATGTTTGGAAGCCAATTCAACAAATTGAGATCTTTGTCATGTTTCTTAAAACTATTCTTAAGTTTAATGGGATATTCCTATTTGGTACAATTATGAGATATCCTTAGGAGCTTCAGGCTTTTGAAGCAGATTTTGAAGCTTTGTTGGAGTACATTTTGAAAAGGTTTCATCAGTGGTTTTAAGAGGCAGCAGTGGTATAACTAAAGTCTTGTAGGCCCCGGTGCAATCTTTTGTCCAGGCCCCCTACCTCATCCCTACAGCGAATTCTTGATAGAAACGGTTACGGGTGCTAAGGTGTTTAATTAACCTTAGTGTGGTTCAGGTAATCTGTGGGTCTCCTTGGCTTATGGGCCAGATGGAAGCTGCAATCTCAATACTGATGCCAGTGCTTATGAGCCCCCTAAGGCTCCTGGGCCTCGGTGCGACCACACACTCTGCACCCCCTCAAGTTATGCCCCTGAGAGTCCGGTTTTTATGACTAGCACAAATTATTCTATACTTCTAACATTGTTCTAAACTTCTAGTTTCTTTTTAAGCATTTTCTGCAACAACTACCTCAAAAATCTCTTCAGGCCGGGGCCCCATGCGGCATAAACACTGTGGTTTGGTGGTCTAGCGAATCCCATCCATACATTGGTGAAAAACATGTGCTGCAATTTTCAAAACTTTAGTGTATCTTAGCCTTATGGTTTACTAAGGTAGTTGATTAATCTCATATTGCCCATAGTTAATAGATGTAGGTAGATTGTATGTGACACACTTGCAGCGTTCTTATGTATCTACTGGGAATCCACATAGAGCACACTAGATAGATTGGCTGCAAGTTTATTTTATCAGGGCTCTTACAGGATTTTCAGGTTTCTATGAATTGCCATGTTACATGTCTGAAATATAGACAATGCCCAGAGGGTGGCTAAAGAGAACGTATTGCAGTATAAATATTCATTATGTCTAATCTAAGAAAGAATTTGCTGTGTTAACAATCATGCTTTACAACTCCCATAACAATCATAAGGAGAATACAAGATATTTGCAGTCTGAGGAGACATTTCAGAAACTCTCCAATCCCTCCAGGCCACAAGGTATAAATAAGGAGAGCAATGTGTGCACCAGTTTACTAGAGTCAAAGGGTGTGTTCACATGTTCAGGTTTTCTGATGCAGTTTCATAGCGTCCCATTGGAAGCAATAGAAAATGTTTAGAATTGTTTGATACTCTTTATGATCTGTTCCTACTGTGATGTATGTATTGTGTATATACAAGGAAACCTCTATGAGCCGACCAGTTAAATGTCATGTTGGATCAGTATATGAGCAGGGTACCTTTAAATGTATGTCATCGCTTTCCATCAAGCTAGACCACGGCCGAACATGGCGGTGGAAAATGAAAATGAATTCCTCTTCATTTTCCAATGTATGAACATATGCTAAGTAGGGTTGAGCCGATCTTGACTTTTCAGGATCGATTTTGAAATCCGATTTCCGATCATTTTTCATTCAAACCCGATCTTGATCCCAATTCCGATCCCAATGCAAGTCAATGGGATTTTTTTACTAATCGGAGATCGGATTTTAAAAACAATCCTATTCACTATACAGCATGGAATCTAAGAATTGAACGCTTTAATTGTTAGAATCGAGGCAGTGTAGTGATTTTTTTAAATCACTAAGTAGCCAGTGGATTTTTTATACTCCTCTGGCTATTTAGTCCCCCCTGGTGTCCACTTACCTGCAGAGATGGCTGGTCTGGTGCCCGATGTTCTCATTCTTCTTCGCCTCACTGCCCCCTGCCTCCCAGGTTAGGAGAGTGTGGGCGGGTTAGGAGAGTGTGGGCGGGTACTGGGAGGGGAGACATCACGTCTCCCTGCCCTGAACCCGCCCACACTCTCCTAAGCCATAAGCCCCGCCTTCTTCCTAGCTCTTTCTAACCTGGGAGGCAGGGTCAGCGAGGCGAAGAAGAATGAGAACACCGGGCACCGGACCAGCCATCTCTGCAAGTAAGTAGCTACTAGAGATGTTAGCTAGTTTTCCATTAGAATGAATAGACGTAGCCGGCGTGCAGGGGGTTAAGGCTATGTGCCGGCTGCTTCCATTCATTCCTATGGAACTGTTTGGAATTCCAATCGCGATCGTGAAATTTTCTCGATCGCCGATCGGAATCCGATCTTTTCCAAACACGATCGCTCAACCCCAATCCTAAGTGGAGGCTGGAAAGAGAGGAGATCCAAGATACCATGATTCCTAAATGTTGTGCTGTAATGCAGTTTTCTATTGGTGCAGTCACAGTCACAAATCCATACCGCACAATCATCCTGGGTTTAGCGGGACAGTCCCCGATTCTGGGTCCTGTGCCGCTTGGTGGAAGTTATGTCCCAGTATCAACTCATCTGAGTCCAAAGGATGCAGATAAGATAAATACAATGATGAAGCCATTCCTGGACAGCTCCTGCTTCACTTCACCACCTAGTGGCCAGACATTAAGTGCCGATAGGGAGCGAGGGGAAATGCTACACGCTGTTTTGTTAAAATATACAACCAGAATTTTAGTGTAGATCTTCCGGCAGCTGATAGCACAATTGATCCTCTGATGATCTACTGAGGATAGGAATATAATTCGGCAGTGAAACGCATAAGAAAATTATAGATTAGTGCTCTGTTCGACTTACATTAGTCAGAACTTACTGTTCAGCCCCCTATATTCCGGCCTTAGTGATTGTAATACTAGGAGGTGCCGAGGTGATAATGTTCGGAGACCTCATATATTACACTCTGAGGCCGGTGAACAGCTGACAGTCATGTTAATTTTATGGGTAATTTTTTTCACATTCTTTTTGTGACTTTATTTGGATAGTGCCATATTACTGAGTGGCAGATGAAGGGGGGGCATTAAACTGATGATAGATGGAGGGGGAATATTAAACTGGTGGCAGATGAAGGGGGGTATTAAACTGGGGGGAGATGAAGAGGAACATTAAACTGATGGGGCGGATGGGGGGTGACAATAAACTGGGGGCAGGTAGAGGAGAACATTAAACAGTGGGAGTTGCTGCACAGGGACATTAAACTGAGGGCAAGTTTGAAGGGGACATTAAACAGGCGGCAACTGGAAGAGGACATTAAACCATGGGGGTAGCTGGGACATGTCTACCTCTAGTTTTCCCCAGTTTAATATCACCTTAGAGAAATGGATGAGAGAGGGCAGAGTCAACATAGAAGTGGGTGAAGCTAAATTAGTCATAGCGTGCCGCACACACTGTCCCTCTTTCAATCCTTTGAAAGTTGGGAGGTATACAAATCTGTGATGGTGACCGTGCACATGAGGATTTTATGCTGCAGATCCCTCCTATATTAAAGACACCAAATGACATCACTGAACACATGACATCACCGGCACCATCACAAGATGTCCCAATTGGTGCAGAATTTGTGCAGTTCTTATTGAGCCATCTTGTGTCACGTGAGCTTTATAGGTTGAAGAAGATGGTATGTCCATGTGAATCTAAGTGAATCTTTAATCCAAGACAACAATTCAGTTCTAACAAGAACCTTTCTCAATCTAAGGCTCCATATACAGTGAGCAGATCACTTGTAACTCTACCCATTGTGATACAATGTCAACTCTTGTCCCAAGTTGCTTTGCAAGTGTTTTAGGCTAAGGCCCCACGTTGCGGAAACTCAGCTTTCTTTGTTGCAGATTTTTTTGAGTTTGTTTGAGCCAAAGCCAAGAATGACTACCAGAGGAGTATAAGGCAAATGTTCGTTGTTGTACAGTGTTAGCCAGTGGGTTGGAAATATAAAAAACAAGAAAACTTGATAATCTTCAGTAGTTGATACCTTTTTAATGGCTAACTCATAATGATGACAAATGGCTGACGTTTCGGAACGCTAGGCTCCTTTATCAAAGTAAATTTAAAAACATTTCTGAAGGAGCATATATATATATATACAGAGCAGGCACAAAGGGTGTTAGATTTCAGGAGGAAGGGGGGGGTTTGTTAGTAATTGGTAGAGACAATGTAAACACTTACAGGTCCTTATCAGTTCACACGTTACTGTAAAAAGACATGAAACCCTGTGACGCATTAAGTCCACACTCTAGTGTCTGAAGCAGTGTCATGAATTTATACTCATTTATGCGTCGTTCTCTTTTTGATCTGAAATTCCCTCTCAAGACCAAAATTTTCATGTGATCGGTGATGTTGTGGTCCCCACTACAAAAATGCTTTGACACGGGAAGATCAATTCTTTGTTCTTTAATTGTATGGCGATGTGAGTTCATACGCGTTCTAAGTTGCTGTCCGGTCTCTCCAACATACAGATTATCAGTGGAACATTTGGTACACATAATTAAATACACTACATTGGATGTGCTGCAGGTGAAGGTACCTGGAATGTTATATTCCTTGTTCGAGTTAGGTATCTCTATCCTGTCAGTGGTCAGTATGTGGGGGCAGGTTTGGCACCTCTTCTGTCCACATGGAAATGTTCCTGTGTTAGTTGGGGGTGATAGTGAGCTAATGACCACCATATTCCTGAGGTTTGGTGGGTGTCTGTAGCATAGGAGAGGGGGGTCCGGAAATATGGATTTTAGACGGTTATCTTTTTGTAGTAGTGGATGTAATTTGCGTGTGATACCTCTCAGCGTCTCCAGGTGGGGGTTATATGTGACAACCAGGGGCACTCGATTGTTATCCTTTTTGGTAATGTATCTTAATAACTCTGATCTTGGTATCCTGGTGGCCCTGGTGATTTGGTTATCAATTGTTCTTGGATGGTAACCCTGCCTCAATGTGTTTTTGAGGCCCCCAAGGTGTTCGTCTCTGTCTGCAGGGTTAGAACATATGCGATGGTATCTGATGGCCTGGCTGTACACAATAGAGTTCTTTATGTGTTTCGGATGAAAGCTATCCCATCCTAGGTAGGTTGGTCGGTCAATCGGCTTCCGATACAGTGATGTCTCAATTTTGTTGTCTTGTATCTTGATGACTGTGTCTAGGAAGTTTAGGAAACACAGAACTGTGTTATCAATCTCTCCACCTATGTACCCACCAAAGCAGAATTTGGGGTACTCTCCAGGGGACTCTCATTTTGTCCTTCTAAAACCATGGACAAAATTGAACTTTGCAGTGACATGGAGGATTTTTTCAGGAGGCTGTGCCTGAGGGAGTATTTTCAGCAAAAGAGGTTAATTTGCAATATAGCAGATGTAGAACTTTTTTGGGTTATAAGTGCAGCATCCCAGAGTGAGCTGCTATATGTTTTGTGTTTGTTACATGTACCCCAGGGTTGTCTTGTCTTATATATGTATATGGTAAATGCAATATGTCTGCCATTTTACTGTATATATGCACTTTCATATAATGCTGTACTATCTCATGACCAATCACAGGCCACTGTGCGGGGTTCTAGAAATGGGTTTATATTCTCCAGTAGCTGTTGCCAGTTAGTCCAGTCCAGATCAGATCCAGTATCTAGTTGCAGAGAACAGAGTTCCAGCATCAGTCATCTGATGCCTTTGTCTTCAAGAATTAGAGTCTTAGATATGTAATTTTATGCCTGTAAAAAAAATGATGTTACTTGATAGGAGTGTTTAACGTATGCAATCACAGGGTGGGAGCACAGCCGAAAACACATCACAATACAACGTGCAAGTCAAGTGAATATTTTTCTTGTATTACGCTATAATTTTCCGCCTATAATATATGCCGTGTGATCGCAGGAGAGAAATGTAGTACCCAAATCTTCACACTAGATGGCGAAGTTACACAGCAAACAACACAAAAGGTTCCAAAGCTGATACATTTTATTAGTAGCCAGCAGAGTGCAATAGACAACTGTGAGAAATGCAGCCCATCAGCTCCTCCAGTAGTAAAGCATCATTATATAGCTTATTTATTTACTAATCCCATCTATAATCATGTTATTATTACATCTATATATCTTTGCGTTGCAAACCTAGGAAATTTACTGTGCCAAACTACCATTTGCACAGATTACCCTTAGGGATAGTTCACATGGGAGGCGGTATAGCGAGTTTTGGCACCAAGAATGACGCGAAGAGCATCACTCTTCGGTCAAAACCTGCCTGCCACGACTGTCGCGGGTCCCCCCCCCCCCGCGGAGTCTGCTCAAATGAATGGGCCAAATCCGGAGGTTGCTGCCGCCAGCCACAGAATCCGCCAGAAGAAAGAGCGGCCTGCTCATGGAAAAAAGAAGCCTGGCGGTCTACATAGACCACTATTATGAGGGGGCGGATTATGACGTGGATTACGCGCCATAATCCGGGCCCTTAGAAATTGTAAAATTCTTAAATAAGTTTCCACATTTTGAAAGAAAAAATCTCTGCCAACACCTTAATATAATGGAATGACTTTATTGGGTTCTGTACTTCTCCACAAAGCGTATTGACCCACGCAATGGAAAAAACAACCCAGTGTGGGTGGATAAGTGATGTGGGAATGTGTAGAGTCCAATAGTCATCCCATTATATGAAGACGCGGGCACATTCTATCCTGTTTTAGTGACTGGAGTACAGGCTGAGTGTATTTGGTGTTGCATTTTTGGAGAGCCCCCCATTATCACTGGGGCTGTTCATACTGGCATTTCTACAGAAACATTTTCTTATTATTTTATCATTCCTTTATCAATTTTTAGACTGGTTAATAAGAAGTGAACATAGGCAGCCATCTGCTTTTGACATTTGGAATATTGCAGACCAAATACTAGAGACAGAACACTACCTGAAGTGGAGGAATTACCTGGTTGTAAAAGTTATTCCCTATCCATGGGGTATAAGATTGTTGGGAAAGGGGAGGGGGGGAGGTAAATGCTGGGACGCCCAACCGATTTTCTTAATAATAATAATAATAATAATAATAATAATAATAATAATAATAATAATAATATCCTGTATGAATGAACTGTTAGGTTGTACAGGCACATTGCTACAGAAGAGTGCTGTACTAAGTATATCTCTGGATTGTGCTTGGATGCAACTACATTCACCATGCCTTCATTCACATAAGGTGCAAAACACTCCAGTCTTAGGATTGGTTGGGGGTCTCTGCAATTGGACCCCCACTGATCAAAAATTTGTAGATAGAGGATGAATATCCTTTGTGGCATAACCCCTTTAATATAGCTATATACGCACTGGAGCTGTTTTTCTATTACAGATCTCCAAGTCTCTTACACAGTTTAGATATGGAGTTAACCAACACAATTTGTTCTGAACGCTGCTAGCGGAAACTGGAGTAACCCCAGCAGGTAACAGGCCCGATTTACTTACTGATCCCCGCTCCTGCTCACGGCCGCCTGCGCGTCCCCATCTGTGGATGCGGAGGCAGCTGTGAGCAGGAGCGAGGATCGGTAAGTAAGGCCGTGGGCTCGTGAACCCTAACAAGCACGATGTATCATTATACTCAAGGGTCTTTTCAGACCCCCAGTATAATGATCAGAGACCCAGGGGAGTTGAGGGAACATAAAGAAACACTGTTACTAACCTCTCCTGCGCTCCGGCAGTTTGTGGGCCTGTTTGGTGACGTCCCAGATGTCACGTGGGCTGGGCCTGCATCATTATGCACATACTGTTTGTACAGGGGTCACTCTAGCACATTATAGTGTAGGTGGGGGGGGATGTCAAATGTTAACCTTTGAGTCCAGCCATTCCTAGTTATGCCACTGGTACAAATTACTGCGCATGCCTGGAAGTTTGAAACCCAGGACGGAAGAAGACACGGAGAGAAGCATTCCAGGTGAAGATAGAGGCGGCGCTGGAAAGTTCTCTCGCAGCATTGGGGACGCCCCCTGTGCTGTTTACTGATCAAACTTATTTGCATACAGAAAAATACCAATAGCTGTTCACCAGGGGCACATAATGGGAGAGCCGATAGTGTGCTGAATTCAGAGCATTGTTAGCTTTCTAGCGGTATATAAAACCCACGTGTGCCAGAGGACATGAAAGGTCCTCTTTAAGTGATGCCAATACATATCATTCTTCATCAGCCACTGCGTTACAGAGGACCTTTCACTATATCCACCAATTCTAGTTCTGAGCATCTGTTAATAGGTTCCATTTCAGTTGGAATTTTTCCTCTAGCACGCACAATTCCTGAGCAATAAGTGCAGTCAGTTTTGGTGTTTGATGTGCTATTTAAGTTGAGTAATACCAGAAGGACAGTGTCAGGCAGGAGGTGTGACTCAGATCACCTCACCAATCAGAGGCAGTCATCGCCAGAGCTCAGAATCACACCCCTTGTCTGCTCCTGCCTGACACCGCCCTCTTGACAGTACAGAGTCTAAATAGTATATCAGGCACCAAAACTAACAGCACTGATTGCTCAGGAATGGCAGAGAGCTAGAGGAACAATTCCAGTAGAGCAGCAGCTATTACCTGATATCAAGAGCTGGACTTGCTGGAGGTGGTGAAGAGTTCTCTTTAACTCTGGTAGATTTTAGGCTGCATTCACAAGGAGTAATGTGCCGCTCATTCTGACACGTAAACACGTGTCAGAGTGAGCGCTGTAAAACAGAATCCCATTGACTTCAATGGGTGCCGTCTTATGCGCGCTACACATTGAAATCAATGGGAGGCTTTTTAACCCAATGTATATCACGCGTAAGCCAGCACATATTAAAGTCTATGGGATTTTTTTTGAAGCGCCACGCTCTGACACGTACATACTTAGTGTAATCTAAACTTGCATTGACAAATTTTAGACAGGATTACCTGCCCCATTGTCTATCAATTGATTTTTATATGGCTGTTTTCAATTGCTGCTGTATTGTAAAGGTCTTTTTTATTCTTATTTTGTGTTGATTATGATTTAGGGGGATATTTATCATTTATTCATTATCCCTCTTTTTTAGCCTTCTTTTAGAATAGTCTAAGGCTAAGTTCAAAATCCTGACCAAAAAGACGGTTCCTATTGAAATCAATGGGAGGTGTGTTTTCCGAGAGCCGGTTTGTTTCGGCTTCCGGAAAAAGAAGCAAGATGCTCATTCTTCAGGCCATTTCACCTCGCGATCCGGCCTGAAGACACACACTCCCATTCATAGAGTGCACGGCTGGATGCATTGCACCAGCTTTCAGTCGCAGCTACCCGGCTTTTGGTCCGGAACCTGAGTCTGCACTTACCCTTATTGTGGTATCCATGATGTAGGTGCACCTTCTTGTTAAATGTTGGGCACATATGTTAGTTTAGTTGCACCTTTTTTAAGCTCTATGCACTTTGCACCTTTTTAATGCTGTCTGACCTGATAGGCTTTTTAATGCTGCCCATGTCAAATTATGCCAAACAAGGTGCAAGTAGCCTAATAAATGTGCCCATTGTGCTTGCAGATACTGATCACATCCCATTGTTGAATGGTGCCAGCAGAACCAGCTCAGGATTAATGCTGGGAAGACCAAGGAGATGATGGTGCACTTTAGTAAATGGCGAAGTGCTCCAACCCCGGTGGAGATCCAAGGGACATGCATTGAGATAGTCAGGACCTATAAGTATCTGGATGTGCTCCTCAATAATAAACTAGACTGGGCTGATCACCTGGAGGCGCTGCACAGAAAGGGCCACAGCAGACTCTACCTGCTCAGGAGGCTGAGGGCCTTCAGAGTCCAAGGGCCACTTCTTAGGGCCTTTTTTAACTCTGTGGTTGCTTCAGCCATCTTTTTCGGTGTGGCCTGCTGGGGGAGCAGAATATCAACCAGGGACAGAAATAGACTTGACAGGCTGATCAGGAGGGCCAGTTCTGTCCTGGAGAGACCCTCTGTCCTGGAGAGCCCCCTGGACCCTTCTGTCACCCACCACCAGTACAGGATACAGTACAGTACAGGATACTGTCCGTGGTGAGCTCCATGTGGGAGAATAAATCCCACCCCATGTATGAGACCTTGATGGCACTTGACAGCACTGTAAGTAACCGTCTGCTTCATCTCAAGTGTGAGAAGGAGCGCTATCGCAAGTCCTTCCTTCCAACCGCGACCAGGCTGTATAATCTACATCAGACCAAGCGAAGATCACTCCGCACAGAAAACTAATTATTATTACGTCTTCCTTCTTTCTTCTTCTGTTCCTTAGCTGCTATGGACTCCTCTTATATCTTCTCTTCTCAGCTTATGTGTGTCTGCTTCCGTAATATATTACTGTGTATTATCCTGTATCTGTATTACTATCCTGCTGTAACATGCTGAAATTTCCCCACTGTGGGACTATTAAAGGATTATCTTATCTTATCTTATTTGCGTCCCAGAAATTATTTAAAAATAATAATTAAAAATAATCTGACAATTTTCCATAAAAAAACCTTTTTATCCATGAGTCCACCTATTTAATGCTACCGATGTTCTTGTCTAGAAGAGTCTTTCAGTAGGTTGGCAATGGACTGTGAAATAAAGCATTATGTCCCATATAGTAGGTTAGGCAAACAAAGATTTCTAAAAAAGAACATGAAAACGCACTTGCGCTTAGATCTCGGTACACATCCTCTCGCGCATACAGCTGATGTACGAACATTGTTTGCATCAGAGATCTCAGTCGCAGGTCATCCCTAATGCACCTCTGTCTTTACTCAATAAGGAGAACTTCAATGATCTCTATGAAACAGGAAATAAACAAGCCTCTAAATGGAGACTCGGAGAAGAGCAAGTGCAGGTGAAAAGTTTCATTCAATTACTGTTCTAGTGTTAGCGCTCAGGGCTTACTGCACAGGCAGGAAAAAAGCCAAGAAGACGGCGGCGATAATGAAGACTGGAGAGAGGAAGAATGAAGATTAGTCATCAATACGATACAAGGAGACAGCTCAGATAAACTCACCAGTGACAAATGCAGTGCTTAGTAAGATGCTACCGCATTTTAGATATTACGTTTTTTTTCTTTAACATAACCAGATTAAAATTTTAAAACTATTAAAAAGTTAAACATTTTAGTAAATTTAAGTAATTAAAAATTCTGCAGAACTATATTTTTTTTTCACAAATTTTTAGGCCGGTATGGAAAAAAGCTGCAAAGTAAGAATTCTTTCAAAAATTTGTGACTTTTGTCAAGGAAAATAATAGTCAAAGTACATCAAATATGTACAAGAGTGACATATGTAACAGTGAGATTGGCATGGTTGAATTATCTGTTCTTGGTCTTCTTGGACGCTCGCAGTTCAGATTGAATTAGTTATTGATAGATGGGAAAAGAATATGCAAATAACTGACTCTAGTACCACTTATGGGAAGGTAGTTCCCTATAGCTCAATGGGTGGTTTTCTATGAAAGCTAGAGATATTGTCAAACCAGAACATTTCTGCCAAAAGGAAGAGAGACTCATCTGCAGACACCTGTTTCAGTGTTATTGCCCCTCTTCAGCGAGAAGTAAGGCATCCGTTAATCTGTTTGGGGGAGTCTGTATGTGGTCCTCTGCCGAATGGACTACCGAAAGCATTTGCAAGCGGTGTGCAGTGAAAGCACACGGATCCCATAGACTATAATGGCGTCCATATTTTTGCTGCGAGATCTTTGCAGGGAACATGCGGACAGGAAAGTACTTCACAATCTACTTTCATGTCCGCATGACTTGTGCAGAGATCTCGCGGCAAACACACGGACCCATTAAAGTCTATGTGATCCGTGTGCTTAACTGCACAGCGCTTGCATTTGCATTGGTATTCCGTTCGGGGGGGGTTTCTCATGCGGACTCCTTCCAGATGGAAGCTGAACGCTAATATGAACCGGGCATAAGACTGAAGTTTGGCTGGGTAAGAGGTCATAGATATGGGACAGAAGGGGTGCTATACCTCCTTAGGGCCTTTTTAGGCTACCTTGCAGCGTGTAGAGTTTAACAGACCATGAATGTTCTACTGGGAATTCTGGGAAAGGAATATGCAAATAAGTTCTCCTTGATAGAAAAAAGAACACTGACTCTAAAATCACCTTTTGGAAATAGCTGTCTATAGATCAATGCCTGGTTTTCTATGAAATCTAGAGACATTGTCTGGGATTAAAGCCAAGCCGGCTGATTGATTGATGAAGCTGCTGCAGAGTCAGTAGTGCACGTGCGCGCACACGCACACACACACACACACACACACGCGCAGCCGGTGCTTTCTGGCTTGCTGTATGATGTTGCTTTTACATGATTAATCTGTTTTGCATGTTTAAAAAAATGGACCTCGCACATCCTAGTGTATTTCTGTATTTGATGTATGTCAGACCCATGCGCCATTTCTTTAGTTTTTGCATCCACAAAAAAACTGATTCAGTCTACTTTTACTTTCAGCATTGCTTAGCAATGAATCTGGGAAAAACAGATGAAACAGGCAGCACATAGATGATATCAGTTTTTTTCCACGCCCCATAGACTTGCGTGGCCAAGGCGAGTTTAGAGAAATTAGTGGAAGTGAAGAGCTCCATTCACTGTTATGGGTCTCTCTTTTGAATTCCTCATAGATTGAGCTCATAGTAATTTCATGCCCTACTTTGACAATAGTTATATCCCTGGACAGAATAGTCATCTTGTAACTATTTATCTCATGATAGATTTAATAATACTCTTATTAAACCACAATGGAAATTACACTTAATACCCTTGTACCGATAATAGAGTATGAAAAGTTTCTTATGACGGTGTGCAGATGTCATCGTGCTCATTGTGGGGATGAATTCTCCATCACATAATACGAGAGCTTCACTGTGAGAAGGCACAAACATAATGTCACATGATTATATAAGTGCAATGACAACAATTAGCACTTTCCCTGGGCCGCTGCTTTCACAGACCGTGTTCCTAATGCATTATGTTCCTGAATGTTACATAAACACGGCATGTCTAACTAGCGCTCAGTCTGAAACAAAAAGGTGACAAAAAACAGATCCAGATAGTACAAGTATGTCTGTAGATTTTCCGCTATAATTCTAACGGTGAACAAGAGCTCCCTGTTATTTACAAAAATGGGAGGTTACACTATCACAATGGACGATGGGACTTTCTCCTCGAACCCCACAAACACCGCTATCATTATACTGGGACCCCTATTTATAATGACTGGAGGGCTAAGAGAGGTGAGGAAACATAACAAACACTGTTACTTACCTCTCCTGGGCTTCCGCAGGCTTCAGGGCCACTTGGTGACGTCACAGACATCACGTGGGCAGGGAAGCGTCATTATGTATCACAAAGCAAGCCTGTCTCAAGTGACATCTCTTTAATCATTGAAGATGGCTGACATTAGCAGGGAATGTGCCGGAGCCCAGGAGAGGTAAGTAACGGTGTTTTTTAAGTTTATATCCTCCTGTGAGTCTCCAATTATTATTCTCTGGGGTCCTTCTGCTCCTCTTATTAGCTTCCTCCTCCCATTGGCTTGAACAAAATCAGGCACGGCCGAGTGTACAGCGCATGCGCGAGATTCTGTTGTGCCAATGGGAGGAGGAAGCTAAAAAGAGGAGCAGACGAGTCAACGTCTATCAAGAAGGGTGCGGGGTGATGCCAGTCCTACTGATACACGGGTGTGCTCGGAGCACAGGGAGAATGCCCCCTGTGCTCCGAGAAGGCTAGTTTTCATAACAATAATCCAAATTTTTCAGGCAAACAGCTGCAACAATCTACAAATATAAGGTATGCCTACAAAAGCCTTTCTATAGTCTTTCGTAAAATTGCAATGATAGAATCCCTTTAAGACAGTTTCTTTGCTAGAGATGAACTTAACAAACCAGCACACAGTAAGTCAGCAGCAGCAGTACGCTCGGAGTAACAGGAATGATGTGCAGAAAAGCCCCCTGCAGGGCGCGAGATCTTGAGCATCTCGGATAATGATACTGTGTTCATTAGGTGTTTGCAGAAGGCATTGGGCAGTACCAATTACTAGAGCCTTGTCATTTCCTCAGGTATTTGTTGTACAAGTACATTGGTGATTAAATAAGAGGACAAAATGTCCAGGAGAGGAAAGCGAATTTATAACTGTTATCACTGAGAATATTTTTGTACTGAACAGCCTGTACCAGGCACACATTTTATATGCAGACATGTATAGTTCTATTGTCATTACGTTTCTGTGACTCTTTACTCTGGTTTTCTTTCCATAGTCACAGTTTGCAAAATTTTTCATTTCATTGAGGATAAAGTGCAAGGTACAAGAAAATATAGGTAAAACCACAATACACAGATTGATACAGGTAGATTGTCATGTCACAAACACAGCAATAAAATGAATAGACAGGTGGCCATGCACATTAGATTTTTATTCACTGGACACTTTTGACCAACCATAAGCCAATTTGTGCAGACTCAATGCATTACCCGGATCGAGCAGTTTAGTTCTTAAAGGGATTCTTTCATTAGAAGACCTTTTTTCAGTACTACCATGTTGGAATAGCCATAACAAAGGCTATTCTTCCCCTACCTTTAGAATTCTTCTCTGAGGGAATTGAGTCTCCAGACAGCACAGGGGGCGTACTGCACATGTGCAATGCGCTCATGTAGCGGCCACAGAAAAATGACCGACAAGATGTGCCTAAGCCTGATGACGGTTGGCGTATCCTTGATAGTGAATGGATGATAGAGGAATAAGGAGACATTGTTGAACTTGAAAAAAGCAATCGTAACAACTCTTCCATGTAATGGAGGAAGAGTTCTTAAGAGCATCACAAGGCTAAATGTGAGGTTGAGTGATGCTACTCCTAGAGGTCAGTCAGCATCTCCCTTGCTGGGACACTAACTAATACGTGCAATTAAGCAGATCTATTGGCTTGGAAAATATAGTTTGTAATTGGACTGAAAACTGGTTAAAGGATCGTAGCCATAGAGTTGTGGTCAATGACTGCAGCTCAGACTGGTCTTTTTTTTATAAGTGGTGTACCTCAGGGTTCAGTGCTGGGTCTTCTGTTATAAGTGGTGTACCCCAGGGTTCAATGCTGGGTCCTCTGTTATCAGTGGTGTATCCCAGAGTTCAGTGCTGGGACTTCTGTTATCAGTGGTGTACCCCAGAGTTTAGTGCTGGGTCTTCTGTTATCAGTGGTGTACCTCAGGGTTCAGTGCTGGGTCCTCTGTTATAAGTGGTGTACCTCAGGGTTCAGTGCTGGGTCCTCTGTTATCAGTGGTGTATCCCAGAGTTCAGTGCTGGGTCTTCTGTTATCAGTGGTGTACCCCAGGGTTCAGTGCTGGGTCCTCTGTTATCATTGGTGTATCCCAGAGTTCAGTGCTGGGTCTTCTGTTATCAGTGGTGTACCCCAGGGTTCAGTGCTGGGTCCTCTGTTATCAGTGGTGTACCCCAGGGTTCAGTGCTGGGTCCTCTGTTATCAGTGGTGTACCCCAGGGTTCAGTGCTGGGTCATCTGTTATAAGTGGTATACCCCAGGGCTCAGTTCTGGGTCCTCTGTTATAAGTGGTGTGTCTCAGGGTTCAGTGCTGGGTCCTCTATTATCAGGGGTGTACCCCAGGGTTCAGTGCTGGGTCCTCGGTTATATGTGATGTATCCCAGGGTTCAGTGCTGGGTCCTCCGTTATGGGTTCAGTGCTGGGTCCTCTGTTATAAGTGGTGTACCTCAGGGTTCAGTGCTGGGTCCTCCGTTATAAGTGGAGTACCCCAGAAGTCAATGCTAGATCCTCTGCTATACTGTACGTGGCATATCCCAGGTTTCAGTGCTCTGTGCATTCTAAGCATCATTTTCATAAAGTAATAAACCTTAAATATTTCAAAAATGGTGGCAAACAAATGACAAACAAAGGTTGGAATAGAATGGCCTTTATAAATGCTATTCCAATGTTGGGTCAATAAAAAAAATCAAACAATAATAGACTCACTTTAATGAGAGTTATTATCAACTTATATAATTAAATGACGAAACATGGGGAAAATATGTTCCATGTAACCCCCCTCCCCCCCCAAAGTTAAGGGGGCAATCCCTTTGCCTGGCCGACACTTATTTCTTTCAATCAACCCTTTTCCCTTCCCCAACTATATAACTAAGTAACTACAGTATGTAACCCATGAGCTCAGCAACTTGGTTCACAATCGCCCCCACCAATCAGTCCCCTTTGGAGTTTGTCAGATCTGATATATCACACCTAAAACAGGTTTTTAGAGCAGCACAAATACTAAAGTATATCAGCAGGAAAGTAATCTATATGCCGAAGTAAAAAGGGGGCGCTATTGGTGATGGCAGGTGTGACCGGAGGTGTTATACTTGACTATGTAAAAATAAGGGTGTTCTAGTTATGTTGTCCAACCCCTGTATAGGTCTAGCTTTTTTGGTCAGGATTAAAATTATTACATTATGTATGGCACGTGCAAATTTCGCATCATTTCAGGCAACCTAGAGAGGTTTTGTTCTCTGCCTTCGAACCTCTCAATTAGTCATGCTGGGAAAGAGATATTTACATTGGCTCGTATAAATAGTACCTTTGGTACAATGCATTTCGGAAGAGCCATGTTTGTTCTTTTAGTTGACTCAACGTCTGTTCTTCAGCATGAGAGGCGCTTGCATTTGCTGACCTCAATTTTGTGCACAAGTCCATTAAGCATAATGCCACGTACTAGATTTGGTAATGATTTTTCTGCCAAGTACAATTCCTGGATATTTTACTTAAAGCTTTATCTGAAAACCTTATCTGTCTCTTTTAGTATGCCAGAAAGTTTTGTTTTTTTTGTCTGTTAGTTGTGTTCATCTATTATATCTCACCCACCATAGCCAAATATTAGCTTAACAGTACCTGCAAAGTGGATGGGATTCTGGCTAATCCTATCACACATTCCAGAGAAATATCCGCAGTGGACATGCTACGATTTAAAAAACCATTGCGTTTTAGTAAACTGTAACATGTCAATTATACTACAGAAACACTAGTGTTTTCTGTGTAGGTGTAATAAAGGCAGAAAGCTCACAGTGTAAAAATCTGTTTTTGTGAAAAAACACTGCAGAAAAAAACATGGTTTTTCCTACTGCACTTTTTGGCTGCAGTCCACTACGTGGGGCTTAGCGTTCTATAAAAGAGGACCTTTCACCAGCTCCACCACCACTAATGCCTTGTTCACATCTGTGTTGGTAATCCATTCGGGGGAACAGACTACCAAACGCATTGGCAAGCAGTGTGCAGTGAAAGCACACGGACCCCATAGATTATAATGGGGTCCGTGTGCTTTCCTTACGGTCTCTGCACAGAACATGCGGACAGAAAAGTAGTTCACGATCTTCTTTCCTGTCCACATGACTCGTGCGGAGAGCACACGGACCCCATTATAGTCTACGGGGTCCGTGCGCTTTCACTGCACACTGCTTGCCAGTGCATTTGGTAGTCCATTCGGGGGTCTCTATGTGGACTCCCCGAATGGATTACCGACACAGATGTGAACGAGACCTATCTCATTATATCCTTTTAATAGGCGTCACTTCACTAATTCCAAAGCAGGTGGAATTTTCTCTAGGCCCCACTACTCCCAAGCGACCTTTGCTGCTAGTGTTAGCTCTGCTGTCAGGTGGGGGGTCACTGTCTTTATGCTCCAGTCAAGGACCACTCACCCGACAGCGGAGGAAATAATTGTACTGAAACTAAAAGCAAAGGTTGCTTGGAAATAGTGGGGACTACAGAAAATATTCCAACTACACCAGAATCAGTGTAGAGACATCCATTAAAGGATGCAAAGAGTTGGTAAATGTGGTAGAAGGGCTTCTTTGAGCTGTGTGTGCTGCAACAAGGGGAATCTCATGATGGAAGATAATACACATGGAAGCATGATAGACTTTTGAGAGTATAGAAGAGAGCTGCTGACATGCTTTTAAAAATATTACAAATATTCTAAATATTTTTTTATAAAAAGGTCTTCTGGTGCCATTAATGGGTTAATTAGTGCACCCAAATACTTTTAGCAGTGTTTTGAGTGACTTCTGGGTTTCTCTGGAGCTCCTGGCATCTTCTGCATTTGATTACAGGTGTAGCTGTTTTACCTAGTGCAATGCATTCTGGTAGTTATAGGCTCTCACACTATATCCATCACACTCCTCCCCCCTCATTCTCTAATACCCCCTCCCTGTTTCCCTAGCTATTCCGCTTACAACTAGCCCTTCCCAATTAAGTCAGCCTAACTCCCCCCCCCCCCTTTAGTACTTACCTTTCTTTTTCCTGTCCAGGCTTGCATGTAATGGCTCCTCCAGTTATGTGACACCTCTACTACGCAGGCGTGGGCAGCTACATCAGGCTGTGACGCTTGTGCAATAGAGATGGGGTGTCGTCTTTAGCGCAAAGCTGGGACTCTGGCTCTTTTGCGCACGTGCGGGCAGACATCACAGAAAGAGGAGAAACCATTACCTGCAGAAGGAAGCCTTAACAGGAAGAAGATAGGTAGGTATGATGGAGTGGAGAGGGGGGGGGGGGAGTGGGAGTGACTTTCCGTTTTCGGAAACAGGGAAACGGAATGTCACCAGATAATCAGAAAATGTCTCTGGGGCGGTCAAGTGGTTAAATATACATTTTTGCTTAATTATGTCAATTAGAAAGTAGGTGGGGGGAGGGTTTATATTAGTGTAGGGATTTAATTTTATTCCTTAAAGAGGATCTATAGAATTTTACTTTTGAGCCAAGCACAAAGCATTTGAGAATTTTCGAGAACTGTTTTCAACCATGTAATGACCTGAAAAACCTCTTTAATCTATGTGGAACACTAAAGATTCACGTGTTTACTGTCATTGACTCTCTGTCCTATCCAGCTTCACGTGCAATCCGTTCTGACATCTATAAAAGACATTGTTCTTTGTAGTTGATAAGATTCAGTAGAAGGCACTCAAAAGTCCAAGTATGATCACAACATCTTGTTTATCTGAATTCTCTCCTCCATCATGTTCTCCTCCATCGATGTGGAATCCTTTGAATTCTCAAGAGCTCTAAGCACTTCTCACAGCGACTATACCAGGGGAGTAAGGGGTTATTCTCTGAGGAACAATAAATGGAAGATTACATTATATAAATAGCAAAAATTATGGATTGTTTTAATAATGTTTTCTACCTTTATATCTGTACTCTTGAAATACACTAGTAGAGATAAGGATCTTTTTTCCTGTGTAATCTCATCTTAACCACTTATCTATAGGGTGGCCTAAAGCTGGCCATCCATATTACATTGTTGTCACCAAAATCGATCACTTCAGCTGACAATTGTGAAAATACCATAAGCATCCATTGAAGATGAATGACAGTAGACTTTAGTCTGCCAAAAATACTATATTTTCAACTAGCAATTAGATGAAAATATCAGTTGCGGAAAAAAACGTGGCAGAAACGCGTTGTGCTCAGTTTATTATTTTATGTTTGAGCTTTGTGTACAAATTCCTAAGTGATAATAAACCTATTATTAAATGTACATTTCCAATCTAACGTTCTAAGCCAAAATGTTCTCTCTCTTAGAAATGATTTACATCAGTCATCATGTTTACGCGTCTAACACTTCTTCAATGTCATGCCAAATTGACATATATAATTGCGTCTCAGAATGAGCAATGTATGCCCACGTGAAGCTGGCAGGAACACATCAATAGTGAGTCACAACACTCGACTGAAGGGCTGTTGTTTGGGTGTTGGATACATAATGGGTAAAGCAGAGAAGGAGCCAAGGTTTTAGCTTTGGTAAGATTCTAGTTTTGCCCTTCCTTAAAGGAACTGTTCGGAGAACAAAAACATTTAGTATTGTAGCACAAGGCTTCACTTACTAATATGTGGGATACATACACTTACTAATAATAGGATGCATTCCTAGTTCCCTGATTGTAAGCTTCTTAGACTACTGCCTGGGGGTGGGAAGTTTGTACTTTAATCTTCTCTCCTGACCCACCAACCCTTGATAACATCACTGACCCTGCTTTACTCCAAAGACAGGCCTGAAGAGTAAAGCCGTGTCGGGAGGGGAGGTCGAAATACAAGACTTAGAATAAAAAGAGTCTTTCAGAAAAGCAGCCCCCAATGAACTATAAGCATAGAAAGATAACCAGGATACACCTTAATAAAACACTTTTTTTCTGCTTCAAACAGGCTGACTGTGCTTATAGTTCAATAAGGACTGTTATGGTGATAACAGGGGCCTAAGTAGCAAAAACTGAGTCCCTTATAAAACTTTTGACTTGGGCCCCCCAACTACACATGGCATATGCTCATAGCATGTAGTCCATCCATGGTGAGTGGGCATGGATGGCACATAAATGATTTCTGTGTGCAGTCCGTTCCTCCATGAACCCATTAACTTCATCTGATGAGCTTGGGTCGTAAAATGGACTGGTATAGGATTTATCTTGAGCTTTACCCTGGACTCACAGCCACATACATGAGGCAATTGGCATCAGCCTTATGGGTTTTTTTTTGCCCTAATCAACACTGTAGGGTTATTGGTTGGACTCAATGGACCTGTATTTTCATCCAATCTCATCTACTATGTTACTATACATTGAGATATATTTGGGACCATAGAGATGAATGGGTTAGTGGTCTAGCTGTGAAAAATGACCAGCATACTGACAAAGTACATGTTATGTGCATAGAGCCCTATAGCACTATTGCTTTATTTTCAATTATTATCTCAATGCTTGTATAATACCTGATATATGTTACATATTATCTTTGAAATACTGTCTTCATATCTTTATAATTAATAATATATTTATAATAATAATCTTTATAATTTATCTTTATATCTATCTTTGTAATGAAATCCATTAATACACATTTTACTGGTACTTCTGATGTGGTTGGAGCTACCAATAGGGATGAGGAAGAGTATTTATTACATTGTACATACAGTATCTATACTATAGGAAAGTCAAAGGGAGAGGACATAAGAACATTTACATTTAGAATAAATCTTAGCAAAGCTACATGGAATAGAGGATGTTCCAAATTTGAGATGAAATTTGAATTACTGGACTGTTTTACAAATGATTTTTGTTTGATAAGAAAAATGGATTTCATTGAACTTGAGGGCTCTTACCCTTTCCTTGGAAAACACTTGAAGAGCTAGAAGGAGAACATATGCTTTAATATACACGATTATTCTTATAAGTGTGCCTCAGCATGCCAAGACTCTTTGTTCTAGTGTACAAAGTATGGTCCATAAAGGTACGGTAGGGTGAGATTGGTGTGGAAGAACTAGAGTGACCCTCACAGTGCCCTGACCTCAACCTCTGCGGAACATCTTTGACATAACTAGAACAGAGACTGCGAACCAGGCCATCCTATCCAACACCAATGTCTGACTTCACAAACCCTCATCCCGAACCTTGTAGAAGCCTGCCCAAAAAAGTGGGAGCTGTTTTAATGTCTATGGATTAGAATTAGATGGCATAAAACAAATTTTAGTATGCCTAAAGGTCCAAAATATACAAATCGCCCCTCAAAAAGCACACAACAAAATGAAAACATTTTAATTTAGTCAAAATTGTGTCCAAGGATGGATAATTTCACCACCATATGTCATCCTCTTAGTACATATCCATATCCGTATTCCAGTTTTTCACCCTTGCCAAACACCTAAAACAGTGAGGGTATGTATACTACCACTTTAACGGAGGTACTGTCAGTTTTGGCTACTTTTGTCCTTGCCAAACATGAAAAAAATCTGTGAAATTTTATAAAGTGTAATAAAAACCCTACAGTACGTTAATAAGGAATCCACCTACTGCTGCTTAGTCCTTTCACTGAGGCCATATGGTAAGGTCAACTTTTTGAGATTTTTTTGTTTTAATGTGGATTGTGCGCCCCATATAGGGATCACAACGTAATTTTTTTTTCCCTATCAGTATGTCTTTTTGTAGAAAGGAAGGAAATCCACGCAAACACGGAGAGATCATTCAAACTCCTTACAGATGTTATTCCGGGCGGGATTCGAACCCAGGACCCCAGCGCTTTAAGGCTGCAGTGCTAACCACTGAGCCACCATGTTGCCCCCATCTTCTTGAGATCTTTTCACATAGTGCAGCTCTGCATAGTGTGTGCCAGTGCTCTGATGCAGTGCCTGTGGGGTGGTTTGGCGCAGGCCTTGGGGTCTTAGCTTGGTAGCAGGGGTACTGTTGGGCTTCTGGGTCACTTGCCCTCTGGGAGTTGTGCTGAGATCGTACCCATGATTCAGTACCCGCAGTGGAGTGGCTAGTGGACTTATAGACATTGATCAAAATGTACAAAGACAAGTGTAGATCATTGTGTACTACAGGGATATGCGGTCCATGTCTTTCTTTTCTTAAATGTGGGTGTCATACGCAATTTTTTAAAACGATATATTTGCACTTCTCGTTTAGAATGAACCAGTTTGGACCAAGTGGTTTTGGTCTGAACTGACGAACCCAAACCAAATCTTGAACGGCTCAATCCTCTTAAGTCAAATATTTCGGAGATATGCTTTATATTATACTGGGCAGTGTAACCCACATCATCGTGTAACTTCTGCGGTATTTTTATATTTACAATGCTAGCGTATTATTTGCAGACGGAAAGCATTCCTAGACAATTAAATCTCATTGCATCTTAGTAGATCCATATATAGAACACCGAGTCACTTATTCCCGAATGGAAAAAATATGATGTAGCTTTGCTGCAATAAGAAATTCTAGTATAGGGCTCTGTTCACGTCTTGTTACAGCCTTCCATCTAAGGCAGGGGTAGGCAACCTTTTTTGTTCGGCATGCCAATTTAAATTAAAAAATCAAAGATGAGGTCCTCGGAGTGTCGGTCAATAATTGTAAAGCTGACGACACCTACACTAAAGTCATATAGCATAAACATAGGGGTGCTGCCATTCTGTGCTCCCAGCCACATGCGCTTACCACTATTTGCCTGGATATACATGTTCTTTTCCATTAGAAGCAATATAAGTACATGCGTAACCCACAATTAGTGGTAATGTATGTGATTGGGAGCAGAGTGAGGTAACACCTGTAAAGCGCTGACACACAATGCACCTGGATGCTGCATCCAGTCCTCGGCTGTTAGTAACTTCAGTTTTCTGTAAGTGAAACGCAGATAATTTTCAGTCACTTAGTTCCTGGCGGTGCAGTAACTGCAAAACCCCAGCCAGGAATTAATGGGTGTCACACTTACACCAAAGTGACCGTACTGGTGCCCAGGAATTGGCTATAATTGCATCTACTTACAGTGTCACCACCCAATAGAATCACACTAAGGCTAAGGCCCCACATTACAAAAATGCAGCTTTTTCTGTTGCAGATTTTGCTGTGTTTTTTGAGCCGAAGCCAAGAGTGGATTGAGCAGAAGGGAGACATATAAGGGGGCGTTCACACTACCGTCAGTGTCCGACAGGTAGTGTCCGCTCCTAGTGTCCGTTCAAAATCTCGCACGGACATTAGGATCGGACACTAGCTGTGTCCGTGACACTTTTCATTCATTTAAATGGCGATCGGGTGCGTTCTTTTACACTCCGTGCCTGTCCTTAACTGTCCGTTTGTAAAGATGTCCGACTTCTCAAGCGGACAGAAAAACCTGACGTAGGTTTTTTCTGTCCGTTTGACATCTTTACAAACGGACAGTTAAGGACAGGCACGGAATGTAAAAGAACGCACCCGATCGCCATTTAAATGAATGAAAAGTGTCACGGACACAGCTAGTGTCCGCTCCTAATGTCCGTGCGAGATTTTGAACGGACACTAGGAGCGGACACTACCTGTCGGACACTGACGGTAGTGTGAACGCCCCCTTATATGTCTCCCTTCTGCTCAATCCACTCTTGGCTTCGGCTCAAAAAACACAGCAAAATCTGCAACGAAATAAAGCTGTTTCTGCAACGTGGGGCTTTAGCCTAAGGCCGGGGCCCCCACGTTGTGGGAACACACCTTTTTTTTGTTGCATATTTTGCTGCGTTTTTCTGAGCCTAAGCCAGGAGTGGATTGAGCAGAAGGGAAACGTATAAGAAGCTTCCTATATATTTTCCATTCCTTCTGTACCCATTTTTAGCTTTGGTTGAAATAAACCACATCAAAATCTGCAACAAAAACACTGCATTACTGCAACGTGGGGCCTCAGCCTAGGCCTCCTGCACACAAATGGCATGGATGTGGTTTTCACTGACCTACATGTTAAAAATGAATTGACAGGGCCGCAAATGCAGACAGATATAGGGTATGTATAGGACAGATATAGGGTATGTATAGGACATGTATAGGACCTGCTCCTTAATTTTTAGTTCTTCATTTTGGCCCAAATACACAGCCACAAAAAATGGCTGTATATATGGGTCAATTGAAATGTATAAGTCTGTACTCTTATCCAAAGTTGTGGATAAAAAGTCCGGTCATGTACATTGCAGCTTAGTAACTCAATGTGCCTCATAGTAATAGCAGTTAACCCCATCATGTTCCGCACATTAACCCCCTGTGTGCTTTACATAAGGAAACACTGATATGTTTGACACATGGAGGTAATAAGTGAATATCTTCATTATATAGGTCCCTTATTAGTACCTCCATATGTCTCACACCTCAGTAACCCTTATGTGAGCCACACAGGGGTTAATGTGAGGGACATGATGGGGTTAACTGCTATTAATGTGAGGCACATGGAGTTACTGAAACTAAAGTAATAACCCCAAATGCCTGACATTAATAAGAATAGTTAGTAACACACACCTACCTGGTGTTTTTACTTTCAGTTTGCTCCTCTCCTCCTCAGGGCTGCAGATGGCAGGAGCCTCCTCCTCACATGTAACAGCAGCTCCAGGGAGCCCTTATCCTGTGCAGTGAGAGGCTCACCTCTGATTGGTGGCAGGGAGAGAAGGGGGCGTGTCTTACACCTCAGCTCTAGCAGAGCACTGAAGGGATGCTCTCTCTCTCAATTTACTGCATGAAGGTTGCAAGCTGCCTGCCGTGCCAGCAAAATATGCCAAGAGCGGCACGCGTGCCAGGGGTTGCCCACCCCTGATCTAAGGTATGTGTCGGGAGTATTTATTGGTGTATACCTCTGATGTATATAATTGAAGAGAAATATTAGTATTAATATATATATATTTTAAATGTAGATTGTGAGCCCCACATAGAGCTCACAATGTACATTTTCCCTATCAGTATGTCTTTTTGGAATATGGGATGGAAATCCATGCAAACACGGTGAGAACATACGGTACAAACTCCTTGCAGATGGTTTTTTTGCCCTTGGTGGGATTTGAACACCAGGACTCCAGTGCTGCCAGGCTAACTACTGAGCCACCGTGTGGCCCCTTAAATATTTTGACCCCTGACAAAACCATAGAAAAGACAGGAGAACAATGTCAACATATTTTGGGGCCCTGGACATGAAGAGGCCCCCTTGTGGACTGGGGCTGAAACTTCTGCTCTACTCCTTTTACTTGGCTGCCCTATTAAATAGCAGTTCCACCCATAGAGATGTATACATGTATAAAATCTGTGTCTGGTGTATGAATTAGTGTTAGGTCTTAGGACCACAGCACCATGGTGGATCAGAGGGTAGCGCTGCAGTTATAGTGTCCTAGGTTCGAATCCGACCAAGGACAACATCTCCAAAGATTGTTGGTCATTGTCTCAAGTACTGCTCACAACCTAAATTTCCTATCATTAGGTCTTTGGAGTGCGGGAGAACTTGAGTAGAAATATGGGGAGAAACTACTTGAGATGCATATGGCCTCCTTAGAAGTCTTGTAATGTCATAGAACAGAGAAATAATATATTCTGTTTTTAATCACTCTCTTGAGCAAAAACTTGACATTTCATTACAATAATGAGAAGTGGATATTTGATAGTAGGCTTTAGCAGTATGTATGGCATGACATTTAATGTAATACTCTTCTAACAATATAAAGAGGATGTCCTATGATGACCTCTGTTATCGCTATAGATCTGAAACAAAGAAAGGCCTTAGCTCTGACACCAGATACACGAGATTCTATAACACCTATAGCCTGTTATGTATCACCTATAGAAGAGACTTATTGCCAACTATCTTCGTGTGAAATAAAAGCAATGTGATTTCACGCATTGCTCAGACAACAGTATTTTACAGATAACCAAAAACCTTTCTAGAAGAAAAATACATTTGTATTTACATCTATATAATTCTTCTAATTTTATTTCTTAAATATCTAACTCCTATTGAAAATTCCAGATATCTGCCCCCTAAAATAGGTTTCAGTAATAGTAAAAAAAATGGGCACACTTATAACAGTCTCATTGGCCTTAGTGGCCTTGTGCCCTTCATGGAGGCATGACCACCGAGTCCAGTGATTGGCTCACATGTAGCATGCATCTAATAAGACCAGCAGGGATCACCAGCGGAGCATGCTGGTGCCACAGGGAGGTCATGGTTGTTTTTTTTTATTTTATCACATTCCCTGCTTTAAGGCAAATTATTTTTAAATCCTATAGAACCCTTTTGTTACGTCGGCAACCATTCGAGTTCTGCGCTATCCTCTGGCTGCTTTGTACGGTGCATAAGGGGTGTGTCCGCTCATGACTGGACTCTGATCATTTTGTGTAGGCACTGTTAGGGTTAACTGCTGTGTGCTTTGTGATGGACAGCTGATCTACCAATTGATTCTGGTGCGGGTTCAGGACTTCCTATAGACAGATCATCAGCTCGCACAGGTTTGCTGGCTGTCGTGACTCTGTCCTTATTAAGCGGTTTTCTTGCTATTGTATTGTATTTACTGACTTCTGACCTTTGGCTTCGCTTGTTACTACTCTTAGATTTTGCTTTGGTACTGTTCTGTTTGTCTCTCTGGTTTGACCTCGGCTTGCTGACTCTGCTTCTGTGTTCTTTTGTCTTGTCCTGTTCTGTGTACACACTTATCCAAAGAAGGGACTGTTGCCCAGTTGCCCTGCTACCGCTTATGGGTATTGAGGCAAGTAGGCAGGGACAGGGACTGGGTCAGGTTTAAAACTCACGGTCTCTGTCATTCTCTTTCTTAATGGTTGCTCAACAGGCAATTCCTTAACACCCTTCATGTTACATGGGTCGGGTCCGCTGCAGTTCCAATGACTCTAGCGCATTTGGAATTTTTTCTCTAGCTCCCACCATTCCTGAGCAATTAGTTCTGTTAGTTTCAGCACTGAATATGCCATGTAGGCTCTCTACTATTAGGTGAGTGGTCCCAGGCTCCTCAATTTCAGTTAAGAAGAATGGACACCTGATGGACTACATTATAGTCAAAGGGGTTCCTTTGGCTCTGTAGGTGTCTGCTATGTTAGTGGACAGTGTGCTCGTACTTCTGGTTCTCTGACAGACCAGAAGAACAGACACCCGTCCTGGTGTGAACCTAGCGTTACATAACCTGATTTCATTAATTCAATAAACAGCAGGATTCAGTTCTGGTGACTTTCTAATGAACGAAATATAAAGACTGCCTCTATGTATATCTTCAGTATTATATGCTTTAAGCGACTGGTGCTACGACAGCACTGCGAGGGGACTGTCTGTTGACAAATCCTGAGCTGTGGGGAACCGGGATTAATAAACCTGTTTAATCTATCATGGATTGTTACTAATAGAAGGAAGATTTGGAAGTGATTACGGTATTTCATGTAGTATTTGTGCTGTTGTTGTTACTTTTTTACCCTGGGTAAAGAGGATTAGATTATTTGTATAGGATTGATTAGGATTTCCAGCAGGTTTAGGTGCAGAACCTAGAAAGAGCCTTCGAATAATTAAAATCAACCTTGTTTTTTAAAAAAATGTAGATTGTGAGCCCCATATAGGAATCACAATGTGCTTTTTTTTTTCTTCCTTTCAGTATGTCTTTGTAGAATGGGAGGAATTCCATGCAAACAGGGGGGAACATACAAACTACTTGCAGATGTTGTTCCTGGTTGGATTCAAACCCAGGACTCCAGCACAGCAAGGCTGCAGTGATAACCACTGAGCTACCACGTTGCTGCTAAAATCGACCTTGTTTGATGTTCCACCATTAAAATTGTCTAATACAGCTGCTGTAGACTATATCACAACAGACAGCCTAGATAAAGCTGCAAGGTGGTATTTGGAAAAATTACTGCAAATCTATATTGTAGCTAAAATACAGTCTTTCCAATTCTCTTTGAAGTTATGTCAAAGAAAAAAGATAAGTGTTGCTGCAAAAATCATGGAATCTGAAGAAACAAACACCCTGTTAGAGCAAGTTAAAGAATAGAGATGAGCGAACAGTAAAATGTCCGAGGTTTGATATTCGTTTCGAGTAGCCCCTCAATATTCGACTACTCGAATCGAATATTGAACCCTATTATAGTCTATGGGGGGAAAATGCTAGTTTCAGGGGTAGGCAACATTCGATCAAATTATACTTACCAAGTCCACGAGTGAGGGTCGAGCTGGATCCTCCGAGACGTCTTCTCCTTGCAGCGTCCCCGCAGCGTCTTCTGGCTCTGAATTCACTCTGCCAGGCATGTTGTAACAAATTTCTTCCCATAGCGCCCTGTTTTGAGAGAACACTGCTTAGATCTCTGACCAGTTATGGTTTATGGTGCCTGAGCAATATAGGTTCATAGCTTCAGTCTGATCAACCTGACACCCATTACTGACCTCAGGTTGCTTTGACTTCATACCTGCCTATTCATCTGGATCTGCTCAATACTCGTCATTGACTTTGGCAGCTCCTGTCTTTGCAACTGCTTGTTCATCCTGATCTGTCTCATACCTATTACTGACTTCAGCTTTTTAGACTATGTAGTCCTGATCTGATTTTTCAGTGCTATATACTGGAATCTCTCTATCCCCTGGCCAGCTGATACACCTGGACCACTCGAAGAGGTAGCAATTAGAGATGAGCGAACACTAAAATGTTCGAGGTTCGAAATTCGATTCGAACAGCCGCTCAATGTTCGTGTGTTCGAATGGGTTTCGAACCCCATTATAGTCTATGGGGAACAGATACTCGTTAAGGGGGAAACCCAAATCCGTGTCTGGAGGGTCACCAAGTCCACTATGACACCCCAGGAAATGATGCCAACACCTCTGGAATGACACTGGGACAGCAGGGGAAGCATGTCTGGGGGCATCTAACACACCAAAGACCCTCTATTACCCCAACATCACAGCCTAACAACTACACACTTTACACACTCAATACCACATCTCTGACAGTAGAAAAACACCTTGAAACATGTGTATTTGGCACTTGCAGGGAGGAGAGCTTGTCACCAGCAGTGAATTTGGCCCTTGTAGTAAGTTGAGGTTGGCACCAACATTTGTTTTGAAAATCAGGGTGGATTGAGCCTCTAACCAGCAGAGTTTGGGCAAATTCATGGTGGAGGGAGCCTCTAAACACCCCAGTTTGGGCAAATTCATGGTGGAGGGAGCCTCTAAAAACCCCAGTTTGGACCAATTCATGGTGGAGGGAGCCTCTAACCAGCCCAGTGTGGGCAAATTCATGGTGGAGGGAGCCTCTAAAAAACCCAGTTTGGACCAATT
This sequence comes from Leptodactylus fuscus, assembly GCF_031893055.1. Lineage (NCBI taxonomy): Eukaryota > Metazoa > Chordata > Amphibia > Anura > Leptodactylidae > Leptodactylus > Leptodactylus fuscus. Next base: position 65,414,132 of record NC_134273.1, on the reverse strand, counting down.
CATGGTGGAGGGAGCCTCTAACCAGCCCAGTTTGGGCAAATTCATGGTGGAGGGAGCCTCTAACCAGCCCAGTTTGGGCAAATTCATGGTGGAGGGAGCCTCTAAAAAACCCAGTTTGGACCAATTCATGGTGGAGGGAGCCTCTAACCAGCCCAGTTTGGGCAAATTCATGGTGGAGGGAGCCTCTAACCAGCCCAGTTTGGACCAATTATTGGTGGAGGGAGCCTCTAACCAGCCCAGTTTGGACCAATTAATGGTGGAGGGAGCCTCTAACCAGCCCAGTTTGGACCAATTAATGGTGGAGGGAGCCTCTAACCAGCCCAGTTTGGACCAATTAATGGTGGAGGGAGCCTCTAACCACCCCAGTTTGGACCAATTCATGGTGGAGGGAGCCTCTAAACAGCCAAGTTTGGACCAATTCATGGTGGAGGGAGCCTCTAAAAACCCCAGTTTGGACCAATTCATGGTGGAGGGAGCCTCTAACCAGCCCAGTTTGGGCAAATTCATGGTGGAGGGAGCCTCTAAACAGCCCAGTTTGGGCAAATTCATGGTGGAGGGAGCCTCTAACCAGCCCAGTTTGGACCAATTAATGGTGGAGGGAGCCGCTAAACAGCCCAGTTTGGGCAAATTCATGGTGGAGGGAGCCTCTAAAAACCCCAGTTTGGACCAATTCATGGTGGAGGGAGCCTCTAACCAGCCCAGTGTGGGCAAATTCATGGTGGAGGGAGCCTCTAAAAAACCCAGTTTGGACCAATTCATGGTGGAGGGAGCCTCTAACCAGCCCAGTTTGGGCAAATTCATGGTGGAGGGAGCCTCTAAACAGCCAAGTTTTGGGAAATTCATGGTGGAGGGAGCCTCTAACCAGCCCAGTTTGGACCAATTCATGGTGGAGGGAGCCTCTAAACAGCCCAGTTTGGGCAAATTCATGGTGGAGGGAGCCTCTAAAAAACCCAGTTTGGACCAATTCATGGTGGAGGGAGCCTCTAACCAGCCCAGTTTGGACCAATTAATGGTGGAGGGAGCCTCTAAACAGCCAAGTTTGGACCAATTCATGGTGGAGGGAGCCTCTAAAAACCCCAGTTTGGACCAATTCATGGTGGAGGGAGCCTCTAACCAGCCCAGTTTGGGCAAATTCATGGTGGAGGGAGCCTCTAAACAGCCCAGTTTGGGCAAATTCATGGTGGAGGGAGCCTCTAACCAGCCCAGTTTGGACCAATTAATGGTGGAGGGAGCCGCTAAACAGCCCAGTTTGGACCAATTCATGGTGGAGGGAGCCTCTAAAAACCCCAGTTTGGACCAATTCATGGTGGAGGGAGCCTCTAAAAAACCCAGTTTGGACCAATTCATGGTGGAGGGAGCCTCTAACCAGCCCAGTTTGGACCAATTAATGGTGGAGGGAGCCTCTAAACAGCCAAGTTTGGACCAATTCATGGTGGAGGGAGCCTCTAAAAACCCCAGTTTGGACCAATTCATGGTGGAGGGAGCCTCTAACCAGCCCAGTTTGGACCAATTAATGGTGGAGGGAGCCTCTAACCAGCCCAGTTTGGACCAATTAATGGTGGAGGGAGCCTCTAACCAGCCCAGTTTGGACCAATTAATGGTGGAGGGAGCCTCTAACCACCCCAGTTTGGACCAATTCATGGTGGAGGGAGCCTCTAAACAGCCAAGTTTGGACCAATTCATGGTGGAGGGAGCCTCTAAAAACCCCAGTTTGGACCAATTCATGGTGGAGGGAGCCTCTAACCAGCCCAGTTTGGGCAAATTCATGGTGGAGGGAGCCTCTAAACAGCCCAGTTTGGGCAAATTCATGGTGGAGGGAGCCTCTAACCAGCCCAGTTTGGACCAATTAATGGTGGAGGGAGCCGCTAAACAGCCCAGTTTGGGCAAATTCATGGTGGAGGGAGCCTCTAAACAGCCCAGTTTGGACCAATTCATGGTGGAGGGAGCCTCTAAAAAACCCAGTTTGGACCAATTCATGGTGGAGGGAGCCTCTAAACAGCCCAGTTTGGGCAAATTCATGGTGGAGGGAGCCTCTAACCAGCCCAGTTTGGACCAATTAATGGTGGAGGGAGCCTCTAACCAGCCCAGTTTGGACCAATTAATGGTGGAGGGAGCCTCTAACCAGCCCAGTTTGGACCAATTAATGGTGGAGGGAGCCTCTAACCACCCCAGTTTGGACCAATTCATGGTGGAGGGAGCCTCTAAACAGCCAAGTTTGGACCAATTCATGGTGGAGGGAGCCTCTAAAAACCCCAGTTTGGACCAATTCATGGTGGAGGGAGCCTCTAACCAGCCCAGTTTGGGCAAATTCATGGTGGAGGGAGCCTCTAAACAGCCCAGTTTGGGCAAATTCATGGTGGAGGGAGCCTCTAACCAGCCCAGTTTGGACCAATTAATGGTGGAGGGAGCCGCTAAACAGCCCAGTTTGGGCAAATTCATGGTGGAGGGAGCCTCTAAACAGCCCAGTTTGGACCAATTCATGGTGGAGGGAGCCTCTAAAAAACCCAGTTTGGACCAATTCATGGTGGAGGGAGCCTCTAAACAGCCCAGTTTGGGCAAATTCATGGTGGAGGGAGCCTCTAACCAGCCCAGTTTGGACCAATTAATGGTGGAGGGAGCCTCTAAACAGCCAAGTTTTGGGAAATTCATGGTGGAGGGAGCCTCTAACCAGCCCAGTTTGGACCAATTAATGGTGGAGGGAGCCTCTAAACAGCCCAGTTTGGACCAATTCATGGTGGAGGGAGCCTCTAAACAGCCCAGTTTGGGCAAATTCATGGTGGAGGGAGCCTCTAAAAAACCCAGTTTGGACCAATTCATGGTGGAGGGAGCCTCTAACCAGCCCAGTTTGGGCAAATTCATGGTGAAGGGAGCCTCTAAACAGCCCAGTTTGGGCAAATTCATGGTGGAGGGAGCCTCTAACCAGCCCAGTTTGGACCAATTAATGGTGGAGGGAGCCGCTAAACAGCCCAGTTTGGACCAATTCATGGTGGAGGGAGCCTCTAAAAACCCCAGTTTGGACCAATTCATGGTGGAGGGAGCCTCTAAAAAACCCAGTTTGGACCAATTCATGGTGGAGGGAGCCTCTAACCAGCCCAGTTTGGGCAAATTCATGGTGGAGGGAGCCTCTAACCAGCAGAGTTGTGGGAAAGCAGGGTGGAGGGAGCCTCTAACCAGCAGAGTTGGTGGAAATCAGGGTGGAGGGAGCCTCTAACCAGCAGAGTTGGGGGAAATCATGTTGGAGGGAGCCTAGTATTAGCAGAATTGTGCAACGCTTATGGTGGATGAGTATGAGGATGCGGAGGAATTGGAGAGGTTGAGTACAGACATGGAGTTTCATGTTGGGGTGCTTTACACAGGTGGGCACAAAAATGAAGGCTCTATCCAGTGGTGGTTCATTTTTATCAAAGTGAGCCGGTCGGCACTCTCAGCTGACAGACGGGTGCGCTTGTCAGTGATGATGCCACCGGCTGCACTGAACACCCTCTCAGATAGGACGCTGGCGGCAGGACAGGACAGCACCTCCAAGGCATATAGGGCAAGTTCAAGCCACAGGTCCAACTTCGACACCCAATACGTGTAGGGCGCAGAGGGGTCGGAGAGGACAGGGCTGTGGTCGGAAAGGTATTCCCGCAACATGCGCCTATACTTCTCACGCCTGGTGACACTAGGACCCTCCGTGGCGGCACTTTGGCGAGGGGGTGCCATCAAGGTGTCCCAGACCTTAGACAGTGTGCCCCTCGTTTGTGTGGACCGGTGAGAACTTGGTTGCCTACTGGAGGAACTGCCCTCCCTGCCGCCAACGTCACATGCTGGAAACATCTCCATCATATTCTGCACCAATTGCCTGTGGCAAGCATTGATGCGATTGGCCCTCCCCTCTACCGGAATAAAAGACGAGATGTTGTTTTTATACCGGGGGTCAAGGATAGCAAAGATCCAGTACTGGTTGTCCTCCATGATTTTGACAATACGCTTGTCGGTTGTAAAGCACCCCAACATGAACTCAGCCATGTCTGCCACAGTGTTAGTTGGCATGACTCCTCTGGCCCCACCGGAAAGTTCAATCTCCATTTCCTCCTCATCCTCCATGTCTACCCATCCGCGCTGCAACAATGGGACGATTCGAAGTTGCCCGGAAGCCTCCTGTATCACCATCACATCATCGGACAACTCTTCTTCCTCCTCCTCCTCCTCCTCCATTAAACGCAGTGAAGCGGACAGATGTGTGGACCTACTCTCCAGCTGTGACGGATCGGATGCTATCCCTAACTCCTCTGTGTGATCTGAGTTATCCCTGATGTCAATCAGGGATTCTCTCAGAACACACAAGAGCGGGATTGTAAGGCTCACCATCGCATCCTCAGAGCTCACCCTCCTTGTGGACTCCTCAAAGACCCGTAGGATGTCACAAAGGTCTCTCATCCATGGCCACTCATGGATGTGAAACTGAGGCAGCTGACTTTGTGGCACCCTAGGGTTTTGTAGCTGGTATTCCATCAAAGGTCTCTGCTGCTCAACCACTCTATTCAACATCTGAAACGTTGAGTTCCAGCGTGTGGGGACGTCGCACAAAAGCCGGTGTTGTGGCACATGCAGGCGTTGCTGGAGAGATTTTAAGCTAGCAGCGGCTACTGTCGACTTGCGAAAGTGGGCGCACATGCGCCGCACTTTCACCAGTAGCTCTGGAACATTGGGGTAGCTCTTTAGGAAACGTTGCACCACTAGGTTGAAGACGTGGGCCAGGCATGGAACATGTTGGAGTCCGGCAAGCTCCAGAGCTGCTACCAGGTTCCGGCCGTTATCACAAACGACCATGCCTGGGCCCAGGTGCAGCGGCTCAAACCATATTGCCGTCTCATCGAGGAGGGCATCCCTCACCTCGGAGGCAGTGTGCTGTCTGTCCCCCAAGCTGATCAGCTTCAGCACAGCCTGCTGACGTCTACCAACGCCAGTGCTGCAACGTTTCCAACTCGTAGCTGGGGTCAATCTAACAGCGGAGGAGGAGGCGGTGGCGGAGGAGGAGGCGGTGGCGGAGGAGGAGGCGGTAGAGGAGGAGGAGGAGGGGGGTGTTCTTCTCGTGTCCCTGCCAGGAATGTTAGGCGGGGAGACGAGGTACACCGGGCCAGTTTGGGAAGCAGTCCCAGCCTCAACTACATTCACCCAGTGTGCCGTCAGTGAAATGTAGCGTCCCTGTCCGCATGCACTTGTCCACGCGTTGGTGGTCAAGTGGACCTTTGTGCAAAGCGCGGAACTAAGGGCCCGCCTGATGTTGAGTGACACGTGCTGGTGCAAGGTGGGGACGGCACACTGGGAGAAGTAGTGACGGCTAGGGACGGCATAGCGAGGTGCCGCAGTTGCCATCAGGTCCAGGAAGGCGGGAGTTTCAACAAACCGGAACGCCAACATCTCCTGGGCCAGCAGTTTAGCGATGTTGGCGTTCAAGGCTTGCGCGTGTGGGTGGTTAGCAGTGTATTTCTGCCGCCGCTCCAATGTCTGAGAGATGGTGGGTTGTTGTAAAGAAACGCCTGATGGTGCCTTTGATGGTGCAGGAGAAGGAGATAAGACAGGACCAGGGGAGGATGAGGTAGAAGTCAACAAAGTGGCGGAGGCAGATGAAGTGGTGTCCTGGCTCGTCCTCTGGAGTGCATCGCCAGCACAGTCAGCAGTGGCAGTGGCAGAGGCAGAGGCAGTGGCAGAGGCAGTGGCAGTGGCGTGAACGGCAGGCGGCCTTTGTCCTGCCGTTGCTGCCTGCCACTGATTCCAGTGCTTGGATTCCAAATGACGGCGCATTGAAGTGGTGGACAGGTTGCTCTTCTCAGAGCCCCTAATCAATTTCGAGAGGCAAATTGTGCAGACAACACTATATCTGTCCTCGGCGCATTCCTTGAAAAAACTCCACACCTTCGAGAAACGTGCCCTCGAGGTGGGAGTTTTTCGGGGCTGGGTACGAACTGGAACATCTTGGGAGATTCCGGGTGTGGCCTGGCTTCGCCTAAGCTGCTGACCTCTGCCTCTGCCTCTAGCTACCCTTTTTGGTGCTGCACCTGCCTCAACATCCACACTACTTTCCCCGCTTGACATCCCCCCTGTCCAGGTCGGGTCAGTGTCCTCATCATCCACCACTTCCTCTTCCAACTCCTGTCTCATCTCCTCCTCCCGCACAATGCGCCGGTCAACTGGATGCCCTGACGGCAACTGCGTCACATCATCGTCGATGAGGGTGGGTTGCTGGTCATCCACCACCAAATCGAACGGAGATGGAGGAGACTCTAGTGTTTGAGCATCTGGACACAGATGCTCCTCTGTTAGGTTCGTGGAATCGTGACGTGGAGAGGCAGGTTGAGGGACAATGAAAGGAGCGGAGAACAGCTCTGGGGAGCAGGGACAGTTTGGGTTATTGTTCTGTAAAGCTTCGGAATTTTGGGAGGAAGGAAGACAAGACTGTTGGGTAATAGGAGGAGAGGAGGCAGAGTCTGACTGGCTGCTGGACAATGTGCTGTAAGCGTTCTCTGACAGCCATTGCAAGACCTGTTCCTGGTTCTCGGGCCTACTAAGGTTTGTACCCTGCAGTTTAGTTAATGTGGCAAGCAACCCTGGCACTGTGGAGTGGCGCAATGCTTGCTGCCCCACAGGAGTAGGCACGGGACGCCCTGTGGCTTCACTGCTACCTTGCTCCCCAGAACCATTCCCCCGACCTCGCCCACGGCCTCGTCCACGTCCCTTTCCGGGAACCTTGCGCATTTTGAATTCCTAGTTAGAAATTGGCACTGTATACCAGTAGTAAAAATTGTGGGTGCACGTAACCCCAATATATTCTTTGAATTACCAGTCAGAAACTGGCACTATATGGCAGTAGCAAGAAATGAGGGTATTTGTATTCCCAATATATTCTTTGAATTCCCAGTCAGACACTGGCACTATATGGCAGTAGCAAGAAATGAGGGTATTTGTATTCCCAATATATTCTTTGAATTCCCAGTCAGACAATGGCACTGTATACCAGTAGTAAAAATTGTGGGTGCACGTAACCACAATATATTCTTTGAATTACCAGTCAGAAACTGGCACTATATGGCAGTAGCAAGAAATGAGGGTATTTGTATTCCCAATATATTCTTTGAATTCCCAGTCAGACAATGGCACTGTATACCAGTAGTAAAAATTGTGGGTGCACGTAACCACAATATATTCTTTGAATTACCAGTCAGAAACTGGCACTATATGGCAGTAGCAAGAAATGAGGGTATTTGTATTCCCAATATATTCTTTGAATTCCCAGTCAGACAATGGCACTGTATACCAGTAGTAAAAATTGTGGGTGCACGTAACCCCAATATATTCTTTGAATTCCCAGTCAGACACTGGCACTATATGGCAGTAGCAAGAAATGAGGGTATTTGTATTCCCAATATATTCTTTGAATTCCCAGTCAGACAATGGCACTGTATACCAGTAGTAAAAATTGTGGGTGCACGTAACCTCAATATATTCTTTGAATTCCCAGTCAGACACTGGCACTATATGGCAGTAGCAAGAAATGAGGGTATTTATAACCCCAATATATTCTTTGAATTCCCAGTCAGACAATGGCACTGTATACCAGTAGTAAAAATTGTGGGTGCACGTAACCCCAATATATTCTTTGAATTCCCAGTCAGACACTGGCACTATATGGCAGTAGCAAGAAATGAGGGTATTTGTATTCCCAATATATTCTTTGAATTCCCAGTCAGACAATGGCACTGTATACCAGTAGTAAAAATTGTGGGTGCACGTAACCCCAATATATTCTTTGAATTCCCAGTCAGACACTGGCACTATATGGCAGTAGCAAGAAATGAGGGTATTTGTATTCCCAATATATTCTTTGAATTCCCAGTCAGACAATGGCACTGTATACCAGTAGTAAAAATTGTGGGTGCACGTAACCCCAATATATTCTTTGAATTACCAGTCAGAAACTGGCACTATATGGCAGTAGCAAGAAATGAGGGTATTTATAACCCCAATATATTCTTTGAATTCCCAGTCAGACAATGGCACTGTATACCAGTAGTAAAAATTGTGGGTGCACGTAACCCCAATATATTCTTTGAATTCCCAGTCAGACACTGGCACTATATGGCAGTAGCAAGAAATGAGGGTATTTGTATTCCCAATATATTCTTTGAATTCCCAGTCAGACAATGGCACTGTATACCAGTAGTAAAAATTGTGGGTGCACGTAACCCCAATATATTCTTTGAATTCCCAGTCAGACACTGGCACTATATGGCAGTAGCAAGAAATGAGGGTATTTGTATTCCCAATATATTCTTTGAATTCCCAGTCAGACAATGGCACTGTATACCAGTAGTAAAAATTGTGGGTGTATATAGCCCCAATTCTATTGCTAGGGGACTTGCAGGGTATTTCTGGGGTGAAGGTGGGGGGGCACACCGTTGGAACGGGTATCGGGGTATATATCGGGTATACGGGAATACACTGACAGTGTATTCCATTCAGGATCCTGGGAAAGCTGGGTTGCGGCGATTGAGCCCGTCAGTGCCACGTTACACTGACAAGCTTCTCCCTGGAATTTAGCTCTTACAAGAGCTGTTGTGGTTGTCTTCTCCTTCCTATCCTAGCCTGTCCCTGCCTACCCAGAATCTAAGCCCTAGCTAGCTGGACGGAAACCTCCGTCCTCGGTGAATTGCAAGCTCAGAATGACGCGAACCTGGGCGGCGCTGTTCTTTTAAATTAGAGGTCACATGTTTTCGGCAGCCAATGGGTTTTGCCTACTTTTCTCAACGTCACCGGTGTCGTAGTTCCTGTCCCACCTACCCTGCGCTGTTATTGGAGCAAAAAAGGCGCCAGGGAAGGTGGGAGGGGAATCGAGTAATGGCGCACTTTACCACGCGGTGTTCGATTCGATTCGAACATGCCGAACAGCCTAATATCCGATCGAACATGAGTTCGATAGAACACTGTTCGCTCATCTCTAGTAGCAATCTAATAGTCTCTCTGCAGAGATGCCCGTATCCCATATAGGGCATAATGGGTGATTCTACATACTTCTGATGCAGTAACTACTATTGTGTATAAGAAACTTTGTAATATATCTTAGATGAGGCAAATTTAATCTTTCTCCATTAGTAAGGTTCTTTTCAATACCTTGATAAATTTCTCTCTCACTTTTAATTCTTTGCAAAGTTCATCTTGTTTTTCCAGGGCGGATTGTCAATTTACAGATGTATCAGATTACAGCTGCCCTTATATGGAGATGGGAGGGGCAGGAGGAGCTGAGTAAGAAAGAAGCAGAAACTTATACCCATGAAGCTGCTCAAAATAAGTTTACTATTGCACCCCAAGTGCTTTATTCACAGAAGTACTGTTTGGTAGTTTTATAATCTCTTCCATTGCATTATAGCATCAAGTCTCCCACCAGCAACTTAGGGAAAACTGAGAAATAGATATTCTGCAGAAGGAAAAAGTCATCAAATGCAGTTTATTCTGAAAAGTCACCTGGAAGTGTGAAAATCTATGACACTTGAAACTAGATATAGAAAATATGAGTCAACGGAAAACAACTACAATAGCTGTAACAGACTGACTTTAAATGCTATACTATAGATTACTATGTACTTGAATGGCCTTATAAAAGTATAGAATGGCATCATTGCTGGGCGCAGACATCACATATATAAGATTTATGTATTTTGGAAGCAGAAAGATTTTATGTTATAAATTGGACCATTGCTCTGACATGAACGTGATGTTATGACCCTGATACCCAATGAAGTATTAGATGTCACACTGGAGCATATGGTACGGACAAGGATGCAAAACACTGCATACAAGGCAGGGGAACCTTGGAAGTAAGTGCAGAGCTGTGAACCTTTTCTCTTGGATTGCTCTCCAAAGGTTGATTTGCTCCAAGTACCAATTATATAGAATTATCTCTTTTTAGATACAGATGTACCAATTCTGAGATCTAAAAGCTTTCAAGATTCCTTTTCTAAACATTTATTGCTCTAAGAGCACTTGAAAGCCAAATAATTGTACTAATAGTCTTGGTGTTAGCTAAACTATTATATTTTCAGGAACCAACATACTTCCATTTTAAGTGGAGAGAACATTGGTGCTGTATTTTTTAGAGATATTGCAAGGTACCTCCAGTAATCCATATATATATATATATATATATATATATATATATATATATATATATACAGTATATATACATCAGAATATGATTAATTCCAACCTTTGGTCTCTGACCTCTAAAATCATCACAATCAATAACCATAATTTTGCATTAATTGCAAAACAGAATAAGCCATACAGGGCTAATAACACTATGCAGATTTGCCATAACTTTCCCCTCGGCAAACTCCATCTTTAATGATTTTTTTTTTTTTTTTCAGGGGCTCATGTCCAGAGAGAGCAGAAAAAGCTGCTATAATGTCTCTTATACATAGTGTTAGATCTCGAGCCGGAGCCTCCGCTGCGATGCACGAGTCTGCCAGCCCGCTCTGCTTCCTGCGCCATGCCGAGTACTTCTGGTCCCTGGAGGGGGAGGACCAGAACCTCAGCAATAGTCTGTGGGGGTTGCTGGTCTCCTCCTGGGACTGGAACCAGCACTTTTGGGGTCAGGGGGTCAGCGATGGGCCGGAAGATAATTTAGGCCTCATTCTGGCTCTGGCCCACCACTGGTTATTCAGTTTCCTGGGGATTAGCTCACCCTGTACTCATACTATTGCCTGTTTTTGCCTTTCCCTGCCTGCCTGTTGTGTTCCTGTTTTGGCCTCCGTGTATGACCCTGCTTGCCTCCTAGACCACCTCTTCTTGACCTGTGATTCGAATACCTCATGACCTTCAGTGAATGACCCTGGCTTGCCTGAAGACCACCTCTCCTTGACCTGTGACTTGGTGCCTTCTGTTCTCCAATATATGACCCGGCTTATCTGATTATTCTTCTGCTGTACTCTTTGTTACCTTTTGGCCTCCTGTCTACTGACCTGGTTTGTTTGACTATGTCCTGACTATCCCTTGATACTGCGTGACCCCCTGTGTACTGACCCGATCTGTACGACTACCCTGTTGTGCTACTGGCAATCATCTGTTACTACATTGAACTCTGCTGACCAGCTTCACCTGTTTCTTCACCCACCTAGGTGAGCGGTTTTTGGATTTTCTGGTTCCACTGCAACTTTGTGTGCTCTGCGAGTGATGCTCTCTAGGTGGTTGCAATTCTGGGTCCCAGAATTTACCTTTCCATCTCCACCATTAGGAGCTCTGGTGAAGACCTCTGGGGCTTGGTCTGCTCCGGTTTAGAGAGCGTTGGACACTCAGTGCTGTTTAGCCTCAGGGTGTGGGGGACTCTGGTTGCCCAGGACTAACTATCCATTGTATATAGCACTAGGTTCCTAACACATAGCATACAAAAAGCTGAGGTGATGCTGCTTTCGTCTATTTTTGTCACACATTCTCAGAAACAGCAGCAGCATGGAAGACAATATAAAGCAGTACAGAGTAGTGCTGCTATGAATATAGCGCTGGGGGGTATAAACACTACTCAGTATTGTTTATAATGTCTCCCATGCTGCTGCTGTAGCAGTAGCAGTGTCCATGTATGTGTCTCTTTCCCTGTCTCTTCGTTTTCTCCTCCCCTTAGATGTCTATGTGTTGCAGTTGTAGGGAGATATCTTTATGAGGGTGAATTTACTTACATTAATGCGTTATAGTGCAAGAGGCATTGCGAGGAACAATGAATGAGAAGAGGAGAAAGAAGCATTTTTATGTTATAAAATATATATTACAGTATTACAGTGTTGTGCAAATGTTTTAGGCAAGTGTGCAAAGAGTGTGGCAAAGTAAGAATGCCTTAAAAATTAGAAGTGTTACCAGGCTTTTTTTTTTTGTCAATTAACAAAATCAAGTTAATGAGCAAAACACTTTTTGATTTTGAATGTATTCTTACTTTGCTGCATTCTTTCCATATCCTGGGAAATGTATATATGTGATATTTCTATATTCCCTTGCAGTTGGCCTAGTTTTCTTGATGATATTCAATGAATGCTGTAAAATGTAGTGGCCTAATTTATTAATAGCCTGTTTATCTCCAGTATAAAAATACTTTTTTGTTCAACAGTATCATATAACAGATTAGATAAGATAATAAATGTGTTCTCTACATAGGATGAAGAAACAGTTAATCGATTGCATTTCTGCAGAAACATTGCTGGGACATTTGTCATTTTATTATACTAATTATTTGCAATGTTTTTGGACAGCTGCTTAGCAAGTAGGCAAACATTGGCATATGGGCCTGGCATAGCTGTACACAATGAAGCCTCTTTCTGCTTTGATTTCACTTTAATCAGTAGGCCTTAACATGCAGATTGTGGTGCAAATTTAGACTGTCCAGACCAACCAGAAAAAAAAAAAAAAAATAAAAAAAATAAAAAATAAAAATATATATATATATATATATATATATATATATAATTACGAGACTATATTTACTGTACATAAGGCTGTATAAAAAATATGATTTTTTTTTAAATTGATAAAAAGTACAAAGTTCATAAATATAATTCTATTTGGTATGAACCAAATCCAGGTTATACTGAATCTAATTCCTCTATGAGAATAGGGTGGGTTTTTTTTTTTTTTTTTTTTTAATACCGCGTATATTAGGTGTCCTTTCCATTTGCTTTAATTCACAGCAATTGTGTCGCCGGCCTCCTCTTCCTCCGATGTCCTCGGGTCCCATCCTCCTCCAGCGCTCGCGAACTGACATTGATAAAAAAAAAATGGCCTGGACGCATGCGCAGTAGCATGCGGCTTCTACTACGGCTTCTGTGCATGCGCTCAGGCCATTTTTTTGTAATCAATGTCAATTAGCGAGCGCCGGAGGAGGACGAGACCCGAGGACATCGGAGGAAGAGGATGCGTGGATGAAGAAGACGGTGGACCCTGAATGCCCGCCCAGCGTGCACGATGCGTAAGTAGATCACATTCTTTTTTAGGGTATTATTTTAAAACGGGGGGGGGGGGGGGTAGTTTAATATAACATTTACGGTGCCTGAATAGCCTTTTTAAAGGCTATTCACGCATACGTGGGGCTCTATCAGCATGATTTTGCTGATAGAGCGTCTTTAAGTGACAAATGGCGCGGACAGCTTGAGAGATCCTACTGTGTAGCATCAAGGGATCAGACAAAAGAAAAGTCAAGGTACAGACCAAAGTCAAGGCAAAAGTGAAGTTTGTTCATCATATTAATCCCTGCAGAGGTCAGGGTTAGCAGCAGAGACAATATACGGTAGTAATTAGGCAGAGGTCAGGGCAGGCAGCTCAGAATCAGATGTGAGAAACAGATCCGAGGTCAGGAAACAGGCATAGCCCAGAGATATACCCTTATAGCAAGCTAGCAAGCACTTTGTCCAGGCACTTATTATAAGCTGTACACTGTGTCAAGTGAGCCGTGCTAAAGAGTGCCTAGTTTGCAAGTTTATAGTTAAAAACTCAAAGATATTCAGCATTGTACATTTCTTCATTACTCATTGACTCCGATGGATATTGCATTAAAGTTGGTTACACATATAAATTTACTAGTCTAGGACTTTCCAAGCTAACTTACTTGACTAGATTTATGCCTGTTCCCATGATTTACAGCCGCAGTCATGCGGTTTATACAAGGGCATAAACACCATAGGATTAACTTTTCCATTGTGCTTAGTAATAAATGGCAGGGAGCTTATCTGTTGTGGGTTTCATAAATAATATAAGGCAGCATAAATGGCTCTATGGACAGCATCATCTATTCTAATGCACTGACTGCGACTGAGAAAAACCTGACGGATTTCTATATCTTTTATACAGTAATAGCTGCTCTAGGATTTATTGGCAACCAGGTTCAATTGTAGCACTCCTGCTGCCTGAGGCAAAAACGAAAATAGCACGCCCACACGTCATACTTTCAACCAACTTCCCCCAACCAACCAACTTTGGTTCAGGCCAAAGATTTGTTTTGGGAAGATTTTGCCCAATAGAGTAAATTACTATACTCTGGTTTTTCTTCAAACACCATAGTAGAACAGATGGAGGGCCATAGGAGGTCTAAATAAATAGCAAACAGTTATACTTCACCCCTTTTTGGGCCTCTTTACGACTTCCATCCCTCTCTCTATGGGTTCTCTTCTGACCTCATGGACTTTCACCATTGAGGCCCAAACACAGGCCTCCATGTTGACCCTAGGGTGCATAATATCATCCAGGAGGCCATCAGAAGAAACAGAGAAAGTACAGGATGCCGTGAGGAGGCCCAGAAGAGGAGAGGGAAGGTGTGTAAAACTATTTTCATTAATTTAGTACCCCTACCCTGGGCCTCCACCTATTATACTCTAGTATCTGAAAAGACTCCAAAAGTTTCGAGTTTGGTTCAAACCAAAGCTCTTGTAAAATTAAGGCTGAATCCGGTTACATCCAAATTGATTTGCTCATCTCCATCATAACATTATTATATTTCTTTTGGGCCAGCTGTAAAAGGGTTTTGTATCCAGGCATAAGAATATCTCAGACGTTTCGGGTTGCAGTGTTGGTCCAGGGATCCAGAAGGCTGAGGCAAGTGGTCAGCGGGTGGCGGTAGAGAGTAAATCATAGTCAAACAGTCAGGGTCCGAAACAAGGGGGCAACACATTACTGAGGGAAATCCAAGTGGAACATCAGGCATGCCAAATCGGTAACAGAAACGGTAGTGGAGTACAAAACAGAGTTTAAGGAGCCAAGGTCTAGAGGCAAGCCGAGGTCATTAACAGGAACAGGCAGAGTACGGAATTAGGAGGCAGAGGCAAGGTCAAAGGTCAAGGCAAAAAGGTCAGGAACACAGGTAATCAGATCAGGGACCACTTTCTATTAGGATATGGTTATGGGGATAGTGTCACTCCTTGAGGAAAGACCACCTTGTCAGGTGTCTGGAGTCCTATAAAGCCATTTTAGCTCCACTGCAGGGGATTATGGGAAGAATATGCAAATCTGTTTCCCAAGATGTAAATAGGGAAACAGTGCCTCTGTATGCTGCCCTCTAGGGGAAGCTCCCTTGAACATCATGCCCGATTTTCCCACAAGCCTTTGCTGCAATGATGCTGAATTTTGCCAAGTCAGTATCCCAGCAAAATCCAGCATCATTGCAGCAAAGGCTTGTGGGAAAGTCGGGCATGATGTTCAAGGGAGCTTCCCCTAGAGGGCAGCATACAGAGACACTGTTTCCCTATTTTCATCTTGGGAAACAGATTTGCATATTCTTCCCATAATCCCCCCGCAGTGAATCCAGACATACAGAGATTAACCCATGCCCTGACCAGCCCCCTAACAGTAATATTGCCGTCCCTACAATGACGCTGCCTCCTGGAGCATCCTGATGTTCATCTTGCCTCATGACAGGTATTACTCTGCTGACGACACAATGTTATTTGTGTCATTCATACAAGATCCTAATTCTTCCTCGAAAATTTCATCCAAATAGTCTTTTCTAAATTACACATACAAATTTCCTACAACATTTACACAGACATCTCATATTGTAGAATGTCTCTACTGAACAATATCCAAGATTTTATGAGAACATGTTTGGAGGAAACATTAGTCATAGTCCACTGGTGAAACTTTCTTTATCGTCACTGTTGGCAATGAAGGAAGTTTATAGTATACAAATCTCCCACCTACCCCCGATAGCTAAATATGGAAAATAAGCACTAAAAGCAATATACCGCTATCCTAATACTTAAATCACTCTGCATGTACGAATTTGTGTCCGTGCAAAAAAAGAAAAACGTTTCCAGGGGGAGAGGCCACATACGGACACCGGTGGTTACCTTTATAGACCCTTTCAAATGAATGGGTTTTAAAGCTGACCTCCAGCAAGCCGCCCCCTGTCCAGTCTCCCCAGGATTTACGATGGAAATTCTTATACTTCTACCTCCTACTAAGTCCACTAATGTCTTTGGTTAAAAAAAAAATCGCAGCAAAATCTGCTGCATTTCCACAACGTAGAACAATGCAGCAGAAATGTTTCTTAGAACTCTGCATTGTGTCATTTCTTTGTTATTCTCGACCAAGAATGTATCAATATATTGACAAACCCGCATGCCCATAGTGTCAGCAATGATAGGTAGGAACACACGCCATTGACATGTGGAATGGAAAACGTCTAGTTGTCCATCTACTTATACATATCCAGGGAGAGTGACAGAGGAATAACACAAAGTTCTGAGTCCAGTTGTTGAATAGTGTACAGTACTTTAAGGTCTATCATTCTAGAATCGAGAGGGAATAAATAGGCCATTTTAGACTCATGTGTGAAGCACCCTGTTGTGCGCATGGACAGGATATAGGTGTTGATAGGATATTATAGATTTCAGATTTATTACAATGTTATAAATATTGCACAATGGAGATTTATTTCAGGAAATTTATGGGTGAGCTCATTGTGAGCTTTATCATTATGAATCATAGAAGGAAGAAACAACAGCAGTGAAAAATACAATGTCTGATTTCAATCTGTATTAGGGCTTATTCAGACTCCCGCAATGTAATATCACACAATACAGCATTGAAAAAGTGCAGCAACTATAGTATTACTCTTTACTACATCTTTATGTGTCATTGAAGCACTATCTGTTTGGAGAACATAGCTAAACCTACCATTACTCATAACCTGGTGAAAAATGTATTGCCTTTATTTTTGGATATCCGTACGCCAATGGAGGTAATTTATTTTACATATATGTAAATCATAGTTAAAATGTATGCCAGCTTAGAGTAAAATGATCAGAGAGCCAGTAGAGGTAAGGGAACATAAAAAAAACACTGTTACTTACCTCTCCTTCACTCCAGTAGTCTGCGGGCCTGTTTGGTGACGTCCCAGATGTCACGTGGGCCAAGCCGGCGCCATTATGCGGAGCAATGTGTCTGATCCAGCATTGAAGACGTCCAAAAGTAGCGGGAGGTAGGCAAAGCCTGGGAGAGGTGAGTAACATTGTAACATGTTTGTATCCTCCCTGGGTCTCTGATCATTATACTCTGGGGGCATAACACTGTGTGCAGGGGCCACTATGGTGCATAACAGTGTGTGTAGGGCCACTATGAGGCATAATAATGTGCTACTTCATCAGGAGAATATGGAGGAAACAGTCCAGTACTGAGAACATAAAGACAAAATGTTTAGTTCTACTAGATGGAATCCCCATGGGCTGTGGTCACAACATGAGCTATTTCCAGATCCTTTGTGCCTAGAAATTCTGGAAACAAGGAAACTTCTTTCTGGGTTTGATGCTGAAAAAAAAAACCAACTGGTCTATGTAAGTTCTAACCTCTGAATGCAAAATGTTTTTTTTTTTCCCACTGACACCAACAGAGATCTGAAATCAAAACACAAAGTATGATGGAAAGGTGACGGAACTTTGAAAATACAAAAACTTTTTTTTAAGGCCGGGGCCCCACGCTTCCTTTAACAGTACCTGCAAAGTGGATGGGATTCTGGCTAATCCCATCCACACATTGCAGACAAAAAATCTGCAGCAGAAAAGTGGAAATTGCAACATATCAAATATACCTATGGAAATGCTGTCGTCTTTCATATACGTATAATAGGGACAGAGGGTCCGCAGAGCAAAACTTTGCGACTTTTTTTTTTTTTTTTTTTGCAAACAACACTGAGGCATTTTTTTTTGTTGCATAGATTCTCTGTGTAGGGCCTAAGTCTACGGCTATTTTTTGTTGCAGATTTTGCTGCAGGTTTGTTTTAGCCCAAGCTTAGAATGGCTGCCTTATACCACTACATTCTGCTCCATACACTCCTGGCTTTGGCTCAAAAAACCTCAGCACAATCTGCAATAAAAAAAAAAGAAAATGTAATGGAATGCAGCTAAAAAATACAGTGGAAAAAAATGCATTGAGGTCCCATGTTGCGGAAATGCAGGCGTTTTTTGGACCGGATTCTGAGGCGGCTTCCATGCTTTGATATTCTGCATTTGGAGGGTCATGTTTGGAGTTGTAGTTTGAGGATAGATAGAGTCACAGATACCATTTCACATAATATGTGCACCATTTATCTATCTAGTACTTATTTATCCCATTCACTTTGCAGGTACCGCAGTTTTTGCTGCAGCATTTCGTCCACGGCCAGATCGCAGAGTTTACACTACATGGGGCCCTGGCCTAAATGTCTCAATTCATCATTCCATAAAATGTATGTAATGTATTTAGATGTATAGATGTCTTAGTTTTTAGCATGTGTTTTGCATATTAATCTAATAAATCATTTTATTTTGTAAAATTTATTAAGATTTGGTTCGACCTCCTGAGACCCCGATATGACCTTGCAATCTTCTGCATACAGTAATAGTCACGCTCACAAGTACGTCTTAGCCGAATCAGCTGCCAGTATAGCTGCCACTGAATGATTCCTCTGTTTTGCACGGAAAAATGAACTAGCACAAATATTTGTAAAGTAGATTTTCAGTGGATCAAGAGCTGATGAATTGCTCGAAATCTTTCCATGTAAGCCACAGGCAGAAGTTTATACTGCCAAATTTAACTTTAACCCTATCATTATCTGGGAACAGAATTAAAATCTAGCAGCAAATAGATTTATATATATAGATATACACTATATGATGAATATACTCAGTCATAGGTAAGACATAGAACACCATCTTTGAAGTCTATGGTTTTACGTATCGGGACATAATAAGACATCTGGTCCTTAGAAGGTCGTAAAATTAGATAAATCCAACCTCAGAACAACACAAAACAGATTCCTATCCTTAGGATAGACCTCAATATTAGATGTGCAAGGTCACAGGTACCAAGACAACATGGCTCCTGGGTTTGTTTGCATTCTGGGACCAGGCTTACCATACAAACTGTAGATACTGCAGCACTGTCCCATCGAAGTCTACTGCATTGCTAATGTTCAAGTTTCCATCTATCGGATCCACATGGGGACCCTAAAATCAGAGACCCTGTCAGCGTAAAAAGCAGTTACACGCGGATACCTGGGTTTTTGCCCAGTTTCTGCCAGCTTTATAGAGAAACCGGTGTGGATCGTAAGCGGAGTCTCCTACAGAGTGAGAATCCAGTCTTAGTTCATTGCTGATGTCTTTCCTCCTTGACATTGTGTTAACACATACATGAATGCTCGAGACCAGCAAATTGACAAAACTTCTGCATAAAGATGATCAATTAGTCAACAACATTTGATTAGCAAGGCCTGTCTGCTACTTACCGTATATACTCGAGTATAAACCGAGGCCCCAAATTTTACCACAAAAAACTGGGAAAACTTATTGACTCGAGTATAAGCCGAGGGGGGGGGGGAATGCAGCAGCTACTGGAAAATTAAAAAAATTAAAATAGTCGGAGTTTTTGGGTGCAGTAGTTGCAGGGTGCTGGGAAAGGGGAGGGGGTGTTTTGGTTGTCTGTCTGCCCCTTCCCTGAGCTTGAGGACTGGGTTTTTTCTTCCCCCACTTGGAATTCAGCCTGGTTGAATATAGGGGATCTGCAGTGCTCCTATTAACCCCTTCCCGATGGAATAGGAGCACTGCAGATACCCTATATTCTGTAGACAGGGCACTGTCAGACACAGGGATACCTAATCTGTTTGTTTCACAGTAATTTTCTACTTTTGTATGTATTCTAGGGAACTTTTATTTTTTTATTTTTTTATTTTTTTTTGCACTATTTTATGGGAGATTCTATACATTGATATTGTGGCTGGTCATAGACCCCCCACCTTTAAAAAAAAATAAAATTTTTTTTTTTTTTGCTGACTCGAGTATAAGCCGAGGGGGGCTTTTTCAGCACAAAAACTGTGCTGAAAAATTCGGCTTATACTCGAGTATATATGGTGCACTCTTAATTTTTGTAGAAACATCCCCATATTGTGACACATGTAATTTATTTATATCTCCATATATGGAGTGGTATAAGGTATCAAAAAATAGTACTTTATATTACAATTTAAGTACATATTTAATCGCTGAACTTCCCACGTAGAGTCTCCATAGAATATTTATCCTCAAGTTAAATAGTCTCCACTAGGGTTGAGCGATCGGGATCGGAAAAGATCGGATTCCGATCGGCAATCGAGTAAATTTCACGATCACGATTGGGATCGGATGGAAAATGATTAGAGATGAGCGAACACTAAAATGTTCGAGGTTCGAAATTCGATTCGAACAGCCGCTCAATGTTCGTGTGTTCGAACGGGTTTCGAACCCCATTATAGTCTATGGGGAACAGATACTCGTTAAGGGGGAAACCCAAATCCGTGTCTGGAGGGTCACCAAGTCCACTATGACACCCCAGGAAATGATGCCAACACCTCTGGAATGACACTGGGACAGCAGGGGAAGCATGTCTGGGGGCATCTAACACACCAAAGACCCTCTATTACCCCAACATCACAGCCTAACAACTACACACTTTACACACTCAATACCACCTCTCTGACAGTAGGAAAACACCTTGAAACATGTGTATTTGGCACTTGCAGTGAGGAGAGCTTGTCACCAGCAGTGAATTTGGCCCTTGTAGTAAGTTGAGGTTGGCACCAACATTTGTTTTGAAAATCAGGGTGGATTGAGCCTCTAACCAGCAGAGTTTGGGCAAATTCATGGTGGAGGGAGCCTCTAAAAACCCCAGTTTGGACCAATTCATGGTGGAGGGAGCCTCTAACCAGCCCAGTTTGGGCAAATTCATGGTGGAGGGAGCCTCTAAAAAACCCAGTTTGGACCAATTCATGGTGGAGGGAGCCTCTAACCAGCCCAGTTTGGGCAAATTCATGGTGGAGGGAGCCTCTAACCAGCCCAGTTTGGACCAATTAATGGTGGAGGGAGCCTCTAACCAGCCCAGTTTGGACCAATTAATGGTGGAGGGAGCCTCTAACCACCCCAGTTTGGACCAATTCATGGTGGAGGGAGCCTCTAACCAGCCCAGTTTGGACCAATTCATGGTGGAGGGAGCCTCTAAAAAACCCAGTTTGGACCAATTCATGGTGGAGGGAGCCTCTAAACAGCCCAGTTTGGGCAAATTCATGGTGGAGGGAGCCTCTAAAAAACCCAGTTTGGACCAATTCATGGTGGAGGGAGCCTCTAACCAGCCCAGTTTGGACCAATTAATGGTGGAGGGAGCCTCTAAACAGCCAAGTTTGGACCAATTCATGGTGGAGGGAGCCTCTAAAAAACCCAGTTTGGACCAATTCATGGTGGAGGGAGCCTCTAAACAGCCCAGTTTGGGCAAATTCATGGTGGAGGGAGCCTCTAAAAAACCCAGTTTGGACCAATTCATGGTGGAGGGAGCCTCTAACCAGCCCAGTTTGGACCAATTAATGGTGGAGGGAGCCTCTAAACAGCCAAGTTTGGACCAATTCATGGTGGAGGGAGCCTCTAAAAACCCCAGTTTGGACCAATTCATGGTGGAGGGAGCCTCTAACCAGCCCAGTTTGGACCAATTAATGGTGGAGGGAGCCTCTAACCACCCCAGTTTGGACCAATTCATGGTGGAGGGAGCCTCTAAAAACCCCAGTTTGGACCAATTCATGGTGGAGGGAGCCTCTAACCAGCCCAGTTTGGGCAAATTCATGGTGGAGGGAGCCTCTAAACAGCCCAGTTTGGGCAAATTCATGGTGGAGGGAGCCTCTAACCAGCCCAGTTTGGACCAATTAATGGTGGAGGGAGCCTCTAACCAGCCCAGTTTGGACCAATTAATGGTGGAGGGAGCCTCTAACCACCCCAGTTTGGACCAATTCATGGTGGAGGGAGCCTCTAAAAACCCCAGTTTGGACCAATTCATGGTGGAGGGAGCCTCTAAAAACCCCAGTTTGGACCAATTCATGGTGGAGGGAGCCTCTAACCAGCCCAGTTTGGGCAAATTCATGGTGGAGGGAGCCTCTAAACAGCCCAGTTTGGGCAAATTCATGGTGGAGGGAGCCTCTAACCAGCCCAGTTTGGACCAATTAATGGTGGAGGGAGCCTCTAACCAGCCCAGTTTGGACCAATTAATGGTGGAGGGAGCCTCTAACCACCCCAGTTTGGACCAATTCATGGCGGAGGGAGCCTCTAACCAGCCCAGTTTGGGCAAATTCATGGTGGAGGGAGCCTCTAAACAGCCCAGTTTGGGCAAATTCATGGTGGAGGGAGCCTCTAACCAGCCCAGTTTGGACCAATTAATGGTGGAGGGAGCCTCTAACCAGCCCAGTTTGGACCAATTAATGGTGGAGGGAGCCTCTAACCAGCCCAGTTTGGACCAATTAATGGTGGAGGGAGCCTCTAACCACCCCAGTTTGGACCAATTCATGGTGGAGGGAGCCTCTAACCAGCCCAGTTTGGGCAAATTCATGGTGGAGGGAGCCTCTAACCAGCCCAGTTTGGACCAATTAATGGTGGAGGGAGCCTCTAACCAGCCCAGTTTGGACCAATTAATGGTGGAGGGAGCCTCTAACCACCCCAGTTTGGACCAATTCATGGTGGAGGGAGCCTCTAACCAGCCCAGTTTGGACCAATTCATGGTGGAGGGAGCCTCTAAAAAACCCAGTTTGGACCAATTCATGGTGGAGGGAGCCTCTAAACAGCCCAGTTTGGGCAAATTCATGGTGGAGGGAGCCTCTAAAAAACCCAGTTTGGACCAATTCATGGTGGAGGGAGCCTCTAACCAGCCCAGTTTGGACCAATTAATGGTGGAGGGAGCCTCTAAACAGCCAAGTTTGGACCAATTCATGGTGGAGGGAGCCTCTAAAAACCCCAGTTTGGACCAATTCATGGTGGAGGGAGCCTCTAACCAGCCCAGTTTGGACCAATTAATGGTGGAGGGAGCCTCTAACCAGCCCAGTTTGGACCAATTAATGGTGGAGGGAGCCTCTAACCACCCCAGTTTGGACCAATTCATGGTGGAGGGAGCCTCTAAACAGCCAAGTTTGGACCAATTCATGGTGAAGGGAGCCTCTAAAAACCCGTTTGGACCAATTCATGGTGGAGGGAGCCTCTAACCAGCCCAGTTTGGGCAAATTCATGGTGGAGGGAGCCTCTAAACAGCCCAGTTTGGGCAAATTCATGGTGGAGGGAGCCTCTAACCAGCCCAGTTTGGACCAATTAATGGTGGAGGGAGCCTCTAACCAGCCCAGTTTGGACCAATTCATGGTGGAGGGAGCCTCTAAACAGCCAAGTTTTGGGAAATTCATGGTGGAGGGAGCCTCTAACCAGCCCAGTTTGGACCAATTCATGGTGGAGGGAGCCTCTAAAAAACCCAGTTTGGACCAATTCATGGTGGAGGGAGCCTCTAAACAGCCCAGTTTGGGCAAATTCATGGTGGAGGGAGCCTCTAACCAGCCCAGTTTGGGCAAATTCATGGTGGAGGGAGCCTCTAACCAGCCCAGTTTGGACCAATTAATGGTGGAGGGAGCCTCTAACCAGCCCAGTTTGGACCAATTAATGGTGGAGGGAGCCTCTAACCAGCCCAGTTTGGACCAATTCATGGTGGAGGGAGCCTCTAACCAGCCCAGTTTGGACCAATTAATGGTGGAGGGAGCCTCTAAACAGCCAAGTTTTGGGAAATTCATGGTGGAGGGAGCCTCTAACCAGCCCAGTTTGGACCAATTAATGGTGGAGGGAGCCTCTAACCAGCCCAGTTTGGACCAATTCATGGTGGAGGGAGCCTCTAAACAGCCCAGTTTGGGCAAATTCATGGTGGAAGGAGCCTCTAACCAGCAGAGTTGTGGGAAAGCAGGGTGGAGGGAGCCTCTAACCAGCAGAGTTGGTGGAAATCAGGGTGGAGGGAGCCTCTAACCAGCAGAGTTGGGGGAAATCATGTTGGAGGGAGCCTAGTATTAGCAGAATTGTGCAACGCTTATGGTGGATGAGTATGAGGATGCGGAGGAATTGGAGAGGTTGAGTACAGACATGGAGTTTCATGTTGGGGTGCTTTACACAGGTGGGCACAAAAATGACGGCTCTACCCAGTGGTGGTTCATTTTTATCAAAGTGAGCCGGTCGGCACTCTCAGCTGACAGACGGGTGCGCTTGTCAGTGATGATGCCACCGGCTGCACTGAACACCCTCTCAGATAGGACGCTGGCGGCAGGACAGGACAGCACCTCCAAGGCATATAGGGCAAGTTCAAGCCACAGGTCCAACTTCGACACCCAATACGTGTAGGGCGCAGAGGGGTCGGAGAGGACAGGGCTGTGGTCGGAAAGGTATTCCCGCAACATGCGCCTATACTTCTCACGCCTGGTGACACTAGGACCCTCCGTGGCGGCACTTTGGCGAGGGGGTGCCATCAAGGTGTCCCAGACCTTAGACAGTGTGCCCCTCGTTTGTGTGGACCGGTGAGAACTTGATTGCCTACTGGAGGAACTGCCCTCCCTGCCGCCACTGTCACATGCTGGAAACATCTCCATCATATTCTGCACCAATTGCCTGTGGCAAGCATTGATGCGATTGGCCCTCCCCTCTACCGGAATAAAAGACGAGATGTTGTTTTTATACCGGGGGTCAAGGATAGCAAAGATCCAGTACTGGTTGTCCTCCATGATTTTGACAATACGCTTGTCGGTTGTAAAGCACCCCAACATGAACTCAGCCATGTCTGCCACAGTGTTAGTTGGCATGACTCCTCTGGCCCCACCGGAAAGTTCAATCTCCATTTCCTCCTCATCCTCCATGTCTACCCATCCGCGCTGCAACAATGGGACGATTCGAAGTTGCCCGGAAGCCTCCTGTATCACCATCACATCATCGGACAACTCTTCTTCCTCCTCCTCCTCCTCCTCCTCCTCCTCCATTAAACGCAGTGAAGCGGACAGATGTGTGGACCTACTCTCCAGCTGTGACGGATCGGATGCTATCCCTAACTCCTCTGTGTGATCTGAGTTATCCCTGATGTCAATCAGGGATTCTCTCAGAACACACAAGAGCGGGATTGTAAGGCTCACCATCGCATCCTCAGAGCTCACCCTCCTTGTGGACTCCTCAAAGACCCGTAGGATGTCACAAAGGTCTCTCATCCATGGCCACTCATGGATGTGAAACTGAGGCAGCTGACTTTGTGGCACCCTAGGGTTTTGTAGCTGGTATTCCATCAAAGGTCTCTGCTGCTCAACCACTCTATTCAACATCTGAAACGTTGAGTTCCAGCGTGTGGGGACGTCGCACAAAAGCCGGTGTTGTGGCACATGCAGGCGTTGCTGGAGAGATTTTAAGCTAGCAGCGGCTACTGTCGACTTGCGAAAGTGGGCGCACATGCGCCGCACTTTCACCAGTAGCTCTGGAACATTGGGGTAGCTCTTTAGGAAACGTTGCACCACTAGGTTGAAGACGTGGGCCAGGCATGGAACATGTTGGAGTCCGGCAAGCTCCAGAGCTGCTACCAGGTTCCGGCCGTTATCACAAACGACCATGCCTGGGCCCAGGTGCAGCGGCTCAAACCATATTGCCGTCTCATCGAGGAGGGCATCCCTCACCTCGGAGGCAGTGTGCTGTCTGTCCCCCAAGCTGATCAGCTTCAGCACAGCCTGCTGACGTCTACCAACGCCAGTGCTGCAACGTTTCCAACTCGTAGCTGGGGTCAATCTAACAGCGGAGGAGGAGGCGGTGGCGGAGGAGGAGGCGGGTGGCGGAGGAGGAGGCGGTAGAGGAGGAGGAGGAGGGGGGTGTTCTTCTCGTGTCCCTGCCAGGAATGTTAGGCGGGGAGACGAGGTACACCGGGCCAGTTTGGGAAGCAGTCCCAGCCTCAACTACATTCACCCAGTGTGCCGTCAGTGAAATGTAGCGTCCCTGTCCGCATGCACTTGTCCACGCGTCGGTGGTCAAGTGGACCTTTGTGCAAAGCGCGGAACTAAGGGCCCGCCTGATGTTGAGTGACACGTGCTGGTGCAAGGCGGGGACGGCACACCGGGAGAAGTAGTGACGGCTAGGGACGGCATAGCGAGGTGCCGCAGTTGCCATCAGGTCCAGGAAGGCGGGAGTTTCAACAAGCCGGAACGCCAACATCTCCTGGGCCAGCAGTTTAGCGATGTTGGCGTTCAAGGCTTGCGCGTGTGGGTGGTTAGCAGTGTATTTCTGCCGCCGCTCCAATGTCTGAGAGATGGTGGGTTGTTGTAAAGAAACGCCTGATGGTGCCTTTGATGGTGCAGGAGAAGGAGATAAGACAGGACCAGGGGAGGATGAGGTAGAAGTCAACAAAGTGGCGGAGGCAGATGAAGTGGTGTCCTGGCTCGTCCTCTGGAGTGCATCGCCAGCACAGTCAGCAGTGGCAGTGGCAGAGGCAGAGGCAGAGGCAGTGGCAGTGGCGTGAACGGCAGGCGGCCTTTGTCCTGCCGTTGCTGCCTGCCACTGATTCCAGTGCTTGGATTCCAAATGACGGCGCATTGAAGTGGTGGACAGGTTGCTCTTCTCAGAGCCCCTAATCAATTTCGAGAGGCAAATTGTGCAGACAACACTATATCTGTCCTCGGCGCATTCCTTGAAAAAACTCCACACCTTCGAGAAACGTGCCCTCGAGGTGGGAGTTTTTCGGGGCTGGGTACGAACTGGAACATCTTGGGAGATTCCGGGTGTGGCCTGGCTTCGCCTAAGCTGCTGACCTCTGCCTCTGCCTCTAGCTACCCTTTTTGGTGCTGCACCTGCCTCAACATCCACACTACTTTCCCCGCTTGACATCCCCCCTGTCCAGGTCGGGTCAGTGTCCTCATCATCCACCACTTCCTCTTCCAACTCCTGTCTCATCTCCTCCTCCCGCACAATGCGCCAGTCAACTGGATGCCCTGACGGCAACTGCGTCACATCATCGTCGATGAGGGTGGGTTGCTGGTCATCCACCACCAAATCGAACGGAGATGGAGGAGACTCTAGTGTTTGAGCATCTGGACACAGATGCTCCTCTGTTAGGTTCGTGGAATCGTGACGTGGAGAGGCAGGTTGAGGGACAATGAAAGGAGCGGAGAACAGCTCTGGGGAGCAGGGACAGTTTGGGTTATTGTTCTGTAAAGCTTCAGAATTTTGGGAGGAAGGAAGACAAGACTGTTGGGTAATAGGAGGAGAGGAGGCAGAGTCTGACTGGCTGCTGGACAATGTGCTGTAAGCGTTCTCTGACAGCCATTGCAAGACCTGTTCCTGGTTCTCGGGCCTACTAAGGTTTGTACCCTGCAGTTTAGTTAATGTGGCAAGCAACCCTGGCACTGTGGAGTGGCGCAATGCTTGCTGCCCCACAGGAGTAGGCACGGGACGCCCTGTGGCTTCACTGCTACCTTGCTCCCCAGAACCATTCCCCCGACCTCGCCCACGGCCTCGTCCACGTCCCTTTCCGGGAGCCTTGCGCATTTTGAATTCCTAGTTAGAAATTGGCACTGTATACCAGTAGTAAAAATTGTGGGTGCACGTAACCCCAATATATTCTTTGAATTCCCAGTCAGACACTGGCACTATATGGCAGTAGCAAGAAATGAGGGTATTTGTATTCCCAATATATTCTTTGAATTCCCAGTCAGACAATGGCACTGTATACCAGTAGTAAAAATTGTGGGTGCACGTAACCCCAATATATTCTTTGAATTCCCAGTCAGACACTGGCACTATATGGCAGTAGCAAGAAATGAGGGTATTTGTATTCCCAATATATTCTTTGAATTCCCAGTCAGACAATGGCACTGTATACCAGTAGTAAAAATTGTGGGTGCACGTAACCCCAATATATTCTTTGAATTACCAGTCAGACACTGGCACTATATGGCAGTAGCAAGAAATGAGGGTATTTGTATTCCCAATATATTCTTTGAATTCCCAGTCAGACAATGGCACTGTATACCAGTAGTAAAAATTGTGGGTGCACGTAACCCCAATATATTCTTTGAATTCCCAGTCAGACACTGGCACTATATGGCAGTAGCAAGAAATGAGGGTATTTGTATTCCCAATATATTCTTTGAATTCCCAGTCAGACAATGGCACTGTATACCAGTAGTAAAAATTGTGGGTGCACGTAACCCCAATATATTCTTTGAATTCCCAGTCAGACACTGGCACTATATGGCAGTAGCAAGAAATGAGGGTATTTGTATTCCCAATATATTCTTTGAATTCCCAGTCAGACAATGGCACTGTATACCAGTAGTAAAAATTGTGGGTGCACGTAACCCCAATATATTCTTTGAATTCCCAGTCAGACACTGGCACTATATGGCAGTAGCAAGAAATGAGGGTATTTGTATTCCCAATATATTCTTTGAATTCCCAGTCAGACAATGGCACTGTATACCAGTAGTAAAAATTGTGGGTGCACGTAACCCCAATATATTCTTTGAATTACCAGTCAGACACTGGCACTATATGGCAGTAGCAAGAAATGAGGGTATTTGTATTCCCAATATATTCTTTGAATTCCCAGTCAGACAATGGCACTGTATACCAGTAGTAAAAATTGTGGGTGCACGTAACCCCAATATATTCTTTGAATTCCCAGTCAGACACTGGCACTATATGGCAGTAGCAAGAAATGAGGGTATTTGTATTCCCAATATATTCTTTGAATTCCCAGTCAGACAATGGCACTGTATACCAGTAGTAAAAATTGTGGGTGCACGTAACCCCAATATATTCTTTGAATTCCCAGTCAGACACTGGCACTATATGGCAGTAGCAAGAAATGAGGGTATTTGTATTCCCAATATATTCTTTGAATTCCCAGTCAGACAATGGCACTGTATACCAGTAGTAAAAATTGTGGGTGCACGTAACCCCAATATATTCTTTGAATTCCCAGTCAGACACTGGCACTATATGGCAGTAGCAAGAAATGAGGGTATTTGTATTCCCAATATATTCTTTGAATTCCCAGTCAGACAATGGCACTGTATACCAGTAGTAAAAATTGTGGGTGCACGTAACCCCAATATATTCTTTGAATTCCCAGTCAGACACTGGCACTATATGGCAGTAGCAAGAAATGAGGGTATTTGTATTCCCAATATATTCTTTGAATTCCCAGTCAGACAATGGCACTGTATACCAGTAGTAAAAATTGTGGGTGCACGTAACCCCAATATATTCTTTGAATTCCCAGTCAGACACTGGCACTATATGGCAGTAGCAAGAAATGAGGGTATTTGTATTCCCAATATATTCTTTGAATTCCCAGTCAGACAATGGCACTGTATACCAGTAGTAAAAATTGTGGGTGCACGTAACCCCAATATATTCTTTGAATTCCCAGTCAGACACTGGCACTATATGGCAGTAGCAAGAAATGAGGGTATTTGTATTCCCAATATATTCTTTGAATTCCCAGTCAGACAATGGCACTGTATACCAGTAGTAAAAATTGTGGGTGCACGTAACCCCAATATATTCTTTGAATTACCAGTCAGACACTGGCACTATATGGCAGTAGCAAGAAATGAGGGTATTTGTATTCCCAATATATTCTTTGAATTCCCAGTCAGACAATGGCACTGTATACCAGTAGTAAAAATTGTGGGTGCACGTAACCCCAATATATTCTTTGAATTCCCAGTCAGACACTGGCACTATATGGCAGTAGCAAGAAATGAGGGTATTTGTATTCCCAATATATTCTTTGAATTCCCAGTCAGACAATGGCACTGTATACCAGTAGTAAAAATTGTGGGTGCACGTAACCCCAATATATTCTTTGAATTCCCAGTCAGACACTGGCACTATATGGCAGTAGCAAGAAATGAGGGTATTTGTATTCCCAATATATTCTTTGAATTCCCAGTCAGACAATGGCACTGTATACCAGTAGTAAAAATTGTGGGTGCACGTAACCCCAATATATTCTTTGAATTCCCAGTCAGACACTGGCACTATATGGCAGTAGCAAGAAATGAGGGTATTTGTATTCCCAATATATTCTTTGAATTCCCAGTCAGACAATGGCACTGTATACCAGTAGTAAAAATTGTGGGTGCACGTAACCCCAATATATTCTTTGAATTCCCAGTCAGACACTGGCACTATATGGCAGTAGCAAGAAATGAGGGTATTTGTATTCCCAATATATTCTTTGAATTCCCAGTCAGACAATGGCACTGTATACCAGTAGTAAAAATTGTGGGTGCACGTAACCCCAATATATTCTTTGAATTCCCAGTCAGACACTGGCACTATATGGCAGTAGCAAGAAATGAGGGTATTTGTATTCCCAATATATTCTTTGAATTCCCAGTCAGACAATGGCACTGTATACCAGTAGTAAAAATTGTGGGTGCACGTAACCCCAATATATTCTTTGAATTCCCAGTCAGACACTGGCACTATATGGCAGTAGCAAGAAATGAGGGTATTTGTATTCCCAATATATTCTTTGAATTCCCAGTCAGACAATGGCACTGTATACCAGTAGTAAAAATTGTGGGTGCACGTAACCCCAATATATTCTTTGAATTCCCAGTCAGACACTGGCACTATATGGCAGTAGCAAGAAATGAGGGTATTTGTATTCCCAATATATTCTTTGAATTCCCAGTCAGACAATGGCACTGTATACCAGTAGTAAAAATTGTGGGTGCACGTAACCCCAATATATTCTTTGAATTCCCAGTCAGACACTGGCACTATATGGCAGTAGCAAGAAATGAGGGTATTTGTATTCCCAATATATTCTTTGAATTCCCAGTCAGACAATGGCACTGTATACCAGTAGTAAAAATTGTGGGTGCACGTAACCCCAATATATTCTTTGAATTACCAGTCAGACACTGGCACTATATGGCAGTAGCAAGAAATGAGGGTATTTGTATTCCCAATATATTCTTTGAATTCCCAGTCAGACAATGGCACTGTATACCAGTAGTAAAAATTGTGGGTGCACGTAACCCCAATATATTCTTTGAATTCCCAGTCAGACACTGGCACTATATGGCAGTAGCAAGAAATGAGGGTATTTGTATTCCCAATATATTCTTTGAATTCCCAGTCAGACAATGGCACTGTATACCAGTAGTAAAAATTGTGGGTGCACGTAACCCCAATATATTCTTTGAATTCCCAGTCAGACACTGGCACTATATGGCAGTAGCAAGAAATGAGGGTATTTGTATTCCCAATATATTCTTTGAATTCCCAGTCAGACAATGGCACTGTATACCAGTAGTAAAAATTGTGGGTGCACGTAACCCCAATATATTCTTTGAATTCCCAGTCAGACACTGGCACTATATGGCAGTAGCAAGAAATGAGGGTATTTGTATTCCCAATATATTCTTTGAATTCCCAGTCAGACAATGGCACTGTATACCAGTAGTAAAAATTGTGGGTGCACGTAACCCCAATATATTCTTTGAATTCCCAGTCAGACACTGGCACTATATGGCAGTAGCAAGAAATGAGGGTATTTGTATTCCCAATATATTCTTTGAATTCCCAGTCAGACAATGGCACTGTATACCAGTAGTAAAAATTGTGGGTGCACGTAACCCCAATATATTCTTTGAATTACCAGTCAGACACTGGCACTATATGGCAGTAGCAAGAAATGAGGGTATTTGTATTCCCAATATATTCTTTGAATTCCCAGTCAGACAATGGCACTGTATACCAGTAGTAAAAATTGTGGGTGCACGTAACCCCAATATATTCTTTGAATTCCCAGTCAGACACTGGCACTATATGGCAGTAGCAAGAAATGAGGGTATTTGTATTCCCAATATATTCTTTGAATTCCCAGTCAGACAATGGCACTGTATACCAGTAGTAAAAATTGTGGGTGCACGTAACCCCAATATATTCTTTGAATTCCCAGTCAGACACTGGCACTATATGGCAGTAGCAAGAAATGAGGGTATTTGTATTCCCAATATATTCTTTGAATTCCCAGTCAGACAATGGCACTGTATACCAGTAGTAAAAATTGTGGGTGCACGTAACCCCAATATATTCTTTGAATTACCAGTCAGAAACTGGCACTATATGGCAGTAGCAAGAAATGAGGGTATTTGTATTCCCAATATATTCTTTGAATTCCCAGTCAGACAATGGCACTGTATACCAGTAGTAAAAATTGTGGGTGTATATAGCCCCAATTCTATTGCTAGGGGACTTGCAGGGTATTTCTGGGGTGAAGGTGGGGGGGCACACCGTTGGAACGGGTATCGGGGTATATATCGGGTATACGGGAATACACTGACAGTGTATTCCATTCAGGATCCTGGGAAAGCTGGGTTGCGGCGATTGAGCCCGTCAGTGCCACGTTACACTGACAAGCTTCTCCCTGGAATTTAGCTCTTACAAGAGCTGTTGGTTGTCTTCTCCTTCCTATCCTAGCCTGTCCCTGCCTACCCAGAATCTAAGCCCTAGCTAGCTGGACGGAAACCTCCGTCCTCGGTGAATTGCAAGCTCAGAATGACGCGAAGCTGGGCGTCGCTGTTCTTTTAAATTAGAGGTCACATGTTTTCGGCAGCCAATGGGTTTTGCCTACTTTTTTCAACGTCACCGGTGTCGTAGTTCCTGTCCCACCTACCCTGCGCTGTTATTGGAGCAAAAAAGGCGCCAGGGAAGGTGGGAGGGGAATCGAGTAATGGCGCACTTTACCACGCGGTGTTCGATTCGATTCGAACATGCCGAACAGCCTAATATCCGATCGAACATGAGTTCGATAGAACACTGTTCGCTCATCTCTAAAAATGATCGGAAATCGGTTTTTAAAATTGATCCTGAAATCTCAAGATCGGCTCAACCCCAATCTCCACAGGTTATTCCTCGTGTGTCTTGTGTTGAATTAACTTTAAGACCAAGTATTTTTATATTATGTCTTGGTATGTAAAGGCTTACAATTCACAGGAGGTCTCCCTTTACTTCATCTTTCCTTTGACCATCATTGAACCCTAGCTCATCCACTCAACAACTATCACACCTGACTTCCTCTATACACATGCATGCTCGGCTCCACCTTCTTCTTATCTGCTTAGTCACAGGTACTATTGAATATTTTATTACATTTTTATGATTAATGTTTTAAATTGAGGATATCACCTTTTATAGCTCTTGTGTTATAATATTTGCATACATTGGTGTGAATTTTTTATCTTCCACTGACTTCCGGTGGATAATCCTTGTAGGCAGTCTATTACTCCTAGTTTAGGTTCTACTTCTACTTTAGTTCATATTAGAGTAATAATTGTAAAAATTTAGTGGTGTGATGAATAAACACAGCTATATGGCTGGTTCACTGAGGGCAGGTAAACAAGGGCTTAAGGTTGGCACACGAAAAAAACATCACCTAGCCATTGATGTACTAGTGCACACACGACCATCTCCCCATTTACATGTGAACATGCCCCCTCGTGTAACATAATGTCCCCCATAATGCCTCCACATGTAATATAATGACCCCAACATGTAATATAATGGCCTCCAAAGTGCTCCCACATATAATATCATGGCCCCCAAAGTGCACCCTGTTACCCACATGTATTACAATGGCCTCTCATGTAATATAATAGCTCCACAGGTAATATAATGGTCCCATAGTGCCCCATGTGCAGTATAATGGCCCCCGCATGTAGTGTAATGGCCCCATGTGTAGCCCCATGGCTAGTATGGTGGTGACAATGGTGCAGCCTGTCCTTCCCATCTTGGCTTGAATAATTACTCTGAATACTCTAAAACCAATTATATGAAGAGCTTTAAAAATAACTTGTCTTCTCCTGACATACCTGTTTCAGTATATGCTTAAATTCCCCATGCAATAGCATTTCTGCAGAATATTATCATATAATGCTGTATTGTTCCTCTGTTACTCCTAGAAATTTAGGAATAACTTGACAACTGGGCGTTGCCATTCCTCTTGTCATAGAGGTGTGTCTCTATGCGGTAGTGTTTGGAGAGTGTTGGGTTATGTAGGAGCCACTAACTGGTAACGTCCAGGAGGAATAACAGAGTGACACATAGTTATTCAATCAAATACCAGATTACACTTAAAGCGATGGACATTATTATCCATTCTCTGAATATGGTCATTACACCCGGGGTGGAGAATGGTCACGGACATTACACTAGTCAGGAATTCCGCAATCCCTCGGTATCTTGTATGTTCTGAATATGGCCATCCTGAACTGACCCGAGCTGGTCTGGATGCTTCACAGATCACAGGACTTTACTCATACATGGATAGTAGATAAATTGT
Source organism: Leptodactylus fuscus (assembly GCF_031893055.1). Lineage (NCBI taxonomy): Eukaryota > Metazoa > Chordata > Amphibia > Anura > Leptodactylidae > Leptodactylus > Leptodactylus fuscus. Next base: position 65,379,953 of record NC_134273.1, on the reverse strand, counting down.
TGTTCCTGTCACTGTGTAGAGACTGATCCTCTGTAAAGTTACATGGCTCAGTAGAGCAGGACATAAAACCTTACACTGCCCTCATATAGAGAGAACACAGTTACAAAAGCAAGTTCACGAAAAAGACCAACATCTATCAAGTCTATCAGAAGTGTTTGGTTAAGGGGAATGTAGTTCAGAGCCCATAAGCCTTTGTTTTCAGCGTGACCCAGAAAAATAAAATTCTTCCGCGCCATATACGGGTACACAGGTTTGACAACAATTTTTTCCCCAGGGTTTATTTTCTAAATCTTGGCAGGTGTGAACACAGGTCAGATGCTTTTCATTAATATACAGTAGCTTGTAATATTTCATTTATTTTTAGCATTAATTTTATCTTTACTGCTTATTGGACAGTATATAACAGCTCAGCTACTCCTATTGCAAAGAACCCATTTCAGTACTGCCAGTGGAAACCCTAAGGGGGCATTCACATGATATAATGCGGTGTTGATGCTGACACGTAAACTCGTGTCAGAATCAGCGCTGCAAAACAGAATCCCATTGACTTCAATGGGTTCCGTTTAGTGCGCGTAACACATTGAAATCAATGGGTTAAAAAGTCAATGGGATTCTGTTTTGCAGCGCTGATTCTGACACGAGTTTACTAGAGATGAGCGAACACTAAAATGTTCGAGGTTCGAAATTCGATTCGAACAGCCGCTCAATGTTCGTGTGTTCGAACGGGTTTCGAACCCCATTATAGTCTATGGGGAACAGATACTCGTTAAGGGGGAAACCCAAATCCGTGTCTGGAGGGTCACCAAGTCCACTATGACACCCCAGGAAATGATGCCAACACCTCTGGAATGACACTGGGACAGCAGGGGAAGCATGTCTGGGGGCATCTAACACACCAAAGACCCTCTATTACCCCAACATCACAGCCTAACAACTACACACTTTACACACTCAATACCACCTCTCTGACAGTAGGAAAACACCTTGAAACATGTGTATTTGGCACTTGCAGTGAGGAGAGCTTGTCACCAGCAGTGAATTTGGCCCTTGTAGTAAGTTGAGGTTGGCACCAACATTTGTTTTGAAAATCAGGGTGGATTGAGCCTCTAACCAGCAGAGTTTGGGCAAATTCATGGTGGAGGGAGCCTCTAAAAACCCCAGTTTGGACCAATTCATGGTGGAGGGAGACTCTAAAAACCCCAGTTTGGACCAATTCATGGTGGAGGGAGACTCTAAAAACCCCAGTTTGGACCAATTCATGGTGGAGGGAGCCTCTAAAAACCCCAGTTTGGACCAATTCATGGTGGAGGGAGCCTCTAACCAGCCCAGTTTGGACCAATTAATGGTGGAGGGAGCCTCTAAACAGCCAAGTTTTGGGAAATTCATGGTGGAGGGAGCCTCTAACCAGCCCAGTTTGGACCAATTCATGGTGGAGGGAGCCTCTAAACAGCCCAGTTTGGGCAAATTCATGGTGGAGGGAGCCTCTAACCAGCCCAGTTTGGACCAATTAATGGTGGAGGGAGCCTCTAAACAGCCCAGTTTGGACCAATTAATGGTGGAGGGAGCCTCTAACCAGCCCAGTTTGGACCAATTAATGGTGGAGGGAGCCTCTAACCAGCCCAGTTTGGACCAATTAATGGTGGAGGGAGCCTCTAACCAGCCCAGTTTGGACCAATTAATGGTGGAGGGAGCCTCTAAACAGCCAAGTTTTGGGAAATTCATGGTGGAGGGAGCCTCTAACCAGCCCAGTTTGGACCAATTCATGGTGGAGGGAGCCTCTAAACAGCCCAGTTTGGGCAAATTCATGGTGGAGGGAGCCTCTAAAAAACCCAGTTTGGACCAATTCATGGTGGAGGGAGCCTCTAATTAGCCCAGTTTGGACCAATTAATTGTGGAGGGAGCCTCTAACCAGCCCAGTTTGGACCAATTAATGGTGGAGGGAGCCTCTAACCACCCCAGTTTGGGCAAATTCATGGTGGAGGGAGCCTCTAACCAGCCCAGTTTGGACCAATTAATGGTGGAGGGAGCCTCTAACCAGCCCAGTTTGGACCAATTAATGGTGGAGGGAGCCTCTAACCACCCCAGTTTGGACCAATTCATGGTGGAGGGAGCCTCTAACCAGCCCAGTTTGGACCAATTCATGGTGGAGGGAGCCTCTAAACAGCCAAGTTTTGGGAAATTCATGGTGGAGGGAGCCTCTAACCAGCCCAGTTTGGACCAATTCATGGTGGAGGGAGCCTCTAAACAGCCCAGTTTGGGCAAATTCATGGTGGAGGGAGCCTCTAACCAGCCCAGTTTGGACCAATTAATGGTGGAGGGAGCCTCTAAACAGCCAAGTTTTGGGAAATTCATGGTGGAGGGAGCCTCTAACCAGCCCAGTTTGGACCAATTCATGGTGGAGGGAGCCTCTAAACAGCCAAGTTTTGGGAAATTCATGGTGGAGGGAGCCTCTAAAAAACCCAGTTTGGACCAATTCATGGTGGAGGGAGCCTCTAATTAGCCCAGTTTGGACCAATTAATTGTGGAGGGAGCCTCTAACCAGCCCAGTTTGGACCAATTAATGGTGGAGGGAGCCTCTAACCACCCCAGTTTGGGCAAATTCATGGTGGAGGGAGCCTCTAACCAGCCCAGTTTGGACCAATTAATGGTGGAGGGAGCCTCTAAACAGCCAAGTTTTGGGAAATTCATGGTGGAGGGAGCCTCTAACCAGCCCAGTTTGGACCAATTCATGGTGGAGGGAGCCTCTAAACAGCCCAGTTTGGGCAAATTCATGGTGGAGGGAGCCTCTAAACAGCCCAGTTTGGGCAAATTCATGGTGGAGGGAGCCTCTAACCAGCCCAGTTTGGACCAATTAATGGTGGAGGGAGCCTCTAAACAGCCAAGTTTTGGGAAATTCATGGTGGAGGGAGCCTCTAACCAGCCCAGTTTGGACCAATTAATGGTGGAGGGAGCCTCTAACCAGCCCAGTTTGGACCAATTAATGGTGGAGGGAGCCTCTAACCAGCCCAGTTTGGACCAATTAATGGTGGAGGGAGCCTCTAACCACCCCAGTTTGGACCAATTCATGGTGGAGGGAGCCTCTAACCAGCCCAGTTTGGACCAATTAATGGTGGAGGGAGCCTCTAAACAGCCAAGTTTTGGGAAATTCATGGTGGAGGGAGCCTCTAACCAGCCCAGTTTGGACCAATTCATGGTGGAGGGAGCCTCTAAACAGCCCAGTTTGGGCAAATTCATGGTGGAGGGAGCCTCTAACCAGCCCAGTTTGGACCAATTAATGGTGGAGGGAGCCTCTAAACAGCCAAGTTTTGGGAAATTCATGGTGGAGGGAGCCTCTAACCAGCCCAGTTTGGACCAATTCATGGTGGAGGGAGCCTCTAAACAGCCAAGTTTTGGGAAATTCATGGTGGAGGGAGCCTCTAAAAAACCCAGTTTGGACCAATTCATGGTGGAGGGAGCCTCTAATTAGCCCAGTTTGGACCAATTAATTGTGGAGGGAGCCTCTAACCAGCCCAGTTTGGACCAATTAATGGTGGAGGGAGCCTCTAACCACCCCAGTTTGGGCAAATTCATGGTGGAGGGAGCCTCTAACCAGCCCAGTTTGGACCAATTAATGGTGGAGGGAGCCTCTAAACAGCCAAGTTTTGGGAAATTCATGGTGGAGGGAGCCTCTAACCAGCCCAGTTTGGACCAATTCATGGTGGAGGGAGCCTCTAAACAGCCCAGTTTGGGCAAATTCATGGTGGAGGGAGCCTCTAAACAGCCCAGTTTGGGCAAATTCATGGTGGAGGGAGCCTCTAACCAGCCCAGTTTGGACCAATTAATGGTGGAGGGAGCCTCTAAACAGCCAAGTTTTGGGAAATTCATGGTGGAGGGAGCCTCTAACCAGCCCAGTTTGGACCAATTAATGGTGGAGGGAGCCTCTAACCAGCCCAGTTTGGACCAATTAATGGTGGAGGGAGCCTCTAACCAGCCCAGTTTGGACCAATTAATGGTGGAGGGAGCCTCTAAACAGCCAAGTTTTGGGAAATTCATGGTGGAGGGAGCCTCTAACCAGCCCAGTTTGGACCAATTCATGGTGGAGGGAGCCTCTAAACAGCCCAGTTTGGGCAAATTCATGGTGGAGGGAGCCTCTAAAAAACCCAGTTTGGACCAATTCATGGTGGAGGGAGCCTCTAATTAGCCCAGTTTGGACCAATTAATTGTGGAGGGAGCCTCTAACCAGCCCAGTTTGGACCAATTAATGGTGGAGGGAGCCTCTAAAAAACCCAGTTTGGACCAATTCATGGTGGAGGGAGCCTCTAATTAGCCCAGTTTGGACCAATTAATTGTGGAGGGAGCCTCTAACCAGCCCAGTTTGGACCAATTAATGGTGGAGGGAGCCTCTAACCACCCCAGTTTGGACCAATTCATGGTGGAGGGAGCCTCTAACCACCCCAGTTTGGACCAATTCATGGTGGAGGGAGCCTCTAAACAGCCCAGTTTGGGCAAATTCATGGTGGAGGGAGCCTCTAACCAGCCCAGTTTGGACCAATTAATGGTGGAGGGAGCCTCTAAACAGCCCAGTTTGGGCAAATTCATGGTGGAGGGAGCCTCTAACCAGCCCAGTTTGGACCAATTAATGGTGGAGGGAGCCTCTAAACAGCCAAGTTTTGGGAAATTCATGGTGGAGGGAGCCTCTAACCAGCCCAGTTTGGACCAATTAATGGTGGAGGGAGCCTCTAACCACCCCAGTTTGGGCAAATTCATGGTGGAGGGAGCCTCTAACCAGCCCAGTTTGGACCAATTAATGGTGGAGGGAGCCTCTAAACAGCCCAGTTTGGGCAAATTCATGGTGGAGGGAGCCTCTAAACAGCCAAGTTTTGGGAAATTCATGGTGGAGGGAGCCTCTAACCAGCCCAGTTTGGACCAATTCATGGTGGAGGGAGCCTCTAAACAGCCCAGTTTGGGCAAATTCATGGTGGAGGGAGCCTCTAAAAAACCCAGTTTGGACCAATTCATGGTGGAGGGAGCCTCTAATTAGCCCAGTTTGGACCAATTAATTGTGGAGGGAGCCTCTAACCAGCCCAGTTTGGACCAATTAATGGTGGAGGGAGCCTCTAAAAAACCCAGTTTGGACCAATTCATGGTGGAGGGAGCCTCTAATTAGCCCAGTTTGGACCAATTAATTGTGGAGGGAGCCTCTAACCAGCCCAGTTTGGACCAATTAATGGTGGAGGGAGCCTCTAACCAGCCCAGTTTGGACCAATTAATGGTGGAGGGAGCCTCTAACCACCCCAGTTTGGACCAATTCATGGTGGAGGGAGCCTCTAACCAGCCCAGTTTGGACCAATTCATGGTGGAGGGAGCCTCTAAACAGCCAAGTTTTGGGAAATTCATGGTGGAGGGAGCCTCTAACCAGCCCAGTTTGGACCAATTCATGGTGGAGGGAGCCTCTAAACAGCCCAGTTTGGGCAAATTCATGGTGGAGGGAGCCTCTAACCAGCCCAGTTTGGACCAATTAATGGTGGAGGGAGCCTCTAAACAGCCAAGTTTTGGGAAATTCATGGTGGAGGGAGCCTCTAACCAGCCCAGTTTGGACCAATTCATGGTGGAGGGAGCCTCTAAACAGCCAAGTTTTGGGAAATTCATGGTGGAGGGAGCCTCTAAAAAACCCAGTTTGGACCAATTCATGGTGGAGGGAGCCTCTAATTAGCCCAGTTTGGACCAATTAATTGTGGAGGGAGCCTCTAACCAGCCCAGTTTGGACCAATTAATGGTGGAGGGAGCCTCTAACCACCCCAGTTTTGGCAAATTCATGGTGGAGGGAGCCTCTAACCAGCCCAGTTTGGACCAATTAATGGTGGAGGGAGCCTCTAAACAGCCAAGTTTTGGGAAATTCATGGTGGAGGGAGCCTCTAACCAGCCCAGTTTGGACCAATTAATGGTGGAGGGAGCCTCTAACCAGCCCAGTTTGGACCAATTAATGGTGGAGGGAGCCTCTAACCAGCCCAGTTTGGACCAATTAATGGTGGAGGGAGCCTCTAACCACCCCAGTTTGGACCAATTCATGGTGGAGGGAGCCTCTAACCAGCCCAGTTTGGACCAATTAATGGTGGAGGGAGCCTCTAAACAGCCAAGTTTTGGGAAATTCATGGTGGAGGGAGCCTCTAACCAGCCCAGTTTGGACCAATTCATGGTGGAGGGAGCCTCTAAACAGCCCAGTTTGGGCAAATTCATGGTGGAGGGAGCCTCTAACCAGCCCAGTTTGGACCAATTAATGGTGGAGGGAGCCTCTAAACAGCCAAGTTTTGGGAAATTCATGGTGGAGGGAGCCTCTAACCAGCCCAGTTTGGACCAATTCATGGTGGAGGGAGCCTCTAAACAGCCAAGTTTTGGGAAATTCATGGTGGAGGGAGCCTCTAAAAAACCCAGTTTGGACCAATTCATGGTGGAGGGAGCCTCTAATTAGCCCAGTTTGGACCAATTAATTGTGGAGGGAGCCTCTAACCAGCCCAGTTTGGACCAATTAATGGTGGAGGGAGCCTCTAACCACCCCAGTTTGGGCAAATTCATGGTGGAGGGAGCCTCTAACCAGCCCAGTTTGGACCAATTAATGGTGGAGGGAGCCTCTAAACAGCCAAGTTTTGGGAAATTCATGGTGGAGGGAGCCTCTAACCAGCCCAGTTTGGACCAATTCATGGTGGAGGGAGCCTCTAAACAGCCCAGTTTGGGCAAATTCATGGTGGAGGGAGCCTCTAAACAGCCCAGTTTGGGCAAATTCATGGTGGAGGGAGCCTCTAACCAGCCCAGTTTGGACCAATTAATGGTGGAGGGAGCCTCTAAACAGCCAAGTTTTGGGAAATTCATGGTGGAGGGAGCCTCTAACCATCCCAGTTTGGACCAATTAATGGTGGAGGGAGCCTCTAACCAGCCCAGTTTGGACCAATTAATGGTGGAGGGAGCCTCTAACCAGCCCAGTTTGGACCAATTAATGGTGGAGGGAGCCTCTAAACAGCCAAGTTTTGGGAAATTCATGGTGGAGGGAGCCTCTAACCAGCCCAGTTTGGACCAATTCATGGTGGAGGGAGCCTCTAAACAGCCCAGTTTGGGCAAATTCATGGTGGAGGGAGCCTCTAAAAAACCCAGTTTGGACCAATTCATGGTGGAGGGAGCCTCTAATTAGCCCAGTTTGGACCAATTAATTGTGGAGGGAGCCTCTAACCAGCCCAGTTTGGACCAATTAATGGTGGAGGGAGCCTCTAAAAAACCCAGTTTGGACCAATTCATGGTGGAGGGAGCCTCTAATTAGCCCAGTTTGGACCAATTAATTGTGGAGGGAGCCTCTAACCAGCCCAGTTTGGACCAATTAATGGTGGAGGGAGCCTCTAACCACCCCAGTTTGGACCAATTCATGGTGGAGGGAGCCTCTAACCACCCCAGTTTGGACCAATTCATGGTGGAGGGAGCCTCTAAACAGCCCAGTTTGGGCAAATTCATGGTGGAGGGAGCCTCTAACCAGCCCAGTTTGGACCAATTAATGGTGGAGGGAGCCTCTAAACAGCCCAGTTTGGGCAAATTCATGGTGGAGGGAGCCTCTAACCAGCCCAGTTTGGACCAATTAATGGTGGAGGGAGCCTCTAAACAGCCAAGTTTTGGGAAATTCATGGTGGAGGGAGCCTCTAACCAGCCCAGTTTGGACCAATTAATGGTGGAGGGAGCCTCTAACCACCCCAGTTTGGGCAAATTCATGGTGGAGGGAGCCTCTAACCAGCCCAGTTTGGACCAATTAATGGTGGAGGGAGCCTCTAAACAGCCCAGTTTGGGCAAATTCATGGTGGAGGGAGCCTCTAAACAGCCAAGTTTTGGGAAATTCATGGTGGAGGGAGCCTCTAACCAGCCCAGTTTGGACCAATTCATGGTGGAGGGAGCCTCTAAACAGCCCAGTTTGGGCAAATTCATGGTGGAGGGAGCCTCTAAAAAACCCAGTTTGGACCAATTCATGGTGGAGGGAGCCTCTAATTAGCCCAGTTTGGACCAATTAATTGTGGAGGGAGCCTCTAACCAGCCCAGTTTGGACCAATTAATGGTGGAGGGAGCCTCTAAAAAACCCAGTTTGGACCAATTCATGGTGGAGGGAGCCTCTAATTAGCCCAGTTTGGACCAATTAATTGTGGAGGGAGCCTCTAACCAGCCCAGTTTGGACCAATTAATGGTGGAGGGAGCCTCTAAAAAACCCAGTTTGGACCAATTCATGGTGGAGGGAGCCTCTAATTAGCCCAGTTTGGACCAATTAATTGTGGAGGGAGCCTCTAACCAGCCCAGTTTGGACCAATTAATGGTGGAGGGAGCCTCTAACCACCCCAGTTTGGACCAATTCATGGTGGAGGGAGCCTCTAACCACCCCAGTTTGGACCAATTCATGGTGGAGGGAGCCTCTAAACAGCCCAGTTTGGGCAAATTCATGGTGGAGGGAGCCTCTAACCAGCAGAGTTGGGGGAAATCAGGGTGGAGGGAGCCTAGTATTAGCAGAATTGTGCAACGCTTATGGTGGATGAGTATGAGGATGCGGAGGAATTGGAGAGGTTGAGTACAGACATGGAGTTTCATGTTGGGGTGCTTTACACAGGTGGGCACAAAAATGACGGCTCTACCCAGTGGTGGTTCATTTTTATCAAAGTGAGCCGGTCGGCACTCTCAGCTGACAGACGGGTGCGCTTGTCAGTGATGATGCCACCGGCTGCACTGAACACCCTCTCAGATAGGACGCTGGCGGCAGGACAGGACAGCACCTCCAAGGCATATAGGGCAAGTTCAAGCCACAGGTCCAACTTCGACACCCAATACGTGTAGGGCGCAGAGGGGTCGGAGAGGACAGGGCTGTGGTCGGAAAGGTATTCCCGCAACATGCGCCTATACTTCTCACGCCTGGTGACACTAGGACCCTCCGTGGCGGCACTTTGGCGAGGGGGTGCCATCAAGGTGTCCCAGACCTTAGACAGTGTGCCCCTCGTTTGTGTGGACCGGTGAGAACTTGGTTGCCTACTGGAGGAACTGCCCTCCCTGCCGCCAACGTCACATGCTGGAAACATCTCCATCATATTCTGCACCAATTGCCTGTGGCAAGCATTGATGCGATTGGCCCTCCCCTCTACCGGAATAAAAGACGAGATGTTGTTTTTATACCGGGGGTCAAGGATAGCAAAGATCCAGTACTGGTTGTCCTCCATGATTTTGACAATACGCTTGTCGGTTGTAAAGCACCCCAACATGAACTCAGCCATGTCTGCCACAGTGTTAGTTGGCATGACTCCTCTGGCCCCACCGGAAAGTTCAATCTCCATTTCCTCCTCATCCTCCATGTCTACCCATCCGCGCTGCAACAATGGGACGATTCGAAGTTGCCCGGAAGCCTCCTGTATCACCATCACATCATCGGACAACTCTTCTTCCTCCTCCTCCTCCTCCTCCTCCTCCATTAAACGCAGTGAAGCGGACAGATGTGTGGACCTACTCTCCAGCTGTGACGGATCGGATGCTATCCCTAACTCCTCTGTGTGATCTGAGTTATCCCTGATGTCAATCAGGGATTCTCTCAGAACACACAAGAGCGGGATTGTAAGGCTCACCATCGCATCCTCAGAGCTCACCCTCCTTGTGGACTCCTCAAAGACCCGTAGGATGTCACAAAGGTCTCTCATCCATGGCCACTCATGGATGTGAAACTGAGGCAGCTGACTTTGTGGCACCCTAGGGTTTTGTAGCTGGTATTCCATCAAAGGTCTCTGCTGCTCAACCACTCTATTCAACATCTGAAACGTTGAGTTCCAGCGTGTGGGGACGTCGCACAAAAGCCGGTGTTGTGGCACATGCAGGCGTTGCTGGAGAGATTTTAAGCTAGCAGCGGCTACTGTCGACTTGCGAAAGTGGGCGCACATGCGCCGCACTTTCACCAGTAGCTCTGGAACATTGGGGTAGCTCTTTAGGAAACGTTGCACCACTAGGTTGAAGACGTGGGCCAGGCATGGAACATGTTGGAGTCCGGCAAGCTCCAGAGCTGCTACCAGGTTCCGGCCGTTATCACAAACGACCATGCCTGGGCCCAGGTGCAGCGGCTCAAACCATATTGCCGTCTCATCGAGGAGGGCATCCCTCACCTCGGAGGCAGTGTGCTGTCTGTCCCCCAAGCTGATCAGCTTCAGCACAGCCTGCTGACGTCTACCAACGCCAGTGCTGCAACGTTTCCAACTCGTAGCTGGGGTCAATCTAACAGCGGAGGAGGAGGCGGTGGCGGAGGAGGAGGCGGTGGCGGAGGAGGAGGCGGTAGAAGAGGAGGAGGAGGGGGGTGTTCTTCTCGTGTCCCTGCCAGGAATGTTAGGCGGGGAGACGAGGTACACCGGGCCAGTTTGGGAAGCAGTCCCAGCCTCAACTACATTCACCCAGTGTGCCGTCAGTGAAATGTAGCGTCCCTGTCCGCATGCACTTGTCCACGCGTCGGTGGTCAAGTGGACCTTTGTGCAAAGCGCGGAACTAAGGGCCCGCCTGATGTTGAGTGACACGTGCTGGTGCAAGGCGGGGACGGCACACCGGGAGAAGTAGTGACGGCTAGGGACGGCATAGCGAGGTGCCGCAGTTGCCATCAGGTCCAGGAAGGCGGGAGTTTCAACAAGCCGGAACGCCAACATCTCCTGGGCCAGCAGTTTAGCGATGTTGGCGTTCAAGGCTTGCGCGTGTGGGTGGTTAGCAGTGTATTTCTGCCGCCGCTCCAATGTCTGAGAGATGGTGGGTTGTTGTAAAGAAACGCCTGATGGTGCCTTTGATGGTGCAGGAGAAGGAGATAAGACAGGACCAGGGGAGGATGAGGTAGAAGTCAACAAAGTGGCGGAGGCAGATGAAGTGGTGTCCTGGCTCGTCCTCTGGAGTGCATCGCCAGCACAGTCAGCAGTGGCAGTGGCAGAGGCAGAGGCAGAGGCAGTGGCAGTGGCGTGAACGGCAGTCGGCCTTTGTCCTGCCGTTGCTGCCTGCCACTGATTCCAGTGCTTGGATTCCAAATGACGGCGCATTGAAGTGGTGGACAGGTTGCTCTTCTCAGAGCCCCTAATCAATTTCGAGAGGCAAATTGTGCAGACAACACTATATCTGTCCTCGGCGCATTCCTTGAAAAAACTCCACACCTTCGAGAAACGTGCCCTCGAGGTGGGAGTTTTTCGGGGCTGGGTACGAACTGGAACATCTTGGGAGATTCCGGGTGTGGCCTGGCTTCGCCTAAGCTGCTGACCTCTGCCTCTGCCTCTAGCTACCCTTTTTGGTGCTGCACCTGCCTCAACATCCACACTACTTTCCCCGCTTGACATCCCCCCTGTCCAGGTCGGGTCAGTGTCCTCATCATCCACCACTTCCTCTTCCAACTCCTGTCTCATCTCCTCCTCCCGCACAATGCGCCGGTCAACTGGATGCCCTGACGGCAACTGCGTCACATCATCGTCGATGAGGGTGGGTTGCTGGTCATCCACCACCAAATCGAACGGAGATGGAGGAGACTCTAGTGTTTGAGCATCTGGATACAGATGCTCCTCTGTTAGGTTCGTGGAATCGTGACGTGGAGAGGCAGGTTGAGGGACAATGAAAGGAGCGGAGAACAGCTCTGGGGAGCAGGGACAGTTTGGGTTATTGTTCTGTAAAGCTTCGGAATTTTGGGAGGAAGGAAGACAAGACTGTTGGGTAATAGGAGGAGAGGAGGCAGAGTCTGACTGGCTGCTGGACAATGTGCTGTAAGCGTTCTCTGACAGCCATTGCAAGACCTGTTCCTGGTTCTCGGGCCTACTAAGGTTTGTACCCTGCAGTTTAGTTAATGTGGCAAGCAACCCTGGCACTGTGGAGTGGCGCAATGCTTGCTGCCCCACAGGAGTAGGCACGGGACGCCCTGTGGCTTCACTGCTACCTTGCTCCCCAGAACCATTCCCCCGACCTCGCCCACGGCCTCGTCCACGTCCCTTTCCGGGAGCCTTGCGCATTTTGAATTCCTAGTTAGAAATTGGCACTGTATACCAGTAGTAAAAATTGTGGGTGCACGTAACCCCAATATATTCTTTGAATTCCCAGTCAGACACTGGCACTATATGGCAGTAGCAAGAAATGAGGGTATTTGTATTCCCAATATACTCTTTGAATTCCCAGTCAGACAATGGCACTGTATACCAGTAGTAAAAATTGTGGGTGCACGTAACCCCAATATATTCTTTGAATTACCAGTCAGAAACTGGCACTATATGGCAGTAGCAAGAAATGAGGGTATTTATAACCCCAATATATTCTTTGAATTCCCAGTCAGACAATGGCACTGTATACCAGTAGTAAAAATTGTGGGTGCACGTAACCCCAATATATTCTTTGAATTCCCAGTCAGAAACTGGCACTATATGGCAGTAGCAAGAAATGAGGGTATTTGTATTCCCAATATACTCTTTGAATTCCCAGTCAGACAATGGCACTGTATACCAGTAGTAAAAATTGTGGGTGCACGTAACCCCAATATATTCTTTGAATTCCCAGTCAGACACTGGCACTATATGGCAGTAGCAAGAAATGAGGGTATTTGTATTCCCAATATATTCTTTGAATTCCCAGTCAGACAATGGCACTGTATACCAGTAGTAAAAATTGTGGGTGCACGTAACCCCAATATATTCTTTGAATTACCAGTCAGAAACTGGCACTATATGGCAGTAGCAAGAAATGAGGGTATTTATAACCCCAATATATTCTTTGAATTCCCAGTCAGACAATGGCACTGTATACCAGTAGTAAAAATTGTGGGTGCACGTAACCCCAATATATTCTTTGAATTCCCAGTCAGAAACTGGCACTATATGGCAGTAGCAAGAAATGAGGGTATTTATAACCCCAATATATTCTTTGAATTCCCAGTCAGACAATGGCACTGTATACCAGTAGTAAAAATTGTGGGTGCACGTAACCCCAATATATTCTTTGAATTCCCAGTCAGAAACTGGCACTATATGGCAGTAGCAAGAAATGAGGGTATTTGTATTCCCAATATACTCTTTGAATTCCCAGTCAGACAATGGCACTGTATACCAGTAGTAAAAATTGTGGGTGCACGTAACCCCAATATATTCTTTGAATTCCCAGTCAGAAACTGGCACTATATGGCAGTAGCAAGAAATGAGGGTATTTGTATTCCCAATATACTCTTTGAATTCCCAGTCAGACAATGGCACTGTATACCAGTAGTAAAAATTGTGGGTGCACGTAACCCCAATATATTCTTTGAATTCCCAGTCAGACACTGGCACTATATGGCAGTAGCAAGAAATGAGGGTATTTGTATTCCCAATATACTCTTTGAATTCCCAGTCAGACAATGGCACTGTATACCAGTAGTAAAAATTGTGGGTGCACGTAACCCCAATATATTCTTTGAATTACCAGTCAGAAACTGGCACTATATGGCAGTAGCAAGAAATGAGGGTATTTATAACCCCAATATATTCTTTGAATTCCCAGTCAGACAATGGCACTGTATACCAGTAGTAAAAATTGTGGGTGCACGTAACCCCAATATATTCTTTGAATTCCCAGTCAGAAACTGGCACTATATGGCAGTAGCAAGAAATGAGGGTATTTGTATTCCCAATATACTCTTTGAATTCCCAGTCAGACAATGGCACTGTATACCAGTAGTAAAAATTGTGGGTGCACGTAACCCCAATATATTCTTTGAATTCCCAGTCAGACACTGGCACTATATGGCAGTAGCAAGAAATGAGGGTATTTGTATTCCCAATATATTCTTTGAATTCCCAGTCAGACAATGGCACTGTATACCAGTAGTAAAAATTGTGGGTGCACGTAACCCCAATATATTCTTTGAATTACCAGTCAGAAACTGGCACTATATGGCAGTAGCAAGAAATGAGGGTATTTATAACCCCAATATATTCTTTGAATTCCCAGTCAGACAATGGCACTGTATACCAGTAGTAAAAATTGTGGGTGCACGTAACCCCAATATATTCTTTGAATTCCCAGTCAGAAACTGGCACTATATGGCAGTAGCAAGAAATGAGGGTATTTATAACCCCAATATATTCTTTGAATTCCCAGTCAGACAATGGCACTGTATACCAGTAGTAAAAATTGTGGGTGCACGTAACCCCAATATATTCTTTGAATTCCCAGTCAGAAACTGGCACTATATGGCAGTAGCAAGAAATGAGGGTATTTGTATTCCCAATATACTCTTTGAATTCCCAGTCAGACAATGGCACTGTATACCAGTAGTAAAAATTGTGGGTGCACGTAACCCCAATATATTCTTTGAATTCCCAGTCAGAAACTGGCACTATATGGCAGTAGCAAGAAATGAGGGTATTTGTATTCCCAATATACTCTTTGAATTCCCAGTCAGACAATGGCACTGTATACCAGTAGTAAAAATTGTGGGTGCACGTAACCCCAATATATTCTTTGAATTCCCAGTCAGACACTGGCACTATATGGCAGTAGCAAGAAATGAGGGTATTTGTATTCCCAATATACTCTTTGAATTCCCAGTCAGACAATGGCACTGTATACCAGTAGTAAAAATTGTGGGTGCACGTAACCCCAATATATTCTTTGAATTACCAGTCAGAAACTGGCACTATATGGCAGTAGCAAGAAATGAGGGTATTTATAACCCCAATATATTCTTTGAATTCCCAGTCAGACAATGGCACTGTATACCAGTAGTAAAAATTGTGGGTGCACGTAACCCCAATATATTCTTTGAATTCCCAGTCAGAAACTGGCACTATATGGCAGTAGCAAGAAATGAGGGTATTTGTATTCCCAATATACTCTTTGAATTCCCAGTCAGACAATGGCACTGTATACCAGTAGTAAAAATTGTGGGTGCACGTAACCCCAATATATTCTTTGAATTCCCAGTCAGACACTGGCACTGTATACCAGTAGTAAAAATTGTGGGTGCACGTAACCCCAATATATTCTTTGAATTCCCAGTCAGACACTGGCACTATATGGCAGTAGCAAGAAATGAGGGTATTTGTATTCCCAATATATTCTTTGAATTCCCAGTCAGACAATGGCACTGTATACCAGTAGTAAAAATTGTGGGTGCACGTAACCCCAATATATTCTTTGAATTACCAGTCAGAAACTGGCACTATATGGCAGTAGCAAGAAATGAGGGTATTTGTATTCCCAATATATTCTTTGAATTCCCAGTCAGACAATGGCACTGTATACCAGTAGTAAAAATTGTGGGTGCACGTAACCCCAATATATTCTTTGAATTACCAGTCAGAAACTGGCACTATATGGCAGTAGCAAGAAATGAGGGTATTTATAACCCCAATATATTCTTTGAATTCCCAGTCAGACAATGGCACTGTATACCAGTAGTAAAAATTGTGGGTGCACGTAACCCCAATATATTC
Organism: Leptodactylus fuscus; assembly: GCF_031893055.1. NCBI lineage: Eukaryota > Metazoa > Chordata > Amphibia > Anura > Leptodactylidae > Leptodactylus > Leptodactylus fuscus. Next base: position 65,364,513 of record NC_134273.1, on the reverse strand, counting down.
TTTGAATTCCCAGTCAGAAACTGGCACTATATGGCAGTAGCAAGAAATGAGGGTATTTATAACCCCAATATATTCTTTGAATTCCCAGTCAGACAATGGCACTGTATACCAGTAGTAAAAATTGTGGGTGCACGTAACGCCAATATATTCTTTGAATTCCCAGTCAGAAACTGGCACTATATGGCAGTAGCAAGAAATGAGGGTATTTGTATTCCCAATATACTCTTTGAATTCCCAGTCAGACAATGGCACTGTATACCAGTAGTAAAAATTGTGGGTGCACGTAACCCCAATATATTCTTTGAATTCCCAGTCAGACACTGGCACTATATGGCAGTAGCAAGAAATGAGGGTATTTGTATTCCCAATATACTCTTTGAATTCCCAGTCAGACAATGGCACTGTATACCAGTAGTAAAAATTGTGGGTGCACGTAACCCCAATATATTCTTTGAATTACCAGTCAGAAACTGGCACTATATGGCAGTAGCAAGAAATGAGGGTATTTATAACCCCAATATATTCTTTGAATTCCCAGTCAGACAATGGCACTGTATACCAGTAGTAAAAATTGTGGGTGCACGTAACCCCAATATATTCTTTGAATTCCCAGTCAGAAACTGGCACTATATGGCAGTAGCAAGAAATGAGGGTATTTGTATTCCCAATATACTCTTTGAATTCCCAGTCAGACAATGGCACTGTATACCAGTAGTAAAAATTGTGGGTGCACGTAACCCCAATATATTCTTTGAATTCCCAGTCAGACACTGGCACTATATGGCAGTAGCAAGAAATGAGGGTATTTGTATTCCCAATATATTCTTTGAATTCCCAGTCAGACAATGGCACTGTATACCAGTAGTAAAAATTGTGGGTGCACGTAACCCCAATATATTCTTTGAATTACCAGTCAGAAACTGGCACTATATGGCAGTAGCAAGAAATGAGGGTATTTGTATTCCCAATATATTCTTTGAATTCCCAGTCAGACAATGGCACTGTATACCAGTAGTAAAAATTGTGGGTGCACGTAACCCCAATATATTCTTTGAATTACCAGTCAGAAACTGGCACTATATGGCAGTAGCAAGAAATGAGGGTATTTATAACCCCAATATATTCTTTGAATTCCCAGTCAGACAATGGCACTGTATACCAGTAGTAAAAATTGTGGGTGCACGTAACCCCAATATATTCTTTGAATTCCCAGTCAGAAACTGGCACTATATGGCAGTAGCAAGAAATGAGGGTATTTATAACCCCAATATATTCTTTGAATTCCCAGTCAGACAATGGCACTGTATACCAGTAGTAAAAATTGTGGGTGCACGTAACCCCAATATATTCTTTGAATTCCCAGTCAGAAACTGGCACTATATGGCAGTAGCAAGAAATGAGGGTATTTGTATTCCCAATATACTCTTTGAATTCCCAGTCAGACAATGGCACTGTATACCAGTAGTAAAAATTGTGGGTGCACGTAACCCCAATATATTCTTTGAATTCCCAGTCAGAAACTGGCACTATATGGCAGTAGCAAGAAATGAGGGTATTTGTATTCCCAATATACTCTTTGAATTCCCAGTCAGACAATGGCACTGTATACCAGTAGTAAAAATTGTGGGTGCACGTAACCCCAATATATTCTTTGAATTCCCAGTCAGACACTGGCACTATATGGCAGTAGCAAGAAATGAGGGTATTTGTATTCCCAATATACTCTTTGAATTCCCAGTCAGACAATGGCACTGTATACCAGTAGTAAAAATTGTGGGTGCACGTAACCCCAATATATTCTTTGAATTACCAGTCAGAAACTGGCACTATATGGCAGTAGCAAGAAATGAGGGTATTTATAACCCCAATATATTCTTTGAATTCCCAGTCAGACAATGGCACTGTATACCAGTAGTAAAAATTGTGGGTGCACGTAACCCCAATATATTCTTTGAATTACCAGTCAGAAACTGGCACTATATGGCAGTAGCAAGAAATGAGGGTATTTGTATTCCCAATATATTCTTTGAATTCCCAGTCAGACAATGGCACTGTATACCAGTAGTAAAAATTGTGGGTGTATATAGCCCCAATTCTATTGCTAGGGGACTTGCAGGGTATTTCTGGGGTGAAGGTGGGGGGGCACACCGTTGGAACGGGTATCGGGGTATATATCGGGTATACGGGAATACACTGACAGTGTATTCCATTCAGGATCCTGGGAAAGCTGGGTTGCGGCGATTGAGCCCGTCAGTGCCACGTTACACTGACAAGCTTCTCCCTGGAATTTAGCTCTTACAAGAGCTGTTGGTTGTCTTCTCCTTCCTATCCTAGCCTGTCCCTGCCTACCCAGAATCTAAGCCCTAGCTAGCTGGACGGAAACCTCCGTCCTCGGTGAATTGCAAGCTCAGAATGACGCGAAGCTGGGCGTCGCTGTTCTTTTAAATTAGAGGTCACATGTTTTCGGCAGCCAATGGGTTTTGCCTACTTTTTTCAACGTCACCGGTGTCGTAGTTCCTGTCCCACCTACCCAGCGCTGTTATTGGAGCAAAAAAGGCGCCAGGGAAGGTGGGAGGGGAATCGAGTAATGGCGCACTTTACCACGCGGTGTTCGATTCGATTCGAACATGCCGAACAGCCTAATATCCGATCGAACATGAGTTCGATAGAACACTGTTCGCTCATCTCTAGAGTTTACGTGTCAGAATCAACATCGCGTTACATCATGTGAATGCCCCCTAAGGGTAAGTTCAGATGGAGGCCGCCTCAGGTTCTGGTCCAAAATACGGGTTGCCACGGCTGATTGCTGGTGCACTGCGTTGACATCCATTCGTACAAAGAATGGGCCTAGTCAGGAGTGTCTTCATGCCGAATCGCATGGCGAAACGGCCCGAAGAATGAGCATCTCGCTTCTTTTTCTGGCAGCTGGAAGAAACCGGAGCTCTCTTTTTGGATAGGATTTTAAGGCGAGTATGGCCTCAAAATCCTGACCAAAAAATCCCGCGTGAACTTACCCTTACTCTCTGCATCCGATGCCTCCTACTCTGTAAGGCCTCATGTACTCAACGGTAAAAAACGGACAAGTGATGGCTGTTTTTGTAACATCCATTTTTAGAACACAATGATTTCAATGGTGCTATTCACATGTCTGTTTTTATTAAATTTAATGGACTCTCACTCAGGGTGCCGCAGCCAAAAACGACCGCGGCGAAAACTCATCGATAGAGCTTTTCACAAAAAGGTCACAGAGTAAATCTCTGCAGAATTTCTGCTTTATTTATACCTATACAGAGAATGCTGGCGTTTGACATGCTGCGATTTATAAAAACGCAATGGTTTTGAAACCATAGCATCGCTGCAGATACACTTTGCAGGCACTGTAAAATGCAGCAATTTTTTGCCGCTGTGGCTATATCAGTAGTTGGGGATAACCCAGCGCTTGGCTGTCTCTGGGGGTCCCATTAAAAAGAGGCCCACTTTTGCAACCCCTGCTTCATTCAGACTTAGGAGAAAAACATTCCCATTTTTGTGTTTGGTGGGGGTACAACCATTGTGACTCCCTACTCTGGATAGCAGTTACGTTTAAGGGCGGTTTCACACCTGCACCCGGTCTCCACTTTAGCCAATCCGGTGGGTTTCCATCTTCTGCCCCGAGAAACTGGACAGGGGATGGAAACCCGGCGATCAGTTTTCAAACACATTCACTTGAATGGGTTTGCAAAGTGACCACCCGTGTGCTTCTTCTTCATGTCCACGGCAGAACCAGTTTTTTTAACCGGACACAAAGTCCTGCATGTCCGATGGTCATGGTCGGTCACATTGCAAACCCATTCAAGTGAATAGGTTTTAAAACTGACCGCCGGGTTTCTGTCCCCTGTCCAGTTTTTGGGGGAAGAAGACGGAGACTGGGCGCAGGTGTGAACCCGCCCTCAGTTGCAGTGGTGCAAAAACCGCTAAGAAAAGAATATGAGCAATGAAGAAAAATCCAAAAACGTGACAAAACCTTTTCAGTTGTCATGCAGATAACAAATTATCCCAATATACTAAATATAAATGACTAGCTGTGCCCTACGCCCATCGCTCACCATCCCGCACGCTGATTCTTTGTATAAACAAGTTGGTCTTTTATCTAATAATATAAAAATGATTCATTGTATATAGTGGAACTTCCAAAGCGAAATTTACGCTGAAAAAAATTACAGACAATGACGACTGTACGAGCAGGGACAAGTGTCACCAACATGTGCCTCCAAAATTCACAGCATGAAGAGAGTGGGGATTTTTTCCGTACTCTGATCTTCAGGGTCATGGGATGAATCTTGTATACTTCCCGTCACGTTACTGGAGACGTCCCAAGAACGTGTCAAACCAAGAGCTCGTATTAATGTTTTCTAGGAGAATTGGATTCTTCATGGAATAAGGAATGGAATATGAACCCTGGATAGGTATTTTATCATTGGTCACCTAGTAGTAGTGAGTGATATAGAGGAACATGGGTGTTATATTTTCAAGGGCAAAAATCAGAACTGAATTCACTGCCAAAACTTTAACGCTTTGTTCTTAGAATTGATTTTATACCAGGCCAAGACTGAAGAGCCAACTACAAAAGTCTATAACCATGTCTATACAACTCTGCCTATTTGTAGCACATGAACGGGTGATGGGCGAGCCCAACCATACACTTCAGTTGTGGTCATGCTCAATCCCACTTGTATTCAGGACGTGAGATTTCCCTAGTAGAGGATGGCTTCTTGATATTAAATAGGACATGGTCTTAATGTAGAAGAGTTGACTATGTAATACCCACAGTACCACATAAGCAAGGCATGCTACTTCTTAAGTGGGTTGGTGGAAGGCTATGTGGACCTTCACTCAGGACCTCTTTATTACCATAGAAGAGAGGGTCTATGAAGAGCCTCACACTCCGAAGAATCCTACATATCCTTATAGAGATGAATAACCTATTAATTTAAGATAAGTTGGTCTGTTCTGTGATTATCCAAGTGGGCACCTGAACTAGGTGGGCCTCAGCTTACTCTGGCATGGCACAACACACCTATTACACTTCATCTAGATACTCATCATACAGTATCTCAACCAGTATAATATACCGAGTTGATTATTTAAGAAACAGAGTTTATTCTTATATGCACTTGGTGGCTGAGATGACATCTAACTGTAGACTCCATCCAACCAGTATACATCTTCTCTGGGTCCCATCTTCTCAGTCACACTGCAGGGGCCCCAATAACCAACCATCTTGCATTGATATTCTGTTGCCTAAGGTCTGCTGCTGTATGGGCACATATCCCTGGCTCCCTGAGCTTAAACACCCTTAGTACAGGCAAGAATTGTGTTGTTTTATTAATAGAGATGAGCGAACAGTAAAATGGTCAAGATTCGATATTCATTTTGAGTAGCCCCTCAATATTCGACTACTCGAATCGAATATCGAATCCTATTATACTCTATGGGGGAAAGATGCTCGTTTCAGGGGTAGGCAATATTCGATCAAATTGAACTTACCAAGTCCACGAGTGAGGGTCGGGCTGGATCCTCCGAGAAGTCTTCTCTGTGCAGCGTCCCCGCGGCTTCTTCTGGCTCTGAATTCACTGACTAGCGCAGGCATGCGCAGTCGGCTCTGCCCAGGCCCGATGCCTGGCAGAGTGAATTCAGAGCCGGAAGAGGCTGCGGGGACGCTGCAAGGAGAAGACTTCTAAAGGTAGAAGAACCAGTGTTGAGTGGCCGACTGTATAGCATTCAGCCAATCAATGCTGGTTCTGCAATAGATCGAGTACGAGTGTTTCGAATACCGTAGTATTCGATCGAATACCTACTCGATCGAATACTACTCGCTCATCTCTATTTATTAACCATTCTCTCCCCCTACAATTTTTTTTCACATTTTCTAAGCATGTTATATGGAACATTAGATCATTCCTATAAGTCATTCAGCAAAAAAAACAATCCGATATAGGTTTATGTTGACAGAAAAATAAAAAAATGATGGCTCTTGAAAGGTGAGGATGCAAAAACTAAAAAAAATAAAAATCCTGAAAATTGGCCGACTTGCCCAAGGGTTAAAAACGTGATTGTCCACAGTATATTGGACCACAACAGTCTGTCCTAAGAATTAGAATTCTAGAAAGACTTTGTTGTGCGGGATTTCCTTCTTCTGTTTCTACCTGTTGCCATAAACCAGAAAGTAAACATTTATCTTTACAGATTAGAAGATTTTCTCACCTACGCGTTTAGGTTCCTCTTTGCTGTGCCATCCACTACTCCACCTTGGTGTAAAGGTCTCTTTACTTCCTCCCAGTGACCTCATTGCTATATACTTACCTCATTGTCCTTCCCAGCCAATCCACATATGCCCAGATGTAATAATTTATGTATTACAGCACAGGTTCCAGGTTTGCAAACATCGGGCTTTGGAGGTGTTGCCTTGGTGTGGTTAAAAAACAAACAATAAACATGCAGTCATGCAAGCCACCATGGTTTTTTTTTTAAAAAAAAAACCCAACCCTGATCCAAAACCCAGAACTTTATGGTTACAAATAACTATGGGAAGAATATGCAAATCTGTCTTCCATGATGTAAATAGGAAGACAGTGCCTCAGTCATGCAGCCCACTAGGGGGAGCTCCCTTTAACATCATGCCCGACTTCCCAGAGGCCTTTGCTGCCATGATGTGGGATTTTACCAAGTCAGCCTCTCAGCCGAGGACAGCTGTTTCGATCTATTTGGATCTCTTCAGCCCGGCGCAGAGAAGACTTGGCAGAGGTGAGAGGCTTCTAGACAGGGTTAAGGGGATATTGTCACTCCTTTGGGAGAGATCACCATGTACACATACCACATACCATGTACCACACATGGAGTACAAATAACTAGTCAGTCCTTGATTGAAGAATGGGAATTGATGATCTGATAAAGTCATCAGACTCGGTGCTGGAACTCACAATCTTGCAATAAAGACAAGTTAAAGTATCACAAGTATCTAATACTTTCCTTTGGCACTACATGAAATTCTATTTTTTCAATGTTGGATGTCATGAAAGGGGCTTCCTAGACTTCAGACTGGGGCCCCACGGGACAGAAATGCCCACGGTGGGAATGTTGTGGGAAAAAATAGTGGCGTTTTACAGTAACAGCAAAGTGGATGGGATTCTAGCCAATCCCATGCCCACTTTGCAGTAAAATCCGCAGTACAGACATGCTGCGACTTCCAAAACCAGTGCGGAATGTCCGCAGAGGAAAACTCTGTTAACTTTCTGTCTAAAGCGCTGTGGGAAGAACCGCGATGTGTTGCCGCCGCAGCAATAAAGTGCTGTGGGGCCTTAGCCTCAATCAGGTTTTCATACTGCTAACTTATCCTAAAGATAGGTCATCAGTATATCATATGTGGTGGTCCAACACCCTGACCCGGCACAGATCAGCTGCTACGGCAAACTCCAGGCAGGCCTTCATGTAATAGGAGTGGTGCTGCAGCCTTGTCCAATGCATAACAGTGATTCTGGGCAATTGTAGCAGAGGCAGGGGGTCATACATACTTACCCTCAAAGTAATATTGATATTTGACACTATCTTTGTGGGGTTGACTGACTATCTAACATTTATGGGTCTTTCTGAATTTTCTTTCTTTTTTTTTTTTTAAATGTAGATTGTGAGCCCACGTAGGGTTCACAATGTACATTTTTCCCTATTAGCATGTCTTTGGAATATGGGATGGAAATCCACACAAACACAGGGAGAACATACAAACTCCTTGAAGATGGTTTTTTGCCCTTGGCAGGATTTGAACCAAGGACTACTAGCGCTGCAAGGCTGCAGTGCTAACCACTGAGCCACCGTGTGACCCCATCTTCCTGAATTTTCTGTGCCAGCAGATGTCAGGAAGATAAGGATCAGACACCTGGATTTCAGCTGCCCAATCCTTTTATTTCTGGAGAGAGGTATCTGGCGGCAGCTTCCTCCCCTCTCCTATTTAATACACATGCAGTTCTCCAAGCCCCGAGACCCGATGGAGCAATGGGGCCCCGAGGCCCGTTGCATGATGGAGCAACGGGGAGAAATAGCTGTTGTATGGGCAACCAATATTATTGGCACCACAGCCTCGAGGACCCTTATTAACAGGCCATTGAAACAAGGGACCAATATATAATTTTAGTAATTTTGATACCCCATGTCCCCTAATTGACCTGGCTTGTAAGTAAAGTGAGTAAGGGCAGTAAGAACTTTCCAGTAATAAGAACTCGGTAAAACCCACAGACTATCCAGTGAGAAAGTTTCCCAGCAACCTTGGAAGAGTGCAATATTTCAGACAGGCTGAGACATGTGTTTGGCTATGAATTCCCAATGACATCTCCTTATATGAAAATCCCCCAGCTAAAAATATCCCTGGTCTCCGAGACACATGGATTACACAATGGCCGTGCAATATCTTTTTGTTGAAAGGCAGCAGCATGTGACAAGACCTCCGCTCTGCTCATTTCCAGAAACCGAAATACTGTATATACATATTGTCATTGGTATAACAAGGTCTGAGCAAGGCTATGGATGATCTATATCTCTTGGTTCCAGTTTGAACTGTTTTGCAATTGTGTTTGTGGATGTTATTAAGAAACGGACACTTTATTGTGTGAATTCCAGTTATAAGAGAAGTAAGTGCCAGATATGAGAAGAATAAAAACATAACACATGTCTGAGTTGTTAAAGGGGTTGCCCCATCATCAACAAACTCCTTAATATCAGGGCCAACGTGCCATAGTGATTGCCACTAGTCCAAATTTCAAGAATTCTGACAATATACCATATATATGTGGCGATGATTTAGATAAAAGGCTGTCCATGTAATATACAATATGTATGGCTACACGGTGGGAGCCATACATATATTACATGGTTTATTGAGCCTATGGATCAGGGATGTCATGGTGTTTGGAACTTAAAGGGCTGTCTGGGATTTTGAAAAGTTTGGCTAAGACTAGGCCAAGAATGACTAATACTCGCCCCTTCAATTCCCCACCACTTGAGTTGATGATATTCCATATATTATTTATGTGACCCTTGCAGCCACTTGCTGACCCCAGAGGAGACACTTGTACATTCAGCAGCGATTGGCTGCTTATTGATGTAGACACTATAGATGGAAAGATGATGCTTAAAGAGGACCTTTAACCACTTCCAACAAGTCCATCTCTTTACATAGCTGCTGCTCCACTGATTCTGGCACAGTTGGATATTTTCCTCCAGCACCCACCAATCAATGCTGTTAGTTTTGGTGCCTGATATATTATTTAGACTCTGTACTGTCAGTAGGGCGGTGTCAGGCAGGAGCTGACAAGAGGTGTGATCTCTGACATTGGCTGCCTCTGATTGGAGCTCTGGATCACACACCCTGTCTGACACCGCCCTTCTGACATTACAGAGCTTACATAGCACATCAGGCACCAAAACTAACTGTGATGGTGCTCAGGAATGGTGGGGGCTAGACAGAACATTACAACTGTGCTGGAATCAGTAGAGCTGTGCCTATTAACACATGCTAAGAGCTTGAATTGGTGAAGGTGGTGAAAGGTCCTCTTTAATGTTGCAAAATATATTGAATGGTTTTTCACACATATTCTTACACAGGGACCCTATGCTGTCTGGGACTACTCTTGACTGAAACAATATAGCCGCTTATGGGCCACCAGGGTTTCAATACTCATTTATAAAGTATGGTAATAAACAATAAACTAGCCAAAAAGTGACCACTAGAGATGAGTGAGTAGTATTTGATTCGAATACCTCGCTCCCATAGGAATGTGTGTAAGCGGTCGAATACCAAGGGGTTAAGCGCATCGAATATTCACTGTGCTTAACTCCTTGGTGTTTGGCCGCTTACACGCATTCCTATGGGAGCGAGGTAAGCGATCGAATACTACTCGCTCATCTCTAGTGACTACTAATATGTGGATGGAATATGTATCTATCTCTGATTGCTTAATATTTTGTTAATAAATATGAATTACAATATGACTTCCTGCTACTTTGACATAATTATTAGTACATCCCATAATGTCAGTTGTGCAATATACTCTTACTGTAGATTCCTGGACCTGTCAATTGTAGATAAATTATTGTATTACACTGGTATTACACATCAATCTGATGGAAATAGCCCTTTAAGGAAGTGTCAGCAATACCAATCATTAAGATCCCATGTGATGTAAGAATGCTCGGGGGGTCATTAAGACCTGTGTTAATAATATTTGCTTTGGTAGAGGTTTATATTCTTCTGGGCTGTGTGTGTCCACTGAAATCTACAGCAGTTTTGTTAAGGCTAAAGCCCCGTTTACCGTCCTGCAGCGATAAAAAACGTTACGAGAAAATTCAGCAGCGGCAAAGTAGAGGTTTCCTCTGTGGACTTTATCAATTATACCTATAGGGTATCATCTACAATGAGCCAACTAGATATATAACATGTGAAGACCAAACTGACCCCTAAGATCACTTGTTGCTAGAAAATTCTGTATACGTTTACTATGCTATGAAAATCACTTTATTGAAAGGCGATGCTCAGTTTCTCATTGTAGGTGGTTCAGCTGCTAGGAACAGCGTGACGCTAACCTGTGAGGAACGTCCCCCATTACTAGTCTATGGATGAGTACAGTCATTGCTGGGCAGTAAGGAACGCCCACTCTGACAGTACAGAGCTATGGACGAGTACTGTCAGGAGGGGCGTTCCTCACAGCCCAGGTAGATGGTCAGGAACGCCCTTCTGACAGTGGGCAGAGATAGGTAACGGCACCGATATCTCTTGCCCCGGGGCACACAACAGGAAAGCCAACAGTGCGCTGAATTCAGCACGCTGTCAGCTTTCGAGCAGTATATAGAGCCGACTATGTCCGAGGACATGAAAGGTTGTTTAACTAAATTGTATAACTTTTTATACGTAGTTGAAATTCAATATTCTGTGCTATTTTAACATATGAATATTTTACTATAGGAATAAAATATCTGAATAAAAAGCTTAATAAACAATACTATTTACAAAATCCTACTAGGCTGTGTTTGTCTAGCCCCATGCAATACCAGATGCAATTTATGGGCATGGATAAGGTTTTTTCTGAACAAAAAGAAAACAAAAAAAAACAAAAACTAAAACTAAAAACTTTTTTAGGTAATCTCTGACAACCTATGTAAAAAATCATTTTTCACAACATAAGAGCATAACTATCATGACGTGCACTATCACTGCATTGCAGACACGTCTGACTAGTACAAACAGCGGACAGCGAAAGGATCTATTGTTAGACTCTGGTAATTGTATGTTCTTAGCAGCCATAAAAGAGCTCTTCAGTAAGCCATGAGTACTTGACTGTCCAATGTAAGCGATCCCTACTCCCCTGCAGTATATACAAGATAAAAGGTCCAATTACTCTGCAGCGTATGGAGATGTCCGGGCAATGGCGCTAATGATATCTAATGTATAACCTAAATGTAAATTGTTTCTAAGTACAGCATTGGTGTCATGCTACTAAAAATACTGGATTACTATGTTTTATTTCGGTTCACATCTGTGTTCGGTATTATATTTGGGCAGTCCACTTGGGGACCCCCTGAACGGAATAGCAAACACATTAAAAAGTGGTGAGCAATGAAAGAAGACGAACTCCATTGACTATAATGGTGTCCATGTGTTTTCCGCGTGGTGTCCGCACGAGTCATGCAGATAGAGAAGCACTTCAAGAACTACTCGTGTGGACACCGCGTGGAAAACACACGGACCCCATTATAGTCTATGGGGTCCGTGTGCTTTCATTGCTCACCGCTTTTTAATGCGTTCGATATTCCGTTCAGGGTTCCCGTTTGCGTATTACCAGTTGGGGAATGCGTTCTTTCAATACTAAGTATCGGCAGTGTGGCAATGGAAATGGTATAAACCAATGGTAAACTACTTCATATAGGTGTATGAGTGTTAACAAAGGAACGGCACAACAGAGTTCTAAGAAAAGCGCTCCAAAATAGTTGTGGGCGATGTTGTATTGCCTATTATTGTAATGGTTTTCTTACTGTGAATTAAACTTTTATTGCTACATGTGGGAGGCAGAGATCGCAGCAGGACGCGTCCTGCTCGATCTTGCTGCGGATTCCTGAGGAGTCTGAAGATGCGGAATCCGCAGCAAAATCAAGCAGGACGCTTCTTTTTTTCCGCATCCTGCTGCCATCTCTGTCTTCTGTTCAAAAGAATGGGAGGTGGATTCTGGGAGGAATCTGCTCCGGATTCAGGGGCAAAATCCGCCCCCAAATCCATGGCAAATTCCTCCATTTGAACAAAACCTAAAGGTTATTGAAACCTTTCTGGGATTTTATTTACTCAAAGGTCCCTATTTTTTGGCTAAAAATAATTTTTGGTATTAGGTTTTATTTTCAGCTGCTTTTTCTTCTACAACCTACCGTACATGAGTTCTTATACATTGCAGGCAGCTCAGTGCCTTCCAGAATGAAATACATAAAACCAGCTCTCTATGGTCTCGCTCTCTTTTCTGCTGAACATTCAATCTGACATCTTTGCCAAATAAAGTAAGCCTAAAAGGATGTCGGCCACATGAGCAGAGGGGAGCAGAGATAAGGGCAGACGTCTGATATATTTCTCTGTGAATGGGACCGAGCGGTCCGCAATGTATGGGGAGTAAGGCAAACTTCAGAAGACAATAAACCGGATTAAGGCTATATTCACATCTCCTTCAGAGCCCATCCAGTAAGTTGACTTCTTCTTCAGGCAATTTTAGGGAGAAATTAGTGGACACATAGTTGATTATAGATGATCATAGTCAATGAGGCCCTCAGGATCTACTGTTATCCATCCTTAGAGTGATTCTTGTTTAACCCTAAGATGGACCTTACATGTAAATCTTCATCCGTACACTCCAAGGTTGATTTACAGCAATCAAAAGCGCAAGAAGTGGTGAACTGGGAAAGTCAGCGGGCATGAGGCAATAATAACTTTAATAATGATAAAAACAATATATAAAATGTTTTGCTTTTTCACATCTAGAGATGGTCGTGTCCAGCCACCCTTGTGAATGTGCGGTATGTGATATGGATGGCAGCCCTCAAACCATTCTGCATTGGTCAACTTCTACATACTGGTGACATTCCTAAAGTGCAAGAACCTTGTAGACAGGATTGTACCAGCTAATACAAGCACCGATGACTTTATGGGCGGAATATGAACAAAATGTCCTAAGAAAGCTAGTTGTCTCCTTATTTTAATTAACCCTATCCTAGATATTTGCTGAATATCTTTCAGTGGTTAGGGTAATATGAGAAAAGCCAGAAGACGGTCACTCATAAATCCTGATACATTGAAATACACACACACGTGCGCGCACACACACTCACAAACACACACGCGCATGCTCGCACAAACACACCACTGCACTCCAGAATTTTGGTGCAAAAAATTTGAGATTTGCAACCCTTTTATAGCTTATATGTGTTAAAAATGTGACATTCTGCATTTTTACACTACTCACTACACTTTTGAGAAGTGGGTGGGAAAGTGTCCACGTTTAGGTGATCTAGATGTCCCTACTCCAGATTTATCAAATGCAACTTTTTAAAAATTTCAATCTAGTGTGTGGGCGCATACAAATTTGAACACAAGTTCAGAACAGATGTGTTAGACTTATAGATGCACCAAATATATCAAACATCATGTGACATTTGATCAATTTAGCTCATATTATACCATTGCAAACTCAAAACTAACTTTATGAAGAGGTATGCATTATCTGATAAATTAGGCAGGTCTTCCATTGGTGCCATTCAATATACCAGTCTTCATAAGTGTACCCATTAGAGTTTAAAATGCATTCCTTCTATGTACATAAATTTGAGGTTCTTGGCATTCATTTTGATCAAATTGTGAGAGCCCATCCGATGAACTCAAGAGGACTTAATTCAGACGGCACCCTACAATATACAATCATAATTGTTTTGGCCCAGATCTAGGCCTGTAAAGCGAACATGAGGCATGTAGGATCCTGAGACATGCTCTATTCTAGTTAAAATATCCTTGCAAGATTTGAGGAGTGTGTATCCAACATGGAAGGAGCAACACTACAGTATGTGCAATACAAAAGACAAAAAGTCAGACCCAGCGGAGTAGAGCAGATGTGAACAGGCGCACTGCAATACAGACAGCTATCTCTTTTTCCTCAATGCATAAATATTCCGTAGATAGATAAAGCCCATCCACACATGTCATACAAGATGAGCGATGGAAATGTCACTTTATGGTCTGCACTTTGAAGTAGATCCACAGAGAAGCATAGCAGGCTGCTGTTCTGTTATTTTGCAGTCCACGTCAGACAAAGTGCTTGGCCTTGTCATGTGCGTGTACCAGATTTAGCATTCTTGCACAACATCATACTGTTATATTTCCAGCAGTCTTCCATACACTGATTTTAGTGCCAATAACATACTGTAGCTGTCTGTGAAGTTCTCATCATTCCCAGTGGTGAATGAAACAACAAAAGTCACATTTATAGGCTGAACACTGACACGTGCGTACTCGAATAACTAATGTCCTACCCGTGTTTCTCCGAAAATAAGACAGGGTCTTATATGAATATTTTCTCTGAAAAAAAGGGCTACAACCCCTGCAGGATCCATGTTATATGGGAACCTCCTAGGATCCCATCATCTCATACATAGGAGAGAAAAATATATAAAATAATACTGGGATTAGGTAGAGCAATGTTTCATCAGGTAATATGCAGACAATTGGCTTGATATGGAAATTTAAGCAACGCATTTTCATGCTGTACCAACATCTTCAGACCAACGAAGTGGATGAAAGTTGATAGACCATACTCCTTTTTCATGAGACCAGGCCCCTTTCTCTATAGATCACAAATTGGAAAATGAAAAATGTCTAAGACTCTTGGCGCACATGTAAATCAGTTTTTTGATGCAAATGATCCCTGTATCCTAACGCATTTTGCTAAATAAATCTTGACCATAGATTTTTACAAGATGAATGCAACAGAAATTTCTGTAACAATTCTTCTGTGTGTGAATACACCATAAATACTGTATATTACGGTAAAACAGGACCTTAAATATATACAGTAGTTTTTTGACAAGGGAGCTGGGGAATTTTAGCCTAGAGTGAATAGATCAGACAGGATTTCTATGTTTTTTATCTGCATTGGAAATGTGACAAGGGAATAGGACTGCGCTGAGGCTATCCCCTGGTGTCAGGATAAGCCCCATTGCCTGGATGTTAATAACCTTAGCATCAGATAACTAATGAAGCCTCATTGAACGCCCAGTGGGCACCAGCCTGGCAGGGCGGCCATGAGTCACACATAAGTAAGTGGCAGCTCTTTGTCCTAGATTTGCCCTGTCTGTATATATGGCACTCAGTGGGGTCCATGCATGTAACATGTAAGGTGATAGACCTGGATATACCCTGCAGCGTTCTCCTGCAATTTTTTATTATTATATTGACGTATACATCTATAGATGCAGAGATGCGAGACATAAAGTAATGATTGGGGGCTGATATACATTGCAGTAGGGTTAACCTGAACCTCTGCAATTGGTTATACTGCTGCATTGTGATGTTTTTCCAATGACTTTTCATTGTTTTGTGATAAGATATCACGCTGCAGCAGTTTATCCTATGGCAGAAGTTCGGGTTAACTTTTTTACATCTCTTCAGCCGATAACAGAGAACAGTAGATTTTTAACTTCATAGCAAATGTGAGTAGGAAAACCTGTCTTTAGGGACTGCGTTGAAGGATAAGCCCCATTGCCCAGGACTGGATAACTTTAGCATCAGATAAGTAATGAAGTCTGAGTAAGATCTCGGTGGGCACCGGGAGGCGTGGGGGCATGAGTCAGACATAAGTAAGTGGCAGCACTTTGCGCCTTCTCTCAGTGTAAATATTACTCTTATTCCCATAAGTCTTAGTGTAGGATAAATATTTCCAGACTTTGCTCTACGCCAAGCCCACCACCTCTGGGGTCTACGTGAAACTCTTCTCTATCACCTCACAGCCAGCACTGGCGTCTGCTTCTCCTCCTCCTCACACGTCAACACTGGCTTATTTTTCCCACTAAATCTAGAGGAGGAGTGAAAAAAAGGGAAATGAAAAAAAAGAGTAAGGGAGGGATGATGCTTGCATGGAGGAGGGAGGATGCTGGGAGCAGATCAGGGGGTGGATGTGATTGGCTGCTGCCTGCATCTGAGTCCTGCTGTTTGAGGCTATAAAAAGATGAGAGGATGGGAAGCAGCAGCAGCCGAGCATTGACAAGCTGGACAGACAAATCCAGTGAGACAGACACCAAACAGAGACATAATAGCATTCGGGTCTGGGAACCTGACCTTACAGCCAAGATGTGCAAAGGACTTGCTGGAGTGACCTCCTTCCCCGCCACCTGTCTGAAAAGGTGAGACTGCAATCTGCCCTGCGACATACTATGAGCATGCAATGGTGGGGTGCAGGACCTTTAATAGAAGGGATCTGTATATAGCCGGCGAGATTCTATCGGGGACTCTGGGCAGCTGTGGGGGGGTTGTTATATTTCTATACAGCATTGCAGAGCATTTCATCCCAGTTTAGGGAGCCTCAAGCGGCTGCTTCCAAGCAGCGAACATCATTGGTTCCTTACCTCAAGGATTTAACCCATTGTTAGTTGGTCGGTTTTAGATTGTGTTGCGTGGAGTTTAGGTTAGAAACAGCTGCAATGGACTTTTCAGGCATTAACTTCACCATGGTTTGTCCTATTCAAAAAGATGACTTTCGGCTTTGGCCGTATTTAGATGGGCATTAGAATATTAAAGTATTAGCATTTTTGCTTATGATCACATTTTCTGATACATGGTATTTGCAGGATCCAAAATTTCTAATGTTGTTCGTCGCCTATATATATATATATATATATATATATATATATATATATATATTATTTTAGCAGGAACGATTATTTTCATGTTGATAAAGAATGTAGCTGAATCAGGTTACTGTATAATATGGGCACGTCAATGAGCAGAGGGGACAAAGTTTGTTATATAAGCAGCTTTTATAGTGACTGGCATATGCCCTGTATTCATAGAAGGCATTGGCAAAGAGCCTGAGAGCCTTGGCCATAAAGTGTTTAGTGTTATCATTATACTCTATGCTATTCCGTCTAATACCCTGCAAATATAGTAATCCAGTTATTATGTAACTAGTAACATTATAGCAGTATAATATATACTGCTCAATATCTCCTGACTACTTACTATTAACCATTTTAATCCGTTACATAGAAATGTATCAATTTCTTGCTATTTTATTGTTGAAATTTTTTTTTATTTATTTTTCTTACTTTATATTATTATAAATGTTTTAGTATTAAAAAGAGCCATAAGGACATAAAGTAGCTTTACTGTAGGTCTATAAGAAATATCACTGGAAATAAATATAGGAATATTGTTCTGCTTCTATAATAGAACATATAGCGCCAACATATTCTGTAGAGCTTTGATCTTATACCATTCACATCATTCCCTGTCCTCAGCGAGGTTTTCCCTAGGTCACATACACTCATACACACGTCAACTTCATAGGTCAACTTCATAAAAAGACAATTAACTTATCAGTAAGGCTTTAGTGCGTGGGAGGAAATTGGAGGACATAGAGGAAGCCCATACAATTACCAGGGGGACTTTAGTCCGTAAGCAGATGCTGCCCCTAATAACCTCAGAGCCAGGAATCCTCATCTTACCTGTAGCTCCGATAAAGCACACTCAGCTCTGCTGCATCTGAGTATATGCTTTTCCTATACATAATGCACATCATGGAAGTCTTGCACAGAAAGTCTAGGGTTAATATTTATGGAGCTAGTCTTGTCTGCTGTGACGCAAATACGCTTCAGATGCGGCAGAGCTGACACGGTTTGGGGCTATGACATTAGCATGCTGATTTAAGGTAATGTAGTCAGTTTAGCAGCAGATGACACTTTATTATCACAAACTCAGCCCTGCTACATCTGTACTGTAGTATATAAATATACACTTCACTCCTGACAGCAAGGTATTAGTGTTTGAAGACTCTAAAATAACCATCGCTTTCTCATTACTGACATGACTATTGGCACATGTATTGTAAAATACACAAATTATTATGCTTTGATGATAAATACGGCTCCCATTGCTAGATAACTGCCTATTATTCTGTATGGAGTGGGTGTACAGCTTCTATTCTGATCTGCTAACACAGCACAATGGCTTGTATGTACAGTATTCACATGTCACTGAATGCTTTTACATATTTTTATAGTGATGTATAATTATATCCCTATAGAGGAGTAGGATCTGCCCCATGTACTATGACAGCGTTGTATTAATGCCGCTCCTATATGTATACATCATGTACCATACGAATAATCTCGTGAAATCTGGTCCGTATCATAGTAAACCTGTTTTGTATATGGACGAGAAATTCTGCGTATTGTTGCTGGTCTATGTCACTGCACGACAGGGCAGTAACCCTATTTATTATGATGAGATATGAGACTATATATAGTGGTTTTATCGCTCAGCTCTTCCATGTTGCAGACTCCCTGATACACATGACTGTATATGATATATTACTCTACCACTGACTGAATTATTATACCGTTCTTTATTAGGGACAGTCCAGATTTACATCATTTGTTTACCAGGTCGTGTATGTACTATGAGAAATTGATACTTAATATCATTATGATTATTGAGCAATGTCAATTGATCATGTAGAGAATAATAGGTGTTATGATATACTCCATGGTTACATGTAATGTATCAATGACGGAAATTCCGGGAGTTCTAGTGCCAGGACTCCATCTAACATAACATAAAGGGCAGCAGTAGCTTATTATTAGAGAAGTGGGGGTTTCCTCTTTGCCCTTTGTATTGTGGTATGATTTTAAGTATAGTTTATTACATCATGCAGATCACGTTGAGTAAATCCAGGATTAGGAGACTTATGATGCAAAGCTTTATACTTCCTGATAACCCCATTCTTTGGCCTCTGATCAGGATAGGCGGTACCTGTATGATCACCGTGGGTTCTGCTGTGGAAACCCCACTGATCACTAGAACAAGGGTCATGAGGCACCCGATCCTGTATTATTGTAATGGATCATGAATCCCATCCCCTTTGCTTGCATTGTAAAACGCTGCGATTTTTCCCGCAGCGGAGCAAATCGTAGCGTTTACATCCCGTGGGGCCCCAGCCTTAGGGTAAGGCCCCACATTGCAGAAATGCAGCTTTTTTTGTTGCAGATTTTACTGGTTTTTTTTTGAAAGAATGGAAAATATAAAGGAAGCTCTTAGACCTTTCCCTTCCGAATTTGACTCAAAAAATGCAGCAAAATCTTAAACGAAAACCGTGCGTTTCCACAACGTGGGGCCTTACCCTAAATCTGCCCTCATGTGCTTGACCTGTACTTGTTGAATATCTGCGACAACTTGTGCGACTATATAATATATGTCTGAGCAGTGTTTTGTATAATTGGTCGCAATCACAAAGAACAGATGACATTGCCATTTATACAATGACTTTGTTTCCTTACAGTGCCAAAGATATGAAGCATCGACTTGGATTTCTTCTACAGAAAACTGATGGTTGCGATAATGGCAGCGGCTTGAAAAAAGACAAACCTGGTTGTCAGAGGTAAGTCGTCCTGTCCCCGGGGTGTGTTTATGCTGCACACTAAATAGCTAATAATTGCCAGTTACCCATAGATTCATTGCTAATGGCTAGCTCTATGTAATCCTAGGGAAGGGAAATCCATCTGGGTACGGTGTAATAAGCAGAGCTGTTTGCTAATCACATCTGCGGGCTGCCGGGGAGATAATCATCTGGTGCAGGCTGTTATATAAGACTTTATCAGGGCGCACACGGCTAGGACTGCCAATACCTGAGATTTATTTCTCTTGTATCATCTGGATCCTGGCATGAAACAATTAGTTAATCATAGAGATTATGGTAATAGATCTAGAACATGCACCTGACTACGTGCAATATTCATTGTGTCATGCACATGCAAATATTTTTTGGAAGGCAGATAAATCAGCATGTGCACACATGATTTCAACGCCATCCTTAAAGGGGCTCTTTCACTGGGAAAAGTCATTTTTAACTAATCACATCCTTGCATAGCCTTTAGAAAGTCTATTCCACACCTACCTTTAGTATGTAGATTGCCTCAGTGGTTTCTGAATAAGTCAGTTTTATTCATATGCTAATTAGACTGGTGCACAATAGATCATGCACCCCTTTGCTATTGTTTCCTATGGGAGGCTGCTGCTGCTGCTGATGACTCAGCTTCCTGTTTGCACATACATAGGAGATAATAGCAGAGACGAGTGCTGCTGGGAACTTCCTGTGCTGGCTGGAAGCTCATTAGCATATGAATAAAAACAGACTTATTCAGAAACCACTGAGGCAATCTACATACTAAAGTTAGGTGTGGAATATCATTTCTAAAGGCTATGTAAGGATGTGATTAGTTAAAAATGCCTTTCCCAGTGATAGAGCCCCTTTAAGCTAACTTTAGTAGGATAGCCATTGCAAAGTATGATTTACACAAATTTTCCAGGGATTCTTGGCCATACATATACAATCATTATTGGCCAAACCCACCAATTTCAGCAGGAACAGCTGGCAATATAATTTGTAATGGAGGATGGGGGGTTCCTGAGTCTGCTCAAACAATGGAGGTTGGGGAAAGAAGGATCAAGGTTTTTGTTCTCGGGGGTTAGGGGCAGAATCCCCTCTCCAGATTACTATCCCATAGAGTAGGGTAGAAGCTTTTAATTTAGTCTCCATAGAGACCTTCGTTAATGTGTTATGCACTAAAATGAGCTGAAAGCTTACAGAATATATGTTTTGGTTTTTTTCAGGCTAACTCAAGAAGAGGTTAAAAAATGGGCAGAGAGTATGGAAAACCTGCTGAACAGTGAATGTAAGTAAAGCAGAAGATAAGTTGTAACTTGTAATAAATATCAGTAAATTAGGATGAATAAATAAATGTACATGCTTTAGTAAAGACCAGGGAGACCCCCAGTGATCACTAGAACAAAGGGTTGGAGAACTTATTCTGGTCCTCAAAGTCTCACACTACAAAGCTGGTGTTGGACCATTGATCATAATGGCCAATGGGAGCCTAAAGTGTGCTTCAGCCCATTTCTTCTAGTGGTTCTTAGGGGTTAGACAGGAGGAATGTTCTAGAATTTAGAAATACAGTTAAGAAAGTATTGCCTAGTCGGGTCCCATAACTGGTTACATCGTACAACATCCTTCAGAAGATACTGAAGCTTCTTTAGGCTATAATTAAGGTTCCACCACAGCCGGAGAGCCACTGGCTAGTTATGTGAACTCAGTTTTGACCTGAATGCTTTATAGTAAAGTTGGCATGAAGACCCTTCCATAGTTTGCAGTTGTGTATACGTGACTTAAGTCAGCTAAGGAAACCCAAATGGCTGGGACGTGAGAAACGCAAATATCCTGGAGATATTGCTCTCAGTATATCATGAATTTTAGAGCTACATTTCATATTTCAATGACGTCAGCTTGAGGTCACTTCTAGTCTCAAGTGTCCTTGGTTTGGCTGTAGTACAAAAATCTGAGTGTCCTAGCAGTCCCCAGAGACAGAAGGATTTTAATTGAATTATTAGTATCACTGGGCCATGCTTCCCAGATTTAAGAACTTTTGCTCCTTTGTGACCTACACTACGTCAGTCAGATGTCAAACATATGGTGGGAGCTGCTGGTTGGACCCTCATTATTCAATAAGTCCATCACTGTTTATTTCATACCGTAGGCGGAAGGTCAAGAAACTACATGATGTATTATAATACTGTCATGTCGTAAAACACATCCTCACTTGGCTAGTTTGTTTAATAGATGCTCAGTACTTCAGGATGTGTTAAGGACTACTTGTACATCTACTACTTATAACACTTTCTGAAGGACATTGTTGAGAAACCTAGTCAGAGAACTTAGAAAATATCAGTGGTCGTCTTCATTTTCTAAAGATGTCATTGTTCCTTTTAGGTGGCATAGTGGCTTTCAGATCCTTCCTTCAATCAGAGTACAGCGAAGAAAACTTGGATTTTTGGCTGGCCTGTGAAAATTACAAGAAGACAAAGTCAACAGCAAAGCTTTCAAGCAAAGCCCAAAAAATCTATGAGGACTTCATTTCAGTGGAGGCTTCCAGAGAAGTAAGTAGACAATGTCTTTATTTTTACAGAACTTTGTTATAAAGGCGTGATACCCTCACTCAACTATCACCATGACTTTTACTCAACCACTTGGGGGTTCACATTCACTGTAGAAACTATCTGTCTCCTTGTTTTTGGTGGACCTAGCTAATAGAGGCGACATTGGTCCTCATAGTTGGATGTATACAGAATATGTATAAATAGGCGTGTATCTCCCAATATTATTATCATATAATTATTATTTTACCACCATTTTAGCCAATAGTACCTGACATATTTTTCTTTCTTCAACTTTCTTAAGGTCAATCTGGACTCAACTACTCGAGAAGAGACAGTCAATAGTATTGTTCACCCAACGCAGTCTACTTTTGACCAAGCCCAGCATAAAATATTTATCTTAATGGAGAAGGATTCATACCGACGCTTTCTCAAGTCACATTTCTACCTGGATCTTGTCCACTTGACCACCGGTGGTAGCAGTAAGAAGATGAAAGGTCTCAGCACTGACAGCAACCCCTTCATTCCTCAGTGCGCTTAAGACACAGACTGTGCATGGCCACAGATAAGAACTGTTTGTTTATGTGCTCTTATCTATACTCTAAGATGGCTCAGACCTGGTCCTGAGCTAGCTCCTCTTATTTATTAGATGTGTGTGTCTTGCATGCATTTCTGTTCTATTGGGGTGAGCTGGAAGAATCATTCAGTCCCGTGCAATGTTGTACAGACTAGGGACTCATTGGCATATGGGTTAAGCATGTCTACTACAATATTCTCAGGTGAATCTTGTGAAAGATTTAAGGTGCCTTCATCATGAAGGACATAGCTCATCCATCTTGTACAAGACATGATGTACTATAAAAGTCCAATGACGCTAGCCAGCAGAGCGTGAAGGTAAGCTAGAATTGTAAATGTTGAGGACATACCGTAAGAAGGAGCATACCTTTAATGGAGAAGATGTGGTCAGGGTCAACAGTCAAGATGGTCAACTTTCTCTAGCCCAGGGAAGCCAAAAGATAGCAACATATTATTGCTGTATTTACAGTGTCATAGATGGAAGCGAGATACTACTGAGTGAAGCAGACGACACTGTATTTATTTTATTACAGATATTTATTTTGACAATGCTGTTGTTAAGGTTATTATGGTCGATATGCCTTTTTTCTAAGCATATTTCGGATTTGTTTTACGTTTTTTGCATTGCTTTTATAATTTATATTATTATGGAGATGAAAAGAATGGGGCTCTCATGGATCAAACACCCTGTCAATGGACAATTGAGAGGGATCAAAGCAGAACAAGGATAGTTGTGACTGCCGGCAACTATGGCTGGTGATGCCGGGAACAACGTTTCATTCAGTAGTGTTACCAGCATGTATCTGCCTGGGTACTTTAATACCTGTGCATGTTTGTGATTTCCAAAAAGTATGCAATGCCAAATAGCCATGTCATGTACATAGTGTTATGTTGTGGAGACGCCATCCTGGGATAGGATGTCCCAGCGCAGACACACCGGACATGTGTAATGAGTATACTCTCAGGCACTTACACAAAGTATATTTTATTGAGAGAGATGGAAATATTTATTTCAGCCGGAGCAGACATACTACCTGAAAGCCCGAATATAATAGGTTATAAAGCTCAACTATATAGAAGCAGGCTTGGTTGTCATGTATTGAACGCAACCGACTGGAGGCCATATACTGTAATACTGAAAAACGTATATAAAATGACTCAAAGTAAGATGCCCAGGAACTTGAGACTTCTTGAGGTTTCGGACACTTTGACTCTTATGTACCAATAGTGAATTGCATTAGCAATCGGTATCATGGGGAGCATCATGGTCCAGGTCCATAGTATTGTAATAAAATTCTTAAGAAAAAAGTGACAAAAATACCAAATATGCACAGAGGGCAGTACAAAGAGAGGCATATTCTGTTTTTATTTTCAGTGCAATAGTTAATATTATAGACTATGGGACTTATGGCCATGGATAATATTAATATATAGGGACGCCTGGCAGTAGAAGTATGCTGTATACATAAAGCCGTGGCTACTCTAGGACTTGCTGTGTAACATGGTATTTCTCTGATAATCCCTGTACTGTACATATGTTCCCTATCACAGTTGTGTTTTTGTTCTTCTGTAATGTCAGTATGCAGTACATGAATGTTAACAGAAAACTTTCTATATTTTGTGCCTGGTTCATGCCATATGTTGCTGGATTTGAGACTACTTATTGTATTACTTGAAATAAAGATGTTTCCTATTGACAACCCATGGACATTATCGCTGTGTATTTGCTGTGTGTTATTTTCTTACCACCCTGACCAAAAGATGGAGGGTTAGGGGAAAGTGAAGGATGCCGATTTTATTTGATGGCTATATATTACATGCAATGTTTCACTGTCAGGTGGAGCATACTAATGGAGGGACATTACACCCATCCAACCACAGGAATATGCATATACATCCTCTAGTGCCACCATTTAGACGGTAGCTCCCTATAGATAAATGCTTGGTTTTCTATAAAACCTAGTGACATTATCTGGCAATAAAGTCAAACCATAACCTGTCTTTGAAAAAACCCAGTCCCATATTTCAGAAGATGGTCGGATGGATTGGTGTATAGGATATAAATCAGTTCATATGGATGTATGGATGGACTAAGAATCCTTTGATATATGGAAACAAGGCTAATCCATCCATCTACATTTAACAATGTTACCAGAACACCTTGCCATGCCTGAAACAACATGGCTGACTGCTCCCTATAGGACAACTGATTAAATAGGAACCCCCTCCATGCTAATTCCAGAGTTTTGCCAGCCAGCCAAATCAGCTTAGGGAGTGGATTTCCACTAGCAAATTCAACAAAAATCGATCCACCATTATTCTTATAATAATACACAAGGTGATGTCCCATATATATTTTTCTAGCCACTACTTGGGGTCAGATAACATATTGCAGGTCATGGCAACCACATCAGAATTTTAGTGCTTGAGTGGAAGAGGAGAATATACTTGAAGTCTACGTTCTCTAAAGGGTTATTTTGGGGATATTGTGTTAGCATATTAATATGGAGGTTTAGTTTGCATCTATGGAACTGAGATATTACAGCATTTACTGGTACAAAAGTTATCTTTGTTAGAAATAAGTTCTCCACAATGAGCTGTTCCATCTGGGGGTATCTAGTTATTTAGCAAGCAGGCAATGGATCAACCTGTAATGGCTACCCACATCAGTTTGCTAGATAATCTGACTTATTTGTCATCTAACCACAGATCCTTTCTGTGTTATCTGTGACCCCTCTGAACCACAGTTATCCCTACCTCCACTGCAACCACAGCTTTCCCTATCTCCACTGCTGAGCCACTGCTCTCCTATCTCCACTGCTGAGCCACTGCTCTCCTATCTCCACTGCTGAGCCACTGCTCTCCTATCTCCACTGCTGAGCCACTGCTCTCCTATCTACACTGCTGAGCCACTGCTCTCCTATCTCCACTGCTGAGCCACTGATCTCCTATCTCCACTGCTGAGCCACTGATCTCCTATCTCCACTGCTGAGCCACTGCTCTCCTATCTCCACTGCTGAGCCACTGCTCTCCTATCTCCACTGCTGAGCCACTGCTCTCCTATCTCCACTGCTGAGCCACTGCTCTCCCTATCTCCACTGCTGAACCACTGCTCTCCTATCTCCACTGCTGAGCCACTGATCTCCTATCTTCACTGCTGAGCCACTGCTCTCCTATCTCCACTGCTGAGCCACTGCTCTCCCTATCTCCACTGCTGAGCCACTGCTCTCCCTATCTCCACTGCTGAACCACTGATCTCCTATCTCCACTGCTGAACCACTGATCTCCTATCTCCACTGCTGAGCCACTGCTCTCCCTATCTCCACTGCTGAGCCACTGCTCTCCTATCTCCACTGCTGAACCACTGCTCTCCTATCTCCACTGCTGAGCCACTGCTCTCCTATCTCCACTGCTGAGCCACTGCTCTCCTATCTCCACTGCTGAACCACTGCTCTCCTATCTCCACTGCTGAGCCACTGCTCTCCTATCTCCACTGCTGAGCCACTGCTCTCCCTATCTCCACTGCTGAGCCACTGCTCTGCTATCTCCACTGCTGAACCACTGCTCTCCTATCTCCACTGCTGAGCCACTGTTCTCCTATCTCCACTGCTGAGCCACTGCTCTCCTATCTCCACTGCTGAGCCACTGCTCTCCCTATCTCCACAGCTGAGCCACTGCTCTCCTATTTCCACTGCTGAGCCACTGATCTCCTATCTCCACTGCTGAGCCACTGCTCTCCTATCTCCACTGCTGAGCCACTGCTCTCCTATCTCCACTGCTGAGCCACTGCTCTCCTATCTCCACTGCTGAGCCACTGCTCTCCCTATCTCCACTGCTGAACCACTGCTCTCCTATCTCCACTGCTGAGCCACTGATCTCCTATCTTCACTGCTGAGCCACTGCTCTCCTATCTCCACTGCTGAGCCACTGCTCTCCCTATCTCCACTGCTGAGCCACTGCTCTCCCTATCTCCACTGCTGAACCACTGATCTCCTATCTCCACTGCTGAACCACTGATCTCCTATCTCCACTGCTGAGCCACTGCTCTCCCTATCTCCACTGCTGAGCCACTGCTCTCCTATCTCCACTGCTGAACCACTGCTCTCCTATCTCCACTGCTGAGCCACTGCTCTCCTATCTCCACTGCTGAGCCACTGCTCTCCTATCTCCACTGCTGAACCACTGCTCTCCTATCTCCACTGCTGAGCCACTGCTCTCCTATCTCCACTGCTGAGCCACTGCTCTCCCTATCTCCACTGCTGAGCCACTGCTCTGCTATCTCCACTGCTGAACCACTGCTCTCCTATCTCCACTGCTGAGCCACTGTTCTCCTATCTCCACTGCTGAGCCACTGCTCTCCTATCTCCACTGCTGAGCCACTGCTCTCCCTATCTCCACAGCTGAGCCACTGCTCTCCTATTTCCACTGCTGAACCACTGCTCTCCTATCTCCACTGCTGAGCCACTGCTCTCCTATCTCCACTGCTGAGACACTGCTCTCCTATCTCCACTGCTGAGCCACTGCTCTCCTATCTCCACTGCTGAGCCACTGCTCTCCTATCTCCACTGCTGAGCCACTGATCTCCTATCTTCACTGCTGAGCCACTGCTCTCCTATCTCCACTGCTGAGCCACTGCTCTCCCTATCTCCACTGCTGAGCCACTGATCTCCTATCTCCACTGCTGAGCCACTGCTCTCCCTATCTCCACTGCTGAACCACTGATCTCCTATCTCCACTGCTGAGCCACAGGTCTCCCTACGTCCACTGCTGAGCCACAGCTCCCCCTACCTCCACTGTTGAGCGACAGCTCCCCTACCTCCACTGCTAAGCCACAGCTCTCCCTATCTCCAATGCTGGGCCATTGAATTCTTGTGGCACCCAGTGCTCCTTGATGCTATTGGCTATTTGAAATGGACTCCAGCTTTACCACCATTCATGCTACATCCTAGGATTTTTGTTGCCAATGGCTAACCCTGACCCTGTCTTCTTTACAAAGCTCCACATATTTTGTACTCTTAATCATCTCCATGACAGCTTGTCTTTGCTCCTGACTACACTGCAACTCCTTCACTACATCTGCTGCCCATCAGTGACTATTCTGGGGACCGTGACTTTTCATTGGTGTTTTAAGCTATCACACTGCAGAAAGTTACCATATTCAGAGAAAGTAAACTTTGCTTCCTCTGCACTTCAGCCTCCTACCACATTCTAAAAGCATGATAACTGGATTTCCGTGATAACAATGTGCGTGAGGTTATAACATAAGGACCTGTGCACTTCTCATGTTCCACCTGCTGTATGTTCAGCTTATGCACCAGGAAAACTCCTGGCCTGCTGAAAGTATCTATAGGCCTTGACTGATTTGGTGTATGCCAAAAAAGTGTAATTTTGGCATGCTCCTGGTCAGTATTTACATACTTTTTTCTGCAGTAATATTAGCTTTAGCATGATATGCAGTTACACTATGGCTAATTCCTTTGACTTGTTAGGCAGTACTATCCTCCTATCCTTCTGTTATTCGCCCATTTGATTATTCGCCTGCCAATTCATTTGAATTTCTGAAGTTGCTCTGATGTAGAAGAACTTATTGCTTGGTTCATTTACTTTGTAGTTTGGAGATCATTGTACTCCGAAAGTCACTTAAATCAATGATTTCCATGTAGATCAAAGACCTTTTTTTTCTTTTAAATACAATTGTACCCATACTTATACACTGTCTACCAATAAGTATTTGGACACCCAGTACAGTTCTGCGGAGGTAGAGTTATGGTGTGGGGGTGTTTCTCCTGGTATGGACCCTTGGTCCCAGTGCATGGTAAACTCAACACTGACGCCTATTGCACTATTTTAGATAACAGTGTGCTTCCTACATTATGGCGGTTCTATGGGTCGGACCAATGTTACTTCCAGGATGACACAAGCTGTCATGTAGTGAGGTCTACCATAGCTTGGTACAGGTTAACCAACTGGACTGGCCAGCCCAGAGCCCAGACTTGAACCCTATCGAGCACTTCTTGGATCGCTGAACTAAGGGGTGCAGCAGCCGTCCAAAATTGGTGAAAGAACTTACCTGTCTTCTCCCAGCCGAATGAAATAAAATGTCACTAGCCGTTATACAAGGACTTGTGGAAAACCCCGGAGGGCTGAGGCTGTAATTGCCACTCGTGCTGCTCGGACCACAAGTGTCCAAATACTTATTGGTAGACAGTGTATCAGCACTATCTGACTGAATACACCTTTCATACGAACTTGGACAATTCCTTAGACTACCAGATTTGGTTCCCAAATTTTATCCCATCTTGTGCGGCCTACTCCCTGTGGATCCTCCCTTGGGCCTTTCTTGGTGCTGCCTTCAAAGCTGATGTCTCACTGAAATAAAGGAACTTCACCTCTTCTGTCCTGATCTCCATCTACTGGGTTTTTCAAGTCATGGTTGGTTACCAAAGACAGTTCCAGTCCTTTGGGCTACCACGTACCCTTGCTTCAGATCATTAGCATGGTTGAAGCTGCTTTCATGGTCTTACATAGCATCATCATATACTATATATATATTATATATACAGAGGCATCCAGGTTTTGTTGGGTTTTTTAATATGCGGGACAAACCCTGCATAGATGAGTGTTTTATTAGTACAGACGTACGTGCTCTTTTACTCCTAGATCCCTAATTATTTAGATTATGAAGATGTAACATATTTAATGTCCAGACAACAGTAAAGTAAATAAAAGGAAATACATTATTAATTGAAGACTAAAGCCATGGTTTGGGAAGCGATCTCTCAGGCTTAGTCTGGGCCCCCGCCAAGGAAGGTTAAGAACCTTAGCTTTAATAACATCAAATAATTTCCTTGAAATGACATGCCCGTGGGACGTGGTTACATTGTCATATTATGTTAAAGCTGAGTAAAATGTCTCTAAAAATATATATATTTTTACATTTCTAAATAAAAGCATCACTTAGATGGAACTGTACTAATATCTGCCATATGGATGTTTCCAGGGCTTTACTTAGCCACTCACAATGAGAACATGTGGATTTCATCTGACCGGATTGTGATGACTGAATCGGTAATGTATAATGTCATCCAATCAGCAAATCAGGCAGTTGGATTTCGCTGTGTATAATCTCAGTTTGTGACTTTTCCCTTGTTCTTCATTTCAGGACTTAGAAATTCAAAAATGGATTTTCAAAAATGGAGGCGTTTTTGGAAATGCATCTTTACGGGAGTTTTTTTCTGCAATATGTGGAGGGGAGTAGCCAGAATCTCATTCACTTTGCAGGTACTGTTTTGCAAAGCGGGGCTTCAGCCTAAAGAAGTGTTTATGTTAGGACATACTGGGAGCCTTGTTTATAAGCCCGATTGGAGATTCTGATGGGCACTACATGCACAGCCATGTAACTGAATGGACACTGTGTACTGTAATCCCCTGCCATGTATGCAACATGGGAAATATTTGGAAGTTCATGACTTCCTCATGTCATCTCAGCTACTTGACGGGGTGGCCCAGCTTCTCCTGTGAACAGATCTTTGCAGCTGATCCTATATAACCATATGCAGCATGGGTTATAATGTATTCACTGTATCTGATAAGTCATAAAATTCCCATTTTGCAGTGGTTTGCGGGGGAATTAGCAAATAAAACATATTTCACTTTTGTCTTTAGTATAAGGTTGCTGAACAATAGCGAGCAGTGTTCAGCAGAGCTGGAATCAGGGGAGTAACTATTGGGGTAGCAGCTACCACAGGGCCCGGGACATTAGGGGGCCCAGCAGCAGCCGCTACCTCTGCGGCCTTTCAACGTCTTGCTCACTGAGCCACTTGGTTATCACTTTCGCCTTATGACTTGCTGCAGGAAATAGCATAGCTGGATTCTCATACAGACCATGAATGATGAACGCGCCCTGATGCGCCCTGATCTGGGTCCTCATATGGACCAGCTACGATGAACGCGCCCCGATGTGCCCTGACCAGAAAGGCATTCCCCAATTCCCCGTGAAGCCTTTCTGGCGAAACGAACATTGAGGCACATTAATCGTACATAGTCTATATGAGGGCTCTTATTGTGACTAGTTACGTTTCCATTTACTTATAGTCCATTTAGGTATTTAATATTGGTATGGTTAGATGCACTTTACTATGTTATATATACTAATGACACCTTTGGACTTCTATATGTGTAATATCATTTCAGTATAGCCCCTATGGCCATTCTATCAGGATAAGAACAATGGGCAGGTCACATAACTATGAAAGTAACCTAAGGGCTTAATGTTTATGCTGTGATTGGGGAGAACCCTGCAAATCATTTATGTAAGGATACATCCATCCCCCCTAACTAGTTATAATATGTGCAGTATATCCAGAAGAGGGGACGTAGCAGCAGCAATATCGCTGAAGCTGTCAATCATGAACGAAGAGGGCGGCCATGGTAAGAGTTTAGTTAAAAGCACTTGGGCACTTGCCAGGCTGAGAACCACCCAATGGGCACTAGCAGGGGCATAACTTGGGTTGGTTCAGAAGGTGCAGTTGCACCGGGGCCCAGCATCCCTTAGGGGTCCCATAAGCACTGGCATGAGTATTGAGATTGCACCTTCCATCTGGCCCATAAGCCAAGGAGACCCACAGATTACCCGAACCACACTAAGGTCCATTAAACTCCTTAGCACCTATAACCATCACTATCAAGAATTCACTGTAGGGATGAGGTAGGGGGCCCCAGACAAAAGATTCCAGCGGGGCCCACAAGAAATTAGTTACGCCACTTGCAAACACATTTGCATATTGCACGGTAAAGCCCTGGTCAGCCCTGTTGCCCCACCATCCTGTGTTTCAATCTTGGTAGCATCTGCTCAGACTTGGCATGGATTCCTCTGTGTACGCTGGTTTCCTCCCACACTCCAGACACATACTGCTACAGAATTTATATTATAAGCCGCTATTTATATTGTGTTGCCACTATATACACAAGAGAAATATAGAAATAAATAAATCAAAGTTAATTTTCTTTGCAATTTGTCATGTCTCCAGGGACATAAAGGCATGTCTGCCAATCCTTTTAAGGCTTCTTTCACACATCGTTTCTTGCATTTATTTTACTGGTAAAAAACACCATGGCTTTTGTTGCAAATTTTTAGGGATTTCCATGGAATTTATTGGAGTTTATTTATGATGATGGAAATTTGTGATGATTTGTAACACAGAATCTGGCGGAAACAATTTCGCTACTCCATATATCATATATCATTAACCCAATGTGAGCCTTGTCTATCACAGAATGTGATGAAACAATCTCATCGACACTAATGTTATGATGTGTTAGACGTGAACCCTTTAAAATCTTGTGTTATTAATAAAATGTCACTTTTGACAAGGTCAGGGACGTGAAACTGTTCATTTGTTTCAGCTGCACAATACCTGACCTTCGGAGTCATGTGACGGTTGTGAAGAGGTCCCTGTGAAGGTCTGTGATTGGCTGCAGTGGTGACCTCACGCAAACGGAACATCACTGCTGATGTCAGGGACCTGTCAATGGCAGCCAGGGAGGACCAGAGGACCACGGAGAGTTAAGTACAATTTTATACTTTATTGGCCCTATTTGCAGTACCTAAAGATGTTAAAAAAATGACTCGAACGTCCCCTTTAAAGTGGACCTCCAGTTATAAACACCTTATCATAAATAAGTAGTACAGGTGAAAATAAGAAACTTTGTAATATATTCTATTAAAGAAATATGTTTTCTTCTCTACTTTTCAGTCACTTTCTTCATATTAGACTATGAAGAGAGGAATGAGGGATCGAAAAGACACTGAAATAATTGTTGTTGCTATTCCTTGCTTTTTAAGACTGCTAAGTTGTAGTTTAGAGGCTGGTAGTACACAGAATGAGGCAAAAAGTCAATTAACCAGTCAGCAGGAAAATCCTAGTCCTTTTCTGTTGCATAGAGCTGTCACCGACCAACAAAAACACGACCCCAAGTCTCCGATTTTTAACCCCAGCCATAATCCAGCTGTTATGTGCACTATCCTCGGAGGGTAAGTCCAAACCAGCCTGCACTTTTCCATACTTCCAATTGGGTGGAAACGACCCATTGGTCCTCCACCCCCATTGCTGCTTAAACTTTCCATTTATGCCTCCACTTTCCTCCTTTGCATGCTGCCATGACGAAGAAACCACCTGAAATAAAGGGAAGGCGGGTGGGACAAACTGTGACTTCTTCACTCCTGTGATGTGTGCCCTCCACCCTCTATACCCCTCTTTTATAAATTAGAAATAATCATCAATCTGACCCCTTAACTCTCTTTGACCCACTCTTCCACTACTCAGTATCCTTTTTACTGTCATGTGCCCGCTCCATTACCCCTTTGGGTCTATTACGTTGGATTTTCGTTGGTAGATGGACTGCCATTACTGATAGCTTAGAAATAGATATTTTGTTATTATACTTCTTATAAATATGGGAAGAATATGCAAATCTGACTTCCATGATGTAATTAGGATGCCAGTGCCTCAAGTATGTACATTTATATATATATACTTAGCTGTTTTTTTTCTTGCCATAATACAAATTCTAACAGTCTATTCAGTAGGACTATCAGCTGTGTATCCACCTGACTTCTGCACAACACAACTGATGGTCTCAACCCCATTTATAAGGCAAGAAATCCCACTTATTAAACCTGACAGGGCACACCTGTGAAGTGAAAACCATTTCAGGTGACTACCTCTTGAAGCTCATGAAGAGAATGCCAAGAGTGTGCAAAGCAAGAATCAAAGCAAAAGATGGTTTACTGTGAAGAAACTAGAATATAAGACAGATTTTCAGTTGTTTCACACTTTTTTGTTAAGTATATACACTCACCGGCCACTTTATTAGGTACACCATGCTAGTAACGGGTTGGACCCCCTTTTGCCTTCAGAACTGCCTCAATTCTTCGTGGCATAGATTCAACAAGGTGCTGGAAGCATTCCTCAGAGATTTTGGTCCATATTGACATGATGGCATCACACAGTTGCCGCAGATTTGTCGGCAGCACATCCATGATGCGAATCTCCCGTTCCACCACATCCCAAAGATGCTCTATTGGATTGAGATCTGGTGACTGTGGAGGCCATTGGAGTACAGTGAACTCATTGTCATGTTCAAGAAACCAGTCTGAGATGATTCCAGCTTTATGACATGGCATTGCATTATCCTGCTGAAAGTAGCCATCAGATTTTGGGTACATTGTGGTCATAAAGGGATGGACATGGTCAGCAACAATACTCAGGTAGGCTTTGGCGTTGCAACGATGCTCAATTGGTACCAAGGGGCCCAAAGAGTGCCAAGAAAATATTCCCCACACCATGACACCACCACCACCAGCCTGAACCGTTGATACAAGGCAGGATGGATCCATGCTTTCATGTTGTTGACGCCAAATTCTGACCCTACCATCCGAATGTCGCAGCAGAAATCGAGACTCATCAGACCAGGCAACGTTTTTCCAATCTTCAATTCTCCAATTTCGATGAGCTTGTGCAAATTGTAGCCTCAGTTTCCTGTTCTTAGCTGAAAGGAGTGGCACCCGGTGTGGTCTTCTGCTGCTGTAGCCCATCTGCCTCAAAGTTCGACGTACTGTGCGTTCAGAGATGCTCTTCTGGCTACCTTGGTTGTAACGGGTGGCTATTTGAGTCACTGTTGCCTTTCTATCAGCTCGAACCAGTCTGGCCATTCTCCTCTGACCTCTGGCATCAACAACGCATTTCCGCCCACAGAACTGCCGCTCACTGGATGTTTTTTCTTTTTCGGACCATTCTCTGTAAACCCTAGAGATGGTTGTGCGTGAAAATCCCAGTAGATCAGCAGTTTCTGAAATACTCAGACCAGCCCTTCTGGCACCAACAACCA
Organism: Leptodactylus fuscus; assembly: GCF_031893055.1. Taxonomy (NCBI): domain Eukaryota; kingdom Metazoa; phylum Chordata; class Amphibia; order Anura; family Leptodactylidae; genus Leptodactylus; species Leptodactylus fuscus. Next base: position 65,329,799 of record NC_134273.1, on the reverse strand, counting down.
TGCCACGTTCAAAGGCACTCAAATCACCTTTCTTCCCCATACTGATGCTCGGTTTGAACTGCAGAAGATTGTCTTGACCATGTCTACATGCCTAAAGGCACTGAGTTGCCGCCATGTGATTGGCTGATTAGAAATTAAGTGTTAACGAGCAGTTGGACAGGTGTACCTAATAAAGTGACCGGTGAGTGTAATTCCACATGTGTTAATTCATAGTTCTGATGCCTTCAGTGTGAATCTACAATTTTCATAGTTATGAAAATACAGTAAACTATTTGAATGAGAAGTTGTGCCCAAACTTTTGGTCTGGTCTGTATATACATATATATATTTATTTTTTTCTCTGACTATCTGTAGGTCATATATTAGTTTAGTGTGATTTGGCATATATTGCAGTACACTAGTGAATACTATACAATACCTCTTTTGATAAGTCGTGCCTCTTTCCTATTTAGCCTTACTCCCAAAGTCATGTCAAAAGTTTTGAGACTTGATGGAAAGGTTGGACTGGCCCAACTCATCCATCTAGCCCAGGCTCTGACACATCAAGGGTGCCAATGTAGAAGACAACTCCATTTGGAGCTCAATATGGAACTTATCACTTCATTAGTGTAATTTTTCTTTGGGATAATTCACAAATAACCTGTTAGAACTTATTGATAATAAATCATATTTGTGATATGATAACAGGTTGGTGTATAGTACCCGTGATAGATGACTTCTATAGACATGTGTAATATGAGTTACGTGACCTGTGGTCCATCTGGAGACCGATATGAAAGATTGGTAGAGTGACAGTTAACCCTTATATAATGGTTATATAGTTGTAGCTGGTCATCTGGTTCCCTTTGCAACAACTGATTTACCATAAAAATATCCCTTTAATAAAGCCCCTTAACAGCCCTTGTACAGCAACATGTCTGTAGTCATGAAGGGGTTATCAGTAAAACATGGAGAATGAAGATCTTAATTTATGTAATTTGGCTTCCACTTAGTCTCAGAAGAATAATCTGGATCCACCACAATAAGTTTTTGTAACCAAAATACAATTAGAAAGCAATATAAAGGAAACTGCTGCAAACATCAATGCCTAGGTAAAGGAGTGTTCACACCTGCATATAGAGCTGCTGTCACAGATTCTGTTAGAAATGTCAGGCATCACTTGGAAATCTGGAAACCACCATTCATTCATCTATTTGCCACACTATGCATGCCAATTGTTCTTCGCAACTTGAGATCAGGAGCAGGATCATTGATGGTGTCCAAGGGTTGTACTTTGTTGGAGCTTTTGTTACGAGGGGCTTCATGAGTCTGCAGAAAATTGTCAGGGGACTTTCTCTTCCACCAGTTTCATTTTAAAAACATCTGAGGGACCCCATTATAGTCAATGGAGTCTGCTGGGCTTTGTGTGTAACCTCGGTTTTAGCAGTCCACCTCTCCATTGGTCGTGTCCCAAACAATTGACATGCCTCCCTAGTGTGAACCTAACGTAAGAAAGTTTTACTTTTCAGCAGTTTATCATGTATATCATGTGTGGTCTGACAAGTAATTTGTAACGTGGCGGAATTACTGTATAACCATGTCATGTGCATCTGTCACCATCTTGATTCAGGTAATGATGATCCTATTTGCCTTGCCACCGGTTGTAACAGTTCAGTTTACTGTCAACCAAAATTCCTGTCTATGTTATCCAGCATGTTCCCATATAGTAAGTCACCTTGGCATGTATTTACCTTTCCCATGTGCAAAAACTTACGTTTCTCCATATTAAACCCATTTACCAATTCTGTGCCCAAGTTGCTGTTCATTAATAAATATAATAATAATATTAAAAAGAATAGGGCCGAATGCTGACCCCGCTGGAGCCCCATTAGTGCCATTGCTTGACTACTCTCTGCTAATATCCTAACACAGCTCATCGCTTTCCAGAAATTCTTGTAAACCAACAATTACATGAAAGATCTAAATATAGCTCAGTGTATGCATTACTAGACGTGATCAATATATCACTCTTGACAGGCGGTGTATAGACCCTTTATTACACCAGTCCTATCAGACGCCATCTACTACACACATACGCAATACATAGCATTAGCATGCATTACTGTCTGCACTGATCACACAAACACCAGGCTAGTTCTTACTATTTATTTCACATGCAGAGTTACATTGAGTTTATATAATGTTAGCCAGATAGATCCAAAGAGAAATATTATATCATAGGTAGTACATGCAACACATCACCATCACATTCTGCCAGGAGATGAGATGGAGTCAACCCTCAGTAGTTCAACGGCTGCACCTCAATATTAGCTATATCGGTCTGATTTTTGGGGGTATATTTGTCAGCGTTAGAAAACTATGGATTGAATTTTTCTCCTTTGTTAAGGGCTTGTACGCAAAGACTGTGTGGTGGCATGCAGAGTCTCTGTGATAGTTACAGAGTCATAGGCACGCTGTGTGATAGCCCCGTAATATGACAACTGATGGAACACGCTCAAATCTTTAGGATTTATTACCTTTACATAGCATCATAAGAAATCAAAGACAGGTCGATGTACAGTAGGTGCCATATTACAACTCCGTACAACACAGGCCATAGTACGGCCATGTGCGCAAGCCCTAGTTCTAATGACATATGTAAAAATACAGGACTTAAAGGAGTTGACCAGTTTCAACAAATAAATGTTATTTTTTGCATAATGATAGTTGTGCAGTTTTCCATTATACTTTCTGTATCAATTCTTCACGTTTTTTCTAGATGTCTGCTTGTTATCGTTCACTCTGCTTACTTCTAGGGGATAAAAATCAGTCCATGATCATGTGATATACAGTCCATGGTCATGTAATGTACAGTCCATGGTCATGTGATGGACAGTCCATGGTCATGTGATGGACAGTCCATGGTCATGTGATGGACAGTCCATGGTCATGTGATATACAGTCCATAGTCATGTGATATACAGCCCATGGTCATGTGATATACAGTCCATGGTCATGTGATATACAGTCCATAGTCATGTGATATACAGCCCATGGTCATGTGATATACAGTCCATGGTCATGTGATGGACAGCCCATGGTCATGTGATATACAGCCCATGGTCATGTGATATACAATCCATGGTCATGTGATGGACAGCCCATGGTCATGTGATATACAGTCCATGGTCATGTGATATACAGTCCATGATCATGTGATATACACTCCATGGTCATATGATGAGATACAGGTGCACGGCTCATTACGAGACAGATCTCTGATTACTGCGCTATGACTGTAACGAGCTGTGCACCTGGGCATCCATCACATGACCAGGGACTGTATATCACATGACCATGGACTGTCCATCACATGACTGAGTGTAAATAAAGAATCCCAATAAGCAGGGCTCTAAAAAACTGTGAGGAATTGATATAGGAAGAATACTGGAAAAGTGTACAACTTTTCATTATATAAACTATAACATTTATTTGCTGAAACTGGACAATCCCTTTAATTTGAGCCCCACTAAGGGATATAAAAAAGGCATCCTTTGGAAGTCAAGGAAACACATGGCGCATGGCATTTTCTCGCTACATACTTGAAGACAGAGTATATACTCGGCACTATGTAACAGTGCTCGGGCCAGATAGTGCTTTTTGGCTTCTCAGATATTGCCTAGTAACAGGAGAACATAACATAGCAATGATTTAAGTCCATCAATGTCCTCCTCGTTCCTCCCTGTGACCTTTTTAGGTATGCTTATAGAGGCAGATATTTTGTGGGGAACATTTTGTTATCCAGGAAATAACCTGGCAGTGTTTCTAACCAAGAAGCGAGACTTCAGAGAGGAGACATGTTCTGGCTATGACACTACACTAGCGGCACGTCATGGCGGTGTTTATAACCTCTTCTCGTCGTCGTATCTTAGTACTCCGGAGGGACACACGCATCCACTTCTACAATAACGTGAGACTGTATATCTGTCCAAATCATAAAGGGAGTCTGCACATGATAGACTTTAATAATCCACCGTGGGGAGAATTAAACAAGTTTGATCTATTCCCTGGAGTGCGGGCGCCTAATGTTTTATTGCTGGCGCCTAATTTTATTTATTTAGTATCATAGATCTGCGAGCGCTTCCCTACCCTGGTTACCGAGCAAACAGGCGAATCTTAAATCATTGCTTCAAAATGTGAAGCGTTGTATGTTCCCCTCATGACTTCACACTAGAAATCTATGGGATGATTTAGAGAAGGAGATCCAGATTCTGCTGCCTGAGTTAACAGGAAGATAAATTGTATACATTAAGAAGACTGAGATATGGTCACGCTGATCTGATCATATGTACGCGTTCCACGGTAAAGCGATGACGGCCATATAGATTGATAAAATTTGACTGCTAACTTAATGTTGGCAGAATTGACTCAGATGCATCACAGTAATGGGGAATGACATACTCGGCTCTGCTACACTAGCAAGCTCGGCCGTATTACATCTGTAGGGCACTTAATAGTGATTTGTTGAATAATACAGACACGTTAAAAGCATTCCCTTGGTTATTCTATATATTCATCAGATCTGAATAGCAGCCAACGCTCGTGTTGTAGGTTCGATAGTGCCCAGATATAGGCTGAAAATACATTTTTATTTATTTTTTTGTGTTGTTTTTTAGGTTTGATAGCTTTCTTCCCACTAGCAGCTAATGATCTCCTTGGATGTATTATAAGGAGACCTCATTTATCTCAGTCTTGGTGATGAAGTCAATAAAATCATTACAGGAGAACATCATCTGTATATACTGGTGAAAAGGCTAAGCAAGGTGACGGAGCTGCTATTGTATAAGATGTAGGAGACGTTATCTCGGCCTTACAGCTTCCTCTGTACTTCCTTGTACCAGTAGAAAGAAAATCAGTGTCCAGAAACTGGACAGGTAAGAGATTAACAATTGCAATTGTAGGTGTAACATTAATAGAATGTGGACAGGTTCTACAAGTGTTTTCATGGCAACAGACTACAAACAAACCCCCTGTGTAGTCCCTGCAAACATGTGTTATCCAATTCATTCGACTTCCAAAGCTACAGACAGTAGAGATAGAAAGGTTGGAGCCATTGGAGCCATGAAACATTTGCCTGCATCCACACGATATAGCTATTAAAGAGGTTGAATGGGACTGTGATATTGAGCTCAGTGACATCATGTCCATTGGTCACTTGGTCATATTATAACTTAATCCATTTCAAATGAATGGTTCTGAGCTGCAATACCAAGCACAGCCACTATACAATCACCACTCTACTCCTCTTCATTTTTCGCCAATGGCAATTTCGCATGGGCTACCCGTGACGGGATGTCAATGCAGGGCATCAGCATCCCGTTGTGGCATCCCGCTCCTGATTAGGCCTGGATGAATGGGGCTAATCAGGTGAAAGTATCAGCCCCGCGGAATACGCGGCAAGATTGAGCAGGACGCTTCTTTTTTCCGTGTCTGCCTCCCATTGAAAACAATGGAATCTGCTCCGGATTCGGGGGGCGAAATCCGCTGAAAATTCTTCCGTGTGAACACACCCTCAGTGCTGAAGCCACAGCAATCAATGGCTTAGCCCCAGACAACCCCTTTAAAGAGGGCACTGGCAGAAATATGTTATAACTGAAAAAACAGGGGCACATTTCGGAGTCCATTTTAATGATATAGGTTATTACACTCATAATCATTCCATGGATTGGTATTTTTTACTCATGGTAGACCTTAACAGATCTTCCACAAGAGGAATTGCTTAACATCTTTTTGGTAGAGACTTTGCATATGTGTATAGAAGTATACATGCTTTCCATACCATAAGGGATGTAACATTTACATTGCCATAAATGTGCATATGAACCCAACTGGTATCCATAGGGCAGGCTGTACTTTTATATGCAAACTACGGTCGTGTACATGAAGCCTTAGGGTGTACAATCATTATATTTCATCATATTCTTCAGTAAATCCATAGTAATCACAATGGCCATGTGAACACGCTAAACCTTCTATGACAGGTGTCTCATGTTGGCTGACATGAGAGTAATCCTATCCAAGCACAAGTCACCCATTTCCATATCTATATCTCTTATTACCAGGGGTTATTATTAGAGATGAGCAAATACTATTCGAAACTGCCGTTCCGAATAGCACACTCCCATAGGAATGAATGGGAGTGGCTGGTGTGCAGGGGGTTAAGCGGCCTGACGCCGGCCCCGACTGCATGCCGGCGGCGTCCATTCATTCCTATGGGAGCGTGCTATTCGGAATGGCAGTTTCGAATAGTATTCGCTCATCTCTAGTTATTATATATCATGATACCAGGATAGTCTACTGAGCAAATAATACCAAATCACCCAATAATAAGTGCTGGACTCTTTTTGGATTTTTTTTCATTTTTTTTCTATGGTACAAGCAGCTTAGTCCTCAGATATAGCTATCTGATAAATGACGGTACGTACAGAAGATTAGATTAGCATTTCTCCTACAAAGCGAGAATACAGCATATAACACATTGCAAAAATAAACCATGTAGAAGACACAACGTTTCAGTTTGCAGGTTACTGAGCTGTGCAGAAGTCCCGTAAGCAAAAGCATTAACATATTGGTATTATTTCCTGTTATTGCCAAGGTGTCCTGCTTTATATTAGTCGCCTAATGGTTCTAATTGTTATTGGATTCGGTATTTCTAAAGAAGATGCAGACTACCTATAAGCACATATTCACATAAGACAGATTTGTGGCAGAAATTTCAGGAAATGAAAATTAGTTTCATTTATCTGAACAAGGATATTTTGGCAGGAAGCCCATCGATTTTGGCAAGTCACATTTAGAATATTGGTACTGTTGCAAAAAATTCTGCCATATCCCCTTATCAGTCTATGCTTGTATAGGCATACCCTTTAAATCTTGCCAGCTTTGAGAGTGTTACGGATCCCCCTTATATCAATTCCTATCTTGACATTATGCATATTTTTGGATATGGAGTTTTGTTGCTTTTTTTACACCAAGTAGAATTTTTAGGGTGGGGTAAACTTTTTTTGCTGGGCGCGACGGGATGCCGATGAAATGCATTGGCATCCCGTCGTGGCATCTCGCTCCTGATTAGATCTGGATGAATGGGCCTAAGCAGGAGGGCGTCTCAAGCCATGAAGCTGACTCAGCCACGGAATCCGCATGATAGGTATGTTTTGTATCCAGTAGGTGGCGCTGCTTCAATTCTGGGAGTGTTAGCTGTGCGCTCTGGTGCTAGCCCGTCACAGCTAACACACACAGAGCCTCTACATTTTCGCTTGTTGGATTGTTGATGTAGAGTCTAACTATGTCTCCACTATATGCAACCCTATCCCGCCTGGTATGACGTGGACTCCGCAGGTGGTGTCTCATACTACCAAACGGCAGCGCCACCTACTGGATTACTGGACACATTGGAAGATCCCCCTGACAGATACCTCTAAATATCATGTGAACAGAGCCTAAGCATGAAGAACTAGTGCCGATTCTTACAGACTTACATAATAATGGCCTATAGTGTATACAAGTGACTGATACTCTGATGGGACAAAAAGTTCACGATTTCCATTATGTGACACACGTTTTAAAGATTTTATTTAAGAAAAAAAACTCATAGATCAAAGACAAACAATGCACCCTCATAGCGAACCAGTCCTAGCAGAGAACGCTTACAACATCTAAAGGGAATGTATGCATTTGCTTTTGTTTCCACCTCTACAAGATTACAATCTGAGCAGTGTTCCTATAGTTTCCATATTAAGTACTGTCCTAGGTTACATGTAAAACCATTCTTCAGCCCACGTGCCTGCCTTACAGAAAGGATCCCTCATGTACAGGCTGTTCTTTGTGTAAACCTAAACAGGGTGAACACGACAGGACTTAGTACGATTGTGTTCAATGATTCAGGAGATGACGCTACGTATGGAGTTGGCGACCAATCTGGACATTCCCAGCAGAGACATCTCGTCCTATGGGAAAATGTCATGATCGTCTCAGGTTATTATACATCAAGACGAAAAAAAATCTTAATTTATTGTTAGCTTATCCTTATAGGGCCTTCTTTACAATCACATATCCAATTGGGGACATGTCCTGCTCACATTCATGGCTACGAGGTCATATTGTCTGGTAGGTTTGTTACTTGTTACTTATGAAAGTTAATTTGCCTTATCTAAGGATATCTAACAAGTGGTAAAGTACTTTCTAAGCAAATATATATATATTTTTTCCTTTTTGTAGTTTTATAGTCCCAGATGTAAATCGAATACTGACCTGCCTGGAGTAGCCATCCCTCTAACCCCATTTACATTGCCCTGAACGTTCAATGCCATCTTATCACATAAGGCCCCTTTATCCTAAAGTCCTCCAAACACTATCACGCCTCCATAGAAAATCATTTAGGTCATCCTGTACTTTTTGAAACTACCCATTTCGTATCATACCTTTCTGTAAGCTTTTCACCCCATTCCCGGAACCTTACGACATATCTCCTTTACAAATACTTATCTTGGGGCTGGGAGTGCCATCCTACAGGCCCCATCTGGGTAAGTATTGCCTTCAGAAAATAACTTACTGTGACAGTCTCTGCAGGTCACTAGGATGTGGACATGCATTGTGTAATATGAAAATGAAATATTATAGGGAAGCATAAGAATGAAGTTATGGGTTAGGAAACTTGTGTTCCTCTTGGTCAGCCGTGAGTAGGGAATGTGCCTCTGCATGTTAAATGGGTTACTTATAATGGCATCCATCTGCCCTCAGAACTTCCCGTCCTCTTGCCTTACTAGAGGTCGTGACAGAAGTTCTTTGAGATGTCTTCAAGGTGTATACACCATGAATCATGACCAGCATGAAGAGGGCGTTCAGCGAAACACTCTGCCTCTTATGCTGACTAAGGCCGTGGTGAGTAGAGTCAACCTTGGCTCCAATCCAATAGTTATTTTGTGATAACTCTTCAGGTCATTTAGTTGTACGTACAACTAAAATATCCCCTTACAACTTGGCTCTGACCTGTTGCACAAAGTTCTCTCTCCAAATCTCACGGGGCAGGTGGGGCAATACAAGGAACAGACCAAAATCTTATATGGCGCTAAGCAAACCACTGTAGTCACTGCAATCCACTAGGTATGGCTTTGTACAACTACTCACAAAACGTGTTGAATAAATTGAATAGGATAACTTTTTATTATGTTTGCGTACTACTTATTACTAGCAGACGTTGGACAGGCTCTATTGTATGTAAAATAATGGACAGATTGGCAACAACAGTCAACTGGAAAGGCCCATTAGAAAAAGCAACGGCAGAAACAACAAACCAGCAAACCAAAGGGCGAAGCCCAAAGGTGTACTGGGGGTGCACTGCACAGCTCCGCCACGCTGCTACTTCACTAACTCCTGATAGATCTCTGATTTGATAAATCTGGGCAGTGAGTCCTTCTCCATCAGAGCAAAGATCTTCTTCTGGGCCAGGTCAAAACTTGAGGGAGATGGTTCCACCAGGTTCTTCATGGTCACGGCTTTGGTGAAGTGGTCAATGTTAACCTGCCAAAATAAGTAATGCAGTGGTTAGAAAGGTCTCCTACAAGGATAACACCAAAGAATTCAGATTCACCAAATTTCATACATTTGCATTTTCAACGTTCATCTTGCCCTGTCCTACCTTGTCCTCTATCCATAAAACAAGTAAAAAAAAACCTAAGGTCTACCAGAATCAAAATCACTTCTGAACCTCTTATTAAATAATAAAGATTAAAATATCTTTATTATGTCAAAGTGCAATATTACCATCAACTTTCAGGCTGAGGCCCCAAATGGCAGAAAAGTAGATTTTTTTTGTAGCAAATTTTGGTGCACTTTTATGAGCCAAAGCCAGGAACGAATTGAGCAGAATGGAGAACTATAGGGACATCCTATATATTTCCCGTTCCCTTTGTAGCCAGTACTGGGTTTAGCTTGAAAAAATGCTGCCAAAAAAAGTTGTTATCCGTAACGTAGGGTCTGAGCCTTATGTTGTGTGTACACAGCTACATTTTGGCATGTGAAAAGTCTGTAGTTGTCAGGGACAGAACCCCGTCCTGATAATTTGCAGGGCTCTGACAGCCTTTGCCATGATCTGGTGCATAAAACAACTCATTTGTATATGGATTAAAAGTTGATTTTCTTTGACATAGAAATAATACGTTCCCTTTGTCACAACAACCCCTATATACCAGTTATATAGAGTCTATCACCAGAACCCATCATATCAATCCAGCCACGCAGATAGGTTATTATTAGAGATGAGCGAGTAGTATTCGGTTGAATACCTTGCTGCCATAGGAATGCGTGTAAGCGGCCAAACACCAAGGGGTTAAGTGCAGTGAATATTTGATACTCCATTATATACTCCATTAAAAAGGATTGGCTGCAAAGGTTGCATATCCATGTTGTAACGTCAGCAATGGAAGCCATGATAGAGACTGGCAGGGGACACAATATTTTCCATATCGTGTGGATGAGATTTGGTAAAATTGCATCCACTTTCCTGCCATAATGTCGCTCAATTTCCACCCACAATTTCACTATTCTAGGCCTACTCTTACTATTTACAGGATGGTGTTGGAACTAGAGTTGAGCGAGTAGTATTCGATTGAATACCTCACTGCCATAAGAATGCGTGTAAGCGGCCGGACACCAAGGGGTTAAATGCAGTGAATATTCGACGCGCTTAACCCCTTGGTGATCGGCCGCTTACACGCATTCCTATGGCAGCGAGGTATTCGATTGAATACTACTCGCTCATCTCTAGTTGTAACCTGTTTTTGTAGTCTGTAAATGCACTTTAGTTGAATGTACGGAGAGTAAATGAATCCCGCTGGTCTTAGTCGAAAAGAACATTGAGAAAAATGTCTTTCTTTGTGCATTTCAGACTACATCAATAATATCTCACATACTGAACATACCACGCAGAGAGGAAAAGATGGAATAAATTAGTTACTAAAAGACTGCGATTTGGTCCACTGAAAGGGCATCTTAAAGTGTTCGGAAAACAAGTGAAAAAGAGCGTAACAAATCTGGATGTAGCAGAGCTGAACTTGTTCCTTGATGCATTGTGATATATATGAGATCAGTGTAGTGGAGTCATCTGTACTTCTAATAGACTGAAAGAATACATGATATAATATTAGGATCGACATGACTACAGACATTCAGCTATATGTTACTTTTGTCCCTATAGCTTGCAATAGACCCCTAAAAACGTTCCCAAATTAGATTATCGTGAAAGGTGTTACATGAGACAGCCAACGGGAAAAACGGACGCATGAATGCACTCTGCAAACTGAGTATAATAGGGCATATTGGCGGCAGGTTTTATTAACACATTGGTTATAAATTATTATAAATAGATAAAAATTAGAAACTAATGCAAAATTGAAAAAACAATAGTATATAGCGTTCAGAGATAAATCATTGTATGACTGCATATTATATCCCTAAAGCAAAAAAGATTCAATAAATTAAAAAAAAAAAAAGACCCGGTCCTGGATTGGTATAAACAAGTGATATTATTATGGGTAATCTGTGCGGTTTTCATGGTAACGGGGGCAAGTGTCATATTCTTTGTATGCATTTTATTATCCTTGGGGAGGGAATAGACTGGAACTAATGTGTAAGTGCAATAGTTTCCCACAAGATGATGCTTATTTTTTTATGAAGAGCAGAACTTTGCAGATATTCTGCTTCATATTCAGGAGATATATATATATATACACATCCATTACTTGGGATATTGTAATGAGCAGACCAGGCAGGGAAACGAGGGCAATGTCACATTCTCAGGTTCATCCCTTTGTCACAGTCAGAATACAGACTATTTTAGTATGTAGTCACTGTCCCATGTACAGACCAGAACACAAAAGCTTTCCAACATAGTAAAGAATCTGAAATGATCTTTGGTGCCTTTCTCTGTTTTTTGGTTTCACCTATTGATAATGGAAGTATTGGAATAGATACAGAGGGCTATGAAGGCCGCAGGGATCGCCGTTGTGTCTGGACGCTGAACTCTACGGGCCCTACAGATGCCCCACCCAGTGGCATAACTAAGAATGGCGGGGCCCCGTGGTGAACTTTTGACATGGGCGTCCCCCCGACCAACACCGACGCCGAAGACCTCGACCGACCCCCTCCTACGCACTCCTGCGCGCTCTATTATGCCCCATAGTGGCCCCTGCACACAGTATTATACCCCATAGTGGACCCTGCACACAGTATTATCCCCCATAGTGGCCCCTGCACACAGTGTTATCCACCATAGTGGCCCCTGCACACAGTATTATCCTCCATAGTGTCCCCTGCACACAGTATTATACCCTATAGTGTCCCCTGCACACAGTATTATCCCCCATAGTGGCCCCTACACACAGTATTATCCCCCATAGTGGCCCCTGCACACAGTATTATCCCCAATAGTGGCCCCTGCACACACTATTATGTCCCTCAGTGACCCCTACACACAGTATTATGTCCCACTGTGGAAACCCATAAACAATTATAATTGGAGACCCAGGGGGAGAAAAACATAAAAAAACATTGTTACTCACCTATCTCCCGGCTCTGCTGCAGTCCTCTGCTGTCGGCCTCCGCTGTAGTCCATCTTCAATGACGTCAGACGTCACATGCCCCAGGACGCAGGCTGGGGTCATGAGACGTCAGACGACTAGGCCTGAAGCCTGCCCGGATCGTGGAGAGGTAGGTAACAGTGTTTTTTATGTTTCTTACCTCTCCCGGGCCTCTGATCATTATACTTGGGGGTCTGAAAAGACCCCCCGAGTATAATGATAGTGTTTATGGGGCCCGCGGTGTCACTTACCGATCCCGGCCCAGCCAGGATCAGTAAGTAAATAGGGCCCATTACCGGCTGAAGTAACTCCTAATGTCCCAGGCCCTGTGGCAGCTGCCTCTGCTGCTACGGCGGTAGTTATGCCACTGGCCCCACCAGATCATTAACTACTTGTATGATCTAACATGGAGCATACTCAGAGCCGTGACTTGAAGCTCTTGGGCCCCAGTGTAAAATTTGTCAGGGGGGCTTTCCCTACCTTGTGGTAGATTTTATGGCAGACCTTTTGGGCCCCCTCACGACACAGCCCTTATAACTATGCCCGTGAGCGTACTGCTGACTCCCCTAAACTTGGTTTCAGTGAAGTAGTGTCAGATATTGGTGGTGGTTTAGGTTCCTTTTAGGCTAAGGCCCCACGTCGCAGAAACGCAGCTTTTTTTGTTGCAGATTTTTTGTGGTTTTTTGAGCCAAAGTCAGGAGTGAATTGAGCAGGAGGGAGAAGTGTAGGAGCTTCCTATGTATTTCCCATTGCTTTTGTGGTCACCCCTAGGTTTGGCTCAAAAAAATGCAACAAAATCTGCAACAAAAGAAGCTGCGTTCCCGCAATGTGGGGCCTCAGCCTTAAACGTTTCATCAACAAAATTGGAAAATTCCTAAGAAATAAAGGCTACACAACTCATGACTCAAGTAGCAAATGCTCATGATAATTGAATCCATTTTCTATGGCGACATATAATAATTCACTATGGCTGACAATTTTCGCTCTATTTTCAATATGAATTTTTGCTTTTTATTAAATTATTTTTTTTCGTTTGTTTGCCATGACATTACTCAGTTGCTCAATTTCAATGTACATTTACAGGACAGTCTATGCAGGGATCTATACATACAATGCTTTGTCCTAGAGTGGAAAAACTGCCTGATGTTCCTTTCACATATGCTGACATACAAGATGAGGCTTTCATGGCAACATAAAAAGACAGTAAGGATGTTTTATTTCCTAGATGGTGACTGATTCCCGCAATCTGCCTGACCTGAGAAGAGTATACATGTCCTTATTATCATGGACTAAGGTGACCTGCAGATAAAAGACAAGTATCCTCAATACCTACAAGTGGTATTTCTACAGCGGTCTTGGACAATGGCCTTTTTTATGCGGCCATATTTAATGGATGCGGACCTTGGCAAAAATTTGTTTGCACTTATGTTTATTCTACTTAGTGATATTGGCTTTTTTGGCTTTATTGTATTGACCATTTTTACAAAGGCAACAAGTGCAGCCATGTAGATCAAAAAGATAGTAGATGCTATATACACCCTATATATAGATCAGGGATCCCCCCAAACGGAATACCAGATGCATTGACAAGTGGTGAGCAATGAAATCACATGGAGCCCATAGAGTCATGAGTAGTTCAAGAACTACTTTCCTCTCTGCTTGATTCGTGTGGACACCGTGCGGAATCGCTCACCACTTTTTAATGCATTTGGTATTCCGTTCGAGGGGTCCACTTGGGGACCCCCCGAACGGAATACCAAACGCAGATGTGAACTAGGCCTAAGTCAAATAGGGATAGACACAATGTGAACACCCCAGGGACATTTTCTGATAATCCAGTGAGGTTATGTTTCACCACTTCTGAAACAGAACATCACCATTACTCTTTATACCCCCCATCCCCCTTCAATACTTACTAAGCCTTCCTGTGTCCAGGAACGGCTTCTCCCCTCTTCCTGTCTGCTAGTAGTGGGTGAAATAGATTAGCTAGGGAGATGGAAGAGCGTGGGAGAGGTTAGTTATAGGTAGACAGTGGAAGGGTGGGAGGGGCTAGTAATGGGTGTGGTCGCTTAGCTAGGTAGACTGGGAAGGTGGGAGAAGCTAGTAATGGACGGGATCACTAGGCTTAGTTAGACAGGGAGGGGGAGTGTAACGGAGTGAGAGAGGAAGGGGGACTGAGTGAGAGGGAACAAGTGTAGAAGCTACACAGGAAGCTGCACAGCAGGAAGTCACACCAAGTAAACAAAGGCAGAGAATGCAGCAGCAACCAGAGACACCCAGAAAACACTCCAAAAACTGCTAAAGGTATATGGGTGTACTTAGTAACCCATTACTAGCACTAACAACTAAGTTTTATAAAAAGAAAAATCTTAGTAAATAAGGTAACAAAAACACTAAAATCATTTAGATATCAAAGCAATTTGTTCTTAAGTATAGATTGAAAAAGTGATCCACACAAAACATAGGTATTGAAAAACCTAACATGCACTTACCGCGTTGCGGGAAATTGTAGAGACTGTGTGTGTAGAGACTGTGTCTGAGACCTCATTTAGAAGACTGTTAGGGCTAACATAACATAACAACTTCAAATCACATACAATTTATTCTACTGCCAATGGGATAAAATATCCCCAGCGACATTCCACGCGGCAGTTGTATAGACAATTCTAGTCCCCATGGAGCTACAATATAGGCTATAATTTGACAACGGCATGTTCAGTACATGTGTCAGCGCTACAACTGGTTTCTAAAGGAATGAATGTTGTCGTGCAGATACTCAAATATATTTCACAATTTTTACTTTTTATCATGAGAAACAGCTACAAATAAAATACAATAAAAAATACTTTTTTTTGTAAAACAAAGTAATTGTCAGATAAACTAGAAGCGACTGTCCTATAATATGGACCTAAGTGGGATCTGAGATCCTAATGTATGTTACTTGGAGAGTGTGTTAGAAAGAAATAACAGAAAAATGTCCTAAAATACACAGAAATATAGTCTATACCACAGTGAGCAATGATTTGCACCTGTCAGGTGAATGCCCTAATGGAGAGTAGGCAATGGTAGACTCCTAGAACAGTGTTTAGTTTATATCTCAATTTTGTGCTGACAGACTCCCTTTTAATTTTTTTTTCTATAAATCTTAGTGAATTTGACCAATTGACTTTTTATAGTATATTTTCTAAGAATTGTGCACTATGGTGTGAACCATGCCTGAAATAAACATAAAATATATGTTCACATCCAAAGAATTCTTCTTAGGCCCGGTTCACATCTGCATTTGGTATTCCTCAAGTGGACTCCCTGAACGGAATTCCGAACACATTAAAAAGCAGTGAGCAATGAAATCACATGGACCCCATAGACTATAATGGAGTCCGTGTGTTTTCCGCGCAGTGTCCACACAAATCATGCGGAGAGAAAAGTACTTCAAGTACTTTTCTCTCCACATGATTCATGCGGACACCCCATGGAAAACACACAGACCCCATTATAGTCTATGGGGTCTGTGTGGTTTCATTGTTCACCACTTTTTAATGCATTCTCCAAGCAGACTCCCCGAATGGAATACCGAACGCAGATGTGAACCGGGTCTTAGGATATTTGGCATATGATAGACTCTGTATAACAGTCATATAGTGTGTATATTATAGGGAAGTTATATAGTAACTATAATATATATTCAGTTACGTTTTCTTAATGAACATCATTCCATTCGATGCAGTGGTCATTTTGAGAAAGAACATGTCTCCCTTGCAGATAGTCTTCTGCCAGCTGCACACTTGGCTCTCCTCCAGTTAGACCCATCACGCCGTTTTTCACAGTACCGCATGTCACGAGCCGCAGCACCAAATATTTACACAAGTGTCTGAGCACAGGCCGGGTCACTATGACTCCCCCTGGGAGACTCCACATCCGCATAATGTGGCAGGACCAGCTCTGCTGGGATAAAACATCTGTCTCTTGCTTGGGTAGATCACCATGGGAAGCAAAGTCCTTGACATTCACTACGTGCAGAATTCAAGCTGTGAAAGGGCTCAACTGCCTTAGGGCTAGATGTTCAGACAAGGATATGTCTGCCACACTATATATTGGATGCCAAGTGTTCCTATAAAATTATCCAGTAATTTATCACATCTGCTTGGACTTAGTATTTTTGTACTACGCTCTGGAAAATTTATTTTTGAATGTGGTCAATGTATCAAAGTGACATTTCTTTTTAACATTAAAAAAAAGATTGCTGGTATTTTTATGGGGCATTTTATATTAAAAAAAAATTCTGAAATATTCTAGTTATTAATGGCCACTGGAGAACACACTAAAGGTTTGGTTTTTTTTTTTTTAGCTTTACTGTGTATGCCAAGACAGGGTCAGCAGAGTCATCTCAAGATTTTTTGACTGATTACAACTCTGTACTGTTGGGGGGGTCTAGCAATGTTATTACAAAGTTATGGAGACACGCAAATAATTGGTGGTTGGGAAATGGCACTCTATGTGTGGTATGCTGCTAGGCCAGAATTTAATGACACAATACTGGTGCGTCTTTGGTGCCCCCTTCTTCTGAGCATCCACACCCATGTGTCTAGCAAGTCAAAGAATTTTAAGCCAATGTCCACATTGTACCATGCTTGAGCCAGTGTATAGTTGTAACTGTAAGGCTGACGCCAGGACTTAGATGACATCACCAAGAAGGGGAGATCTCGAGATCTTACTGACTACAGTACATGTTTATGAGGGCTCTTAAAAATACTTTAGAATTGGCCGGTTCCTCTAGATGTGAGAAACTCTTTCAGAACATAGAAAATCAGCCAAGTAGTACAGAGTTATAACTAGACTATACCCATACATGGAGCGCCACAACATGGCCTGCACAGATTTCTGCCAGACAAAGCAATATTTTAAAAGATTTAAACAAAGGATAACTAAAGATCAAATGTAATTGCTATTTAAGATGGATCTGTCACTAGATTATGCTGTCACTGCAGCTTAGGTCCCATTCAATTGAATAGGAGTTAATCTGCAGTAACATGGTCTAACCACTACACAGAGAATGGAGCTGTCTGCTTCCTGCTCCATTCCCTGTGTATCAGCTATTGAGAGCATCTAATTCATGGTGATGCTGGGTATTGGACCCCCACCAATCTGATCTTGATAGATCATCAAAATTTTTACCTTGGGAATACTCTTTATTTCAACAAATATGAAATGCAGCTTTTGTGTTAAAGGGGTCTTTTAGGATTTGAATATCAATGGTCTCACGATAAGAGACAAATTAATATCAAATTAGTTAGGGTCTGGCTGTTTGATATAAATGCAGCAACCCTTTGGAGAGGATCTGGAGGATCAGAGTAGTAGATCTCCAGTTTGGACTTGTCAAAGTGGATATATAAGGACAAGTTCACACGGGGCAAGAGGGGGCGGATTTTGGTGCTGAATCCTCCTCAAAATCCGCCCCCTCACAATAGAGGTCTATGCAGTTCGCTAGCGTTCTTTTTTCCGCTAGTGGTTTGTTCCTGCTAGTGGAAAAAAGAAGCGAGCTGCCCATTCTTCAGGTGATTCAGCCGATTTAGCCGCGGCGTCCACCTCGCGACAGCACCTTCCGGACTAGGCCCATTCATTTGGGCCTAATCCGGAGCAGAAAGCCGTGATAGGATGCCATGCGCTGCACCGGCATCCCGTCGTGGCAGCCGCGATGGAAAGTGCACACGTAGAATCCCCGTGTGAACTAGCCCAAACTCAACCAAACTCATCCATCTTTCCTACAAGGCTGCTGTGTACCTGATGGTGGGGGTAGTCTTTCTCCCTTGGGCACAGTTTAATGATCCGCATAATCTTCCATTTAGGAAGTTGAATATAGACTCCTGATCGCCTCCTATTGGCAGGAAGGTACCAAGACTCCGCTACTCTGCACTGTATACTAAACAGGTAATGCTCAAGTATGTAAGTGGACCAATATAAGCAAAGAAGAGGCCACAGAACTCAGATAAGACCACAGCCCCTTATAACAGCTGATAAGCGGGGGTATGGAGATTCTCCTAATAGGCTAATATTGCTGTCCTATTCTAACCATAAGCCATCAACATTCTGATCCTGGAAAATTCCTTTAATGTCCTTTGTCAATGACACTCCACAAATACAGAGCTATGTCCTCTAAAAGCAATTCCTAAGGAGTAAATAGCTCTATATAAAGGATCTCATCGATCATGTTGTGGGAGTAAAATGCTGGAGGACTGGTTATCTCTTGTATACTCCATGTTTCTGATGTTACAGTACACACTGCAATATTACAAGGGTATAGGACGTGTAGCAGAAGCAGTAATTACTGAGCGGCCCCAAAAGCAAGGGCCCCATCACAGATTTTGCATTGGGGACCAAAAACTTCAAGTTACTTCTCTGGTCCTTGTAACAGCAAGTTTCATTCTCCTACTGAGAAATCGTAACCTACTGCACATGACGCAATTTGTTTACCGTCAGATTCATATGGAAATCAACAGAAAAAAACTCTGTGTATATCCGAATGGAATTGATGGCATAGGATCGCTTAGACATCTAAGGTTGCGGCATTATGGCCCAGAATTTGTACAAAGCCAATAAAGAGGTGATTCTGCATTCCCTATGTATGAGCTGCGGAGAACTGCTTATTGGTGGTTGTGCCCAATATCAGACCCCTACGGTTCTGATGTTAATGCCCCATATTTAAAATAGATCATCAACATTTTTGCCCTGGAAAATCCCTTTAACTATTAGAAAATGTGGGTGAGTGTCTAAAAATCCCCCAAATTTGTCATCCAGCAAGATATGACATATATAGTTCTAAGTTGTCTAAATATTAGACAATATTAATAATTCATAAATCCATCTCAGTATTTTTCTCCGTGAGGCCACACGTTGCGGAAACACAGCTTTTTATGTTGCAGATTTTGCTGCGATTTTTTGAGACAAAGCCAAGAACGGCTATAAAAGGAATGGGAAATACATAAGAAGTTCTTCTACCTTCTTCTCAAACCACTCCTGGCTTTGGAAACAAAAAATCTATAACAAAAAAAAGCTGTGTTTCTGCAACGTGGGATCTTAGCCTTAGGCTGAGGCCCCACGTTGCAGAAACGCAGATTTTTTGTTGTAGATTTCTTGTTGCCAAGGCCAGAAGTGGAAGGTAATCTTCTTACATATTGCCCATTGCCCATTCCTGTTGTAGCCATTCTTGGGTTTGGCTCGAAAAAGGCAACAAATTCTGCAACAAAAAAAAAGCTGCGTTTCGTCAACCAGGGGCTTCAGCTTTAAGGTGTTGTCATGCTGCATGTGTAAAAGGTTGAATCACTGAGTAGGACGTCCCATTGGACTAAGTATAGCAAGATCTGGGATCAGAACACCGGTCTATTTGATTGCAACATTTTGTAGACCAGCTCATGTGCAGTAAACTATGATGCGGTGAGTTCCGGAATCCCCATGGATCTACTATTTCCATACTCGCAGCATCTTATATCACAGTACAGATGAGCTGAGTTAGGAAGGGAAATGGTGGTGTCTCATGGCCATGGTTCTTAGTATCTGGGTGGGCCACTAGTCTACCTGTGGAAGGGCACCACGTCTCTGTATCCTTGCCCCCTTGGGACAGTATATACCTTATAATACAGTGGCTGGTAAAGTAAAAAGGTAGCCACATACAGTATTGTGCCAGATCTTTGTTTTGCAGCTCCGGCTGTGACTCAGCCCATATGGCATGGTAGCGGCACATCATACGAATAAACTATTTCTCCTAATTATTCACATTTAGAAGGTGAATTAACTTTGCTTCTGACCTTTGAAGCTTCTCCATAGAAACCAGCACAGCAGCCGCTAATGTTCATGAGACATTCACGTTTCGTTGTTGCTGTAAGGTGCACCTGGCCTGAGTAGGAGTGCAGTAAGTGGAGTTAACCTGTCTGTTGCCAACCAATATTGCACAAAGCATTTATTAATGCAAATATATAAAGATTGGAAGACATATGTGACTGGGAATCCTACAGCGCCAACTTTAATTAGAAGTATCGTCAACTGCATATACAATGTAACTATGCACAGCTAAGACACAGCTGCAGAATCCTGAACAGTTTCCAAAAATCGTGGCGTTTTACAGTAAGGGCAAAGTGGATGGGATTCTAACCAATCCCATGCCCACTATGCGGAAAAAACGCAGTGCGATTTCCAAAACCGGTGCGGTTTTTAAAAACTTTTGTTTCTTTTTGTTTTTATTTTATTTTCAAACTTTCTAAGGCCCTTGAACCCTAGGGGGTCTGATGGCTCATACTATACACTGCAAGACTAATGAGTAAAATACATTCCCTTCTATTACACGCTGACTATGGCTAGCCTGGGAGCAGTGGCGTAACTAGGAATGACGGGGCCCCGTGGCGAACTTTTGACATGGGCCCCCCCCCCATCCGACACCGAAGACCTCGACTGACCCCCTCCTCCGCATTCTATTATGTCCCTTAGTAAGCCCTGCACACAGTATTATGTCCATTAGTGGCCCCTGCACACAGTATTATGTCCATTAGTGGCCCCTGCGCACAGTATTATCCCCCATAGTGGCCCCTACACACAGTATTATACCCCATAGTGGCCCCTGCATACAGTATTATGTCCCTTAGTGGCCCTGCACACAGTATTATGTCCCATAGTGGCCCCTGCACACAGTATTATACCCAATTGTGGCCCCTGCACACAGTTTTGTGTCCCATAGTGGCCCCTGCACACAGTATTATCCCCCATAGTGGCCCCTGCACACAGTATTATACCCAATTGTGGCCCCTGCACACAGTATTATGTCCCCATAGTGGCCCCTGCACACAGTATTATGTCCCCATAGTGGCCCCTGCACACAGTATTATGTCCCCATAGTGGCCCCTGCACACAGTATTATGTCCAGGATCGGCAAGTAAATAGGGCCCGTAACGGCCAATTTAAAAAAAACAAACAAAAAAACGCAGTGGTATCGGCTGTCACCGGGCCCCCTAATGGCCCGGGCCCTGTGGCAGCCGCCTCCGCTGCCTCTATGGTAGTTACGCCCCTGCCTGGGAGTCTTCAAGGGAAAAGATGGTGGCGTCCATGGCAGAACCGCGGCATCTCAGGTGTTGACAGCTGCAGTGTCGGCTCTCCATACAGCCGGCATCCGCTGTGTATGGAGAGGGCCCGCTTGACAACATTAGTATATTAGCCACCACACTTCACTAATTTGATGGCTTGGGATTAGTAGGTGCTACGGAAAAAATTCCAACTGTGCCAGAGTCCTTGGCATGGATGCAAAGAACTGGAGTTGGTGGAGGTGGCCATAGGTTCTCTTTAAGGATGTTAATAGGAAAACATTGTATGTCCTATATTATCCCAGCTCTTTGTGGTACATTCAGTAGCAGCTTTTCTCTGTTGATGATAGAAAGACAGTCTGCTAAATGTTGGTTTGATGTCATCTCCTACTTGAAAACTTGTTTAGAATACTTTAGGCCCTATTAACTACTTGACAAGGAACAATGAAGGTGTCTACACTTCTGGCCATATTTGTTCTGGTTTGAATCTTTGTGGCCGGTGTGATTTGTACTGACTGGAGGAGAATTAAACCAGCTGTTTGGCAGGCTTGGCTTGGCTCTAGTTCACATGTCTGCATGCGATAGAACAGCACAGAGCCAAAGACAAATCTGCTTACCTATTATGATTAATGACTTTTAGTTGATGTACTAGTATAACGCCAACTTGCTATGTGTCGCAGGGCTTTGGGCTGTTCTGATAAATGCAGTTTCAAAAAAATTATTAAAGATAATGGGGCAGACAAGACTATTCTTGTATATGTCAGTGTTAGGCACAGTGGTGGGAAGAATAAAAAATATTCATACGCACCTTTCCCTGGTGCTCCAGTGCCTCTCAGCGTGGTCCGGTCCACCTGGGCTGTTGTTGTCTTCCAGCGAAAGAGTCCACCCCACCATACGTAATCGTGAAGGGCGCGTAATATCACTACCTCTTCCTGAGCCCACTGAGGCTGCTGATTGGCCCCAGCAGAAGGGATCTGGGACGTCCCTGCCAGCAGTTTTTCTTTGAGAAGACGCCGAAGAAGGATTGAACCGCACTGGGAGGAGACCAGAGCACCGGGGACAGGTGAGTATGACTTCTTTAAAAAAAATTTCACCTCCCCAGGCTATTTTAAAAATAATTGTTTTGTCTGGACAACTCCTTTAAGCTTGAGGGTAAGTTCACGTGGGGTTTTTGGTCCGGAAACTGAGGCAGTAGCCAGAACTGAATGTTGGTGCACTGTACCAGCATCCAGTCGCGCATTCCGCTCCGGATTAGGCCCGATGAATGGTCCTAGTCGGGAGGAGGGAGTGTCTTCTGGCCAAATCGCGAGGTGAATCGGCCTGAAGAATGAGCATATCTCTTCTTTTTTCCGGGAGCCGTTTCTTCCGATTTCAATGGGAGCTGTCTTTTTGATCAGGCTTTTAAGGTGGATACTGCCTCAAAATCCTTACCAAAAACCCCGTGTGCGCTTACCCTAAAACGGGTTTCCCATTAAAAAAAAAAACTCTCATGACATTTTCATCATGTCATATACATGTCATTTAAGCCAGATAAGGTCTTCATTGAGATCACTTGAAGAAGCTTATAAATTGAACCCCCGACCACTCCAGTATAAGGAGCAGAACATTTAAGACCATATCCATACTAAAGACTTGTCTGATGAGCTGATTCGACTATTATTAGACGTGTGATTGAAAAGGTTGTTCATATACTCTGTTAGGGACTTAGAGACTTATGAGTTAATAAGGTGGGGTTCCCTGTTCAGCATCTCTTGGCCATCACTTTGCTAAGTTCTCACTGTGCAGTACCTTTCCTGTTCTATATTTCATAGACAACCCATTGATTTAAATGGGTACGGTGTAGTTATTCTCTTCACCTGTGGTGGCGCTGCAGGGAAATTTAGGTCAAGGCTACACATTAGGTCAAGTTTCATCATGGATGACAAATGATCGTCAGGGGTCTTGTCACTATATTGTCAAGAGACACTACTAACATCACATCAGTGGAGGGAAATCTATACAAAGACCCTAAGCATGTTAACCGCATCCATATAAAAAAAAAAACAAAAAAAAAAACAAAAAAAAAAACCATATTAATATCCAAAAAAGGAACATTCATTTTTTAGGTTGAAGGTGATCTCAGGATTTGATTTTTTTGATCAACTACCGTTATCTTAACAAAGTTGGCACAACTCTGCCCCTCTTATTAACTTACATTTTATATCCTGTAACACTATACCGTCTTCACGTAAGTATATCCTGACGACCTAACACAAGTTGATTGATAATATATTCTGGTATGACATACATAAGAAGTATTTGGCAGAAACTGGCACGACCCTGGTTGTTTACTATTAAGATGCTTTCCAACAAAATGACTGAGGAAATATATTCCTTCCATCTATTTTATGAAAACTTTGTGCTCTGGTCATTTGTTTTGCTGCATGACAGTAAATGCGCACAACTCGCACAAATACTCATCCGGTCTTTTGTGCAACGCCCGCTCTTAGATCACATTTCTGAAGCCAGCCTTTAATCACAAGATAGGACTTGCGTAAATGTGTCACCTATGCCCTCCGAGTCCTTGAAGACTGAAAGATGAAGCATTGTAGGGGCGATGATACTAATGTATTTCCACTGATGATGGAAAATAGAGTTGGGCTTGAAAAGGAAGAGTAATGTTCAGAGGAAGCCTGTGGGAAAGCTAATAGTGTGAATGAAATGTTACTGCAAAAAAAGAACATAAATAGTACAAAACTGAGAATCCGGAACCATTAGAGCTAGTTCACACGTAGTTATTTGGTACATTTTGAGACGTGGAATCCGTGGCAAAATATGGGTCAGAAAACTGCCTCCGATTGAATTCAATGGGAGCCGGTCATCTCATTTTTCAGAAACTGCCGCGGCATCCGCATCAAGAGAATCCCTCCAAACTAGGCCCATTCATTTGGGCCTAGTACAGAGTGGAAAGCTGTGACTCCGCGACAGTCCTGGCTATCCACGGCAGGCACATTTTGGTCCGAATTCTGATGCGGCTTCCCACATCAAAATCCGGAACAAATAGCTATGTGTGAACTAGCCCTTAGAAATGGTTCTTGCTGATGTCAAAGTTGCAATAATTCATTTAAAGAAGACCTCCAGTGCTTATGGTCACCAATGGTAGTGTGAACGCCCCTTATTCACACTGTTCCTAGCCAATGGCCCTAGTCTAACATTTAGGTAGAAGCAACAAGAAACTCAAGAGGTAACAGACACATGGAATACCATAATGGTATTTAAAGGGTTTCTCCATTTAGAGGATATTGACGTCTAGGCTTGTTATAAATATTTCATCAATGGGACTCTACTGGGACCTCCAACAAAGAACAGAAGTGCTGAATTCCCTGTTCTCAGCAGGAATGTGGTTGTCCATGTTTGATCACTCTCCAGTATAGTGAGTAGGAGATATGGTAACAGTCCAGCACCCTCTCTTTTCTGTATCTATCATTCACTTTCATGGAGAGTGTTCGCACATAGGCGTCCACTTCTCTGGGGATTGGGTTTGTCTGTGTTCTCCATTGGTGGGGATGGCAGACGTTAGATATCCAACTATATTCATGGTTTGCATTTATGTGACATTGTTTCTGAATTTAAGCGATGACAACTATTTAATGGATATTTCAAGCTGGGAGTTTCCAACCAGAAAAGACTTAACAAAGGCTGTGGGAATATTATTGTACTGTGTAAGCGTCCTAAGTACCGGAAACAAGTGAATACAGATATTCGGTACAGACAATAACTCACAGATACTAGTATGTCCTACTGAATAATACAGATTCAGATATAATGTAAAATTTGTAACAGCCCCCGGCCGATCTTGTGCCATTTATAATACTGGTATGCTCTACTATAGCAGATAGGCTTCTGCCCCCCCCCCCCCATAGATGCCAAGGTTTAGAGGAGACTGTAACCTCTGTAACCCCAATGGCTACACCTCTACATATGGAGGCATCTTAAAGCAGACCAGTAAGGATATAGTTACTTGTGGCAGATTAATTGCCAAAATTTTCATACTGATGTAGCAGTCGCCAAGTATAAAATAACACATTGACCTATTTCTTGCATTTACCTCTCTGGTGGCCTCTGTTTGGATGAATTCTTCATAGATTTTTTTAGCCTTTGCTGCCAGTTTGTTTGGGGACTTGGTCTTTTTGTACTCCTCACACGCCATCCAGAACTCAATGTTCTCCTCACTGAATTCCATCTTCAGGAAGTTCTGGAAGGCGGAAAGTCCATCTAGAAAAAGAAAAGACTGTGTTGGAAACATTGTATCATACGGAAAATGCCAGGGTATGCCATAAATGTATTATACACTTGGGATCCCTCAGTGGGACTCATATCTATTTAAAGAACTGGGTTGAGGATCCATATCCAGCAGACACCATGAATGGAGAGGTGGTCGCTCATGCGATATAAGAATTAGAGTAATTGTTGATAAGTCTCCTTGAATCCATTTTATTGAGTAGACTAATGGCATAGAATTGAATGACATTTTGATGCACCCCATTGATCCCAGTAGTTTCCCTGTTCAACTGAAAATGACCAAGTGTTCTAATGAGGGAACCAGATCTATAAATGTTAGAAATATCTCACATGTAAAAACATGTTTGTTTTTTTTCCTCTTTTTTTTGTAGCGCCATTCACTATGCAGCCAAAATGACATCTATGGCAACCTATGGCTATGATTTCGCACACAGGATATCTAACGTATATGAATTTCACTTTATTTACATACTTTTATATGTGTTCTAGGGAAAGGGAGTGATCTGAATTTTTTATTTTGTCCTGTACGTTATAGACCCCCAAGGGGTCTTGAACTCTAGGGCATCTGATCACTAATACAATACATTGCAATGTTAAGTAATTTCTTTATTCCCACAGTGACGATAGGACAAGGTCTGGGGCTTTACAAAGAAAAGATACAAGAAACACTTCTGCATATTCATTGCCTTATTTGAGGACGTTCATCTCCTTAGTCCCTTCCGGTGTCTCACATAGCAAGTGCGCTAGGTTTTCTTAGAATCCTTCCTTGCTGTTTACCGTTATGAGACATTTGTATATGTTGCAGAAATGAATGCCCTGTACGTGTTATTTGTTCCTCGAAGGCAAGGAATTATATGATAAATGGGTACACAGGACAAGAATGTTCCCCGCCGCTCTATTTCCTGTTATGGGGAGGAAGTTACATCATCTATTTGCGGTTTCTGCCACTTGCCCACGCTTCCATGTGAATAATATATTGGACAATATTTACACTACAGATAAACATCTCCTTTCTGAAAGAATCCAGGATAATGACACCGCTATAAGCCTTCATTTACACAGCGAGTGCGGCAGTCTGCAGGTGGATTGAATCACAGATGTGTGTATAAGTCACTATAAAGAGAATAGGCACCTATGTTAAATAAAGAGCAATGAACCGCCAGATGTAATGAAGAATAGTGGTCTAACTCGGTCTCACTGTGATCATTACTGTATGCTCAGGGCTGGTGTGCTGAAAATACTAGCACTAATGTCGTGGTAACAATGGGACTAGGCTATGGCTCCATCTAGCCCTTCTCATACTATTGTAAGAACAAGACACGGGGCATTGATAGAACAAATTTGATGGTTTGGTTTTTTTTTTGTGATGGGATAACGGTATTGGCAGCCACTTATCTTGTTTCCCCCAACAGTAGACCCTGAGTGACAGTGGGGCTGTCTTTATGCATTACCATGTCATCAGATGTATAGCCCTGGTTGGTCACACATTAATGCCCCCTTCGCAAAATATTTTGCCCAGGAGTCTCGATGTATTATACCAATTCACATGTACTGGTTCCCACCTTTGCAAATGGCAATTTCACATCATTGGACCCTGCTTTCAATGTATAGGTGCCCCAGGCTTCTTAATGTTTCTTCCCACGTAATTCAGTACCTGACCAATAAGTTCCTTTGACTCCTGAAGTGCAATGGTGGGTCTCCTGTGTTTTTTCGACATCCACCCAGTTTACATACATAACCCCATTTACTTATCTGCTACCCTGTCCATTGCTTTGGTACTGTGAATTAGAATAAGTTCACACTGGGGTTTTTGGACCGGAAGCTGAAGCGGAGGCCGCCTCAGGCTCCGGTCCAAAAGCCGGGTATCCGTGACTGAAAGCCAGTGTAGTGCACCAGCATCCTGCCGCACACTCCGCTCCGGATTAGGCCCAATGAATGGGCCTAGTCCGGAGGAGGGAGTGTCTTCAGGCCGAATCGCGAGGCGACTTGGCCTGAAGAATGAGCATCTCACTCAACTCCTGACTGGCTCCCATTGATTTCAGTGGGAGCCGTCTTTTTGGTCGGGATTTGAGGTAAATACGGCCTTAAAATTCTGACCAAAAAAACTGTGTGAACTTACCCTTAGTCTTCTGTCTAGCTATGTCTAGTGGAGACTAGTCCAAAGACCTGGACAAAACTGTAAAGTTGAGTTGTCTGCCCCATTAAATTATGGGGATAACGTCTATCCTTAGGGAGAGACCACCTTCTCAAGTGTGTGGAGACTTATACAGCCATAGTTGCTCCACTGCAAGGGAACATGGGAAGAATATGCAAATCTGTCTCCCAAGATGTAAACAGGGAGACACTGCCTCTGTCTCTGGTCTCTCAGCCTCTCACTTAAACCAAATCAATTCTCTCTAGGCTGCGCTGATGAAGTCCAACCAGATAGAAATGGTGCCGTCCGTAGCTGAGAAATTGATTTGGTTATAACCTCGCATTATGCAGTGAAGACTTCTGGGAAGTCGGGCATGATGTTCAGAGTGCTTGCTATAGAGGGCAGCACAACAGAGGCACTGTCTCCCTGTTTACATCTTGGGAGACAGATTTGCATATTCTTCCCATGTCCCATTAAAGTAATTGAAACCTTTCAGGTATCCAAATGTGTACCTCATACCGAAACCTCATTGGTGTAAAATCCAAAAAAGCAAAGAGCAAATGTATATGAGTATAATTTTGCTTTATAATTAAAACTCAGTTTAATCCAAAAATAGTTTAGTATTTAGTGAGGTGCAACTACTCATCTCGAAACACTTACCACTATGATACATAGAATATTATTACGAGTTTACCAATTCTGTACTCATTTTATTTAAAACCACAAAATCTTTTCGTAAAGACAAATTTGTGATTTTCCTTTCTACAACTGTTACAGTCCAGAGATGAATCTGAGACTTTGAATTCCATTGTAAGAAGCCATCCATTTGCTACGTGCATTTGTTTAGTAGGGTTGCAAAACTAAGATTCATTGATATAAGTATAATAAATATGTTTATGCTAAATTAAAATTAATTGTCCAGTGTTGGTCTATCACTATCGTAAACCTACCACAGTATTCCAAGCAAGAGAACGGAGACATGTCAACATACGACCAAAATATGAATTTGCTGTTGAAAGACAGAGCCAGAGCT
Source organism: Leptodactylus fuscus (assembly GCF_031893055.1). Classification (NCBI taxonomy): domain Eukaryota; kingdom Metazoa; phylum Chordata; class Amphibia; order Anura; family Leptodactylidae; genus Leptodactylus; species Leptodactylus fuscus. The sequence continues at coordinate 65,300,672 of NC_134273.1, read as the reverse complement.
TTGCTCTGTTTATACACGGGTTACACGTACGCCTGGGAAATATATGACAATTGAACACTACTCTACAACAAACACCATGACATATAGGTTAAAGCCACGTATAGTATTTCTGCATCCGTGTATTTTTAACTCACTTATTGAAAGCCTTTCCAAAACTAGCAGGCGATGAAAGCAACAAATTCCCATAATACACGCAAGTCTTAAAAGTGAATGATACTTTCTTTAATAACAAGCTATTTCTGTAAATAAATTGGAACGGTGCTCCGACGAATTAACTGGGCTCCAATTTCATCCCGAAAATAGCAACATGGTGGGAAATTGGAAGGTCTTCGAATGTCATTATCACAAAAATGAATGGTGTACATATGTGACACTAATGGGGGCTATGTTGAGTTTTGTCAATGCTACATCGGTGGGGGCGTAATACTGTCCTAAATATCATAAAACTAAATGAAACAGGGAGAAACCGTGCCAAGCTTCCCACAGTGGCTCAGGCATATCTCTCATCCATCATGCATTCAGTGGGACAGCCCCCGATTTCTGGTGCTATCCCGCTGTCCCTGTCAGTTTAGTGGTATGTTCCATTTCAACTTTATCTGTGTACTCCAGCTGAGTACAATGGTGGGTTAGGGAGCTGTAGGCCTAATTTGAGTACAATGGTGAAGTAGAGAGCCTACAGATCCCTACTCCACCATGCACCCCAATTGCTGTTATCGGCTGCTTGGACACAAGTGACCCTACATTATGCCTTTTCCTTTAAGCTGTTATACTATGTGGGGGCCATAAGAGGGACGACATATTGTGTGGGGATCACAAGGAGGATGAGTACACTGTGTGTGGGCTACAAGGGGACAATATACTACGTGGGGGTACAAAGGAAACTTATAGTGTGTGGGGAGCACTGTGGGGAATTATTCTATGTGAGGGCCACAAACAGCATTATATTCTGTGAGGTCACGATACTATGTGGGGCACAAAGGAATTGGTTGCGATTGGACAGGATCAAAGGAGGCATGGATGAAGTTGGAAGTGTTGCTTATGTGTAAATTGGTGCGACACACTGCATGCTACACATGCTCTTCCTCATACAGCCTCAAGGACACTGCGCTCTCCTGGTTCTCCTCTTATCTCTCAGACCGCACTTTCAGTGTATCATTTGTGGGCTCTGTTTCTTCCCCTCTTTCCCTTGCTGTTGGGGTTCCTCAGGGCTCTATCCTAGGCCCCCTGCTCTTCTCTCTCTACACAGCCCCCATTGGACAAACCATCGCCAGATGTGGCTTCTGGTACCATCTATATGCTGATGACACCCAATTATAGACATCTTCCCATGACATCACCCCTCCACTAATACAGAACACCAGCGACTGTCTTTCTGCTGTCTCAAATATCATGTCTTCGCTCTATCTGAAACTAAATCTCTCTAAGACTGAACTACTACTGTTTCCACTATCTAACAGATCTGTCCCTGATATATCCATTGCAGTCTCAGGCCTTACTATAACTCCTAGGCAGTATGCCTGCTGCCTCGGGGTCATGTTTGACGCAGACCTTTCCTTCACTCCCCATATTGACACACTTGCACGCTCACGTCACCCCCACCTCAACATCTCCAGAATACGCCCTTTCCTTACCAGAGATACATTAAAGACACTTATTGTCTCTCTGATTCATTCTCGCCTTGACTACTGTAACTCCTTACTAATCGGTCTTCCTCTTACTAAACTCTCTCCTCTACAATCTATTCTGAATGCAGCGGCCAGGCTCATCTATCAGTCTAGACGCTACAACGATGCCTCCGGTCTGTGGCAGTCACAACATTGGCTGCCTATTCATTACAGAATACAATATAAAATTATCACCCTGATCCACAAGGCTCTCCATAATGCCGCACCTCCCTACATTTCCTCCCTCATCTCTGTCTACCGCCCAACCCGTGCTCTCCATTCACTCAATGACCTAACACTTACATCCTCTATTATCAGAACCTCCCACGCTCATATACAAGACTTCTCCCGAGCTGCACCACTTCTCTGGAATGCTCTACCCCGGACAGTCAGATTAACTCCCAATTCAAGCACAAATTGAAGCGCAAATTAAAGACACATCTTTTCAGACAGGCCTATCACAATATCTTAATGTAAACCCTTCCGTACCGTCATTAGAATCCCCAAAATTTAACCCTCCTCATTACCCCACAGTATAATGCCATTTCAGGCTAACTCTATATGTCCAAGCTCCATCCACATGTTAAAGGACACGACTGGTGATGGCTCAAAGTTTTATGTTTGTGTAATGACAGTCACCTCTATTACAAAATTTTCTGACCATTGTATAAGCAATGCCGCCCCTGCTACCTCTTGTGTCACCCCCCTCTACCTCATAGATTGTAAGCTCTTGCGAGCAGGGCCCTCAGTCCCATAACTATGACTTTTTGTCTGTATTTGAACCCTATTAATTGTACAGTGCTGCGGAATATGTTGGCGCTATATAAATAAAATTTATTATTATTATTATTATTATTATTATTATTATCATTATTATACCACTTTTTGACCAATATCTTACCATTAGTAAATATTCATCATTTTATTGCTTCTCTTAGCCATGCCCATTTTCTAGATATGTTACAATCCTGTCTAGTAAATTGCAAAAATTGTCTAAAACGTATCATTTGATGTATAATTGGGGTGACAGGGCAGTCAGAATTGCCCAAAATATTGCCCACAGCTAACACATGTGTCACAGGAACCCTCCACGTTTCACACTCGCTGCACATAATTCCACGAGAGAGAACTGGCGTCAGTGCAGACCTATGGTTGGGGTGAAGATACTATGTATCACTGACTACCATGCAGCATGCCATGTATGTATATAGAGTGTCATTATGTAATGCATTATGTTATATTATTAGCGTTATATTTGGTCACCACGTGAGCAGGGCTTTGTAAGGTAGCTTGCACGAAAAACAATTTGTTAATGCGATGGCAAACAATAGTATTCTTGTGTCGCTCTTCCTTATGGGATGAATAATGGGATATATAAAATAATGTGCTGCTTCGCTTGTCCTGGAGGCTAAATGAATGGTAATTGTAGCTCCACGGAGATGTTTTATAATTAATCAGAGCAAAATATGACAATTTATTGTGAAAGGTCCTGTAATCTATTCTATGCCGCCCGCGGGCTTGTGCTCACATCACGCCTGTTTTTGTTTGAGCAATTAAGCTCAGTAAATATGACTCCATTGTATGGCAGCCAAAGGCAAATTAACAATAGATTGTGGGAAGATGAAGCGAGATACAGAACTAGAGACCTCGCATTAGGTGACTGTCTACATGTAGGTCCAGGTGAAATTAGGTTATCATCCTGCATTTACATTCAGAGCAAACGAAAAGGTCTTTATTCTGCAAAAATGGTGAAAAGAATAGCTTTATGCGTCATTGCACTTTTTGTGTGTTTTTATACAATAATATAATAATAATACATTTTATTTATATAGCGCTAACATATTCTGCAGTGCTGTACAATTTGTAGGGTTCAAATACAGACAGAAGGATACATTACTAAGAAAGTCATTTCACACAATGGGACTGAGGGCCCTGCTTGCAAGAACTTACAATCTATGAGGTAGAGGGGGTGACACAAGAGGTAGCAGGGGCGGCATTGCTTATACAGGGGGTCAGATAATTCTGTAATAGAGCGCTTGTACTATGTTTGGGGATTCCGTTCCCCTCTACATTTGTCACCCTTTTTGGGCAGAAACCACACAGACCCCATTATAGTCTATGGGATCGGTAGGGGTTCAACTTTAGACTTCCCCACCAATCGGCTGATTTCATCAGCTGCAGCACCAATACTATACACGGTATAGAGCCTGAAGTAGACAGCACCAGCCACCGTGTAGTGGCTGTGTTGAGTTACTGCAGGTCATTTGCATTATATCACACTATGTGAGATAGGAATGAATAAGACAAACAACTGTTTCCTAACATTAAGCGCTTATATTTAAGGGATGGATAACACTAGCTGCATATTCAAGGCAATGGGGAGAATTTTTGTCAATTTTTGCACTGCATCAAAAAGTGCATAAAAATGCTCAATTTTCACCATTTTCCAACCTTAGAAAAGTGAGCAGAGCAAGAGATCAAGTTGGGCTAGGGTGGGGACAACTTGGCCCAACAGTTTTACAGTGACAGTTCCTGACAGTCTAGTTGGGAAAGCCCCTCCTGACAGTCTGTCCGTAGCTCTGTACTGTCAGAGGGGGCGTTCCTTACCACCCAGCCATGATGCTGAGCAGTGAGGAAGACCTCCTCAGTACTAGTCTATGGGCGAGTACTGTCCGGAGGAGTGGGCGTTCCTCACCGCTCATTGTTATGGCTGGACGGTAAGGAACGCCCCCTCTGACAGTACAGCGCTACAGACAGACTGTTAGGAGGGGCGTTCCCAGCTAGACTGTCAGGAATGCCCTTCTGACAGTGGGCAGACATCAGTAACGGCGCAGGTAGCTCTTCTCCTGTGGCACATAACGGGAAAGCCGATAGTGACTTCAGCGCACTGTCAGCTTTCTAGTGGTATATAAAACCACATGCCTGAGGACATGAAAATCCCTCTTTAATGAATTCCTCCAATGTTCATATAATATAGCTGTAATGTGATGCGGCTAAAAGGATATCAATGAAGGCACTTCACATGGAGAATAAAAGTGTCCACATTTCAATTTTATTTTGTGAAGCCTATAAAGTCAGGGCCATACATTCCCATGAGATGGTTTGCTCGTAGTGATCTATTGCAGGCTGTAAGTTTCGAACGTTGGTGTAAACCGGTGAAAGTGCTGATATAAGGCAGATTTTCACTACTTGAGTCATCTCTATTAATTCGTAATGAAACATATGTCTAGTGTTTACTACTAACAAACTATGTGTGACAAATCATATCAGGATTTTACAGGGCCTCTCTTAAACCTTTCCAGGAATCCAAACCAGCGCAGGGTCATCTGAGAATAGAGGACAGGAAGGTCTGGATTTTCCAGCTAGAGAAATATTCTGCTTGTGGGAAAAGACGTGAAGCTATATGGGGTCAATGGCATGTATCGTAGTGATGCTAAGCCCTCAATGATGGGATGCAGAGCGGAAGCTGAGGCAAGAGATGGATACTCACAGCTGTTCTGAAGAAGCTTCTCCAGAGAATCCTTCCACTGCACGGCCTCATCTACCGATGGTCTGGTAAAGGAAACACAAGGTAAACCAGGTTCAAGGTATGACATCAGCATGGTGACATCACAGATTCATCTATTTAATAAAATTTCATGTAGAACGTTACATTTCTAATTTATTAGAGTCATTTCTATCTAAAAAAAATAAAGCAACCTTATATCATTTGCAATGACCTCAAATTGCACCGTTAAGATACCGAAGAGCAAGTTTTTATTACTGTCACTAGGTATAATCACATCATATCAGGAATATTCAGCTGCTTAGAAGTTCTGCCATACTAATGTACAACGTATACAGTATATGTGCTGATGACTTCTTCATCTGGTATCAGCCTCTTTCTCCGGCCACACGCCATGATCCCTCCATAAATAATGTCTGTCCTCCTCTCATTGCTCTGATCACCTCCCTAAATGACAAGGCTTTATTGACGATTGGGGCTGTGCTACCTCTTTAATCCAATTGTGGAGCAATTATTGGACGACTGTGAAATATCCCCCAGAACATCTAATTTTATGCTTCTCTCCTGCAGGGGGCTGAGACCTCAGGCTAATATGTCAATTACAGTTACGTGTAATGATTCCTGGGTAAGGACAAAGATGAACAAAATGTTGCTTTTAAACTGCACTTTTAATAAGAGGATTGTATTAGCAACTGGGAAATACTTTGTTACTGGCACTGCCTTCTGGGCATTTACCTTTATAACTTATGGTTTATACAAAGAAGAGAAAAAAGGGACAAATAAAATGCAAAAGATGAAAATAAAAGTTCCCCAAATGCTTCATGTAAATGAGTGTGGCAAGTACTCCATTGACTTCTATGAGGCTACCAGCCAGCCCCCCATATAAGTGAATGGAGCGCTGGCTAGGTATGTGCACCAGTGCTCTCTTCGCATAACAAGTGCTGCAAAACATGTTCATTGTACGGTAAGTTTTGCCAGTTTTATTATTATTTTGGAATATTTTATTTTTATTATTATTAAATTATTATTCATAATAATAATAGCAATTAAATTAATTAATTAAAATTTAAACGAGTTTTCTGGCACCAAATGGATTCCACATGATAGATGAGAGGATGCAGGCAGGATTGCCATAGGTATAACTGACATGCTGCGATTTAGGGCGGGTTCACACCTGCGCCGGTCTCCGCTTTGCAGGTTTCTGTCTTCTGCCCAAGAAACTGGACAGGAGACGAAAACCGTCAGTCAGTTTTCAAACCCATTCACTCGAATGGGTTTGCAAAGTGACCGCCCGTGAGCGTCTTCTGCCTCTCTGCGGTGAAACCGGTTTTATTAACCGGACACAAAGTCGGACATGCAGGACTTTGTGTCCGGTTAAAAAAAAAACGTTTCACCGCGGAGACCAGAAGACGATCACGGGTGGACACTGACTGCCGGGTTTCCGTCTCCTGTCCAGTTTCTCGGGCAGAAGACGGAAACCCACAAAGCGGAGACCGGGACACAGATGTGAACCCGCCCTTACAAAAACGCAAGCCATATGTCATTTTGTGACATGTGGATGCCTAGTATATTTATTTTTATACGTAATCTCAAGAAAGAGGTTCATTTGAATTTTTATATATAGATATTGCAGATTTTTAAACTTCTCACAATCTTCTTACCATTTTTTAGCTCACCTAGGATGCTTGAACATGCCGTCATTAGATCACGTAGATCATAGACTGCAATGCTACTTTATTACTAGAGATGAGCGAACAGTGTTCTATCGAACTCATGTTCGATCGGATATTAGGCTGTTCGGCATGTTCGAATCGAATCGAACACCGCGTGGTAAAGTGCGCCATTACTCGATTCCCCTCCCACCTTCCCTGGCGCCTTTTTTGCTCCAATAACAGCGCTGGGTAGGTGGGACAGGAACTACGACACCGGTGACGTTGAAAAAAGTAGGCAAAACCCATTGGCTGCCGAAAACATGTGACCTCTAATTTAAAAGAACAGCGACGCCCAGCTTCGCGTCATTCTGAGCTTGCAATTCACCGAGGACGGAGGTTTCCGTCCAGCTAGCTAGGGCTTAGATTCTGGGTAGGCAGGGACAGGCTAGGATAGGAAGGAGAAGACAACCAACAGCTCTTGTAAGAGCTAAATTCCAGGGAGAAGCTTGTCAGTGTAACGTGGCACTGACGGGCTCAATCGCCGCAACCCAGCTTTCCCAGGATCCTGAATGGAATACACTGTCAGTGTATTCCCGTATACCCGATATATACCCCGATACCCGTTCCAACGGTGTGCCCCCCCACCTTCACCCCAGAAATACCCTGCAAGTCCCCTAGCAATAGAATTGGGGCTATATACACCCACAATTTTTACTACTGGTATACAGTGCCATTGTCTGACTGGGAATTCAAAGAATATATTGGGAATACAAATACCCTCATTTCTTGCTACTGCCATATAGTGCCAGTTTCTGACTGGTAATTCAAAGAATATATTGGGGTTACGTGCACCCACAATTTTTACTACTGGTATACAGTGCCATTGTCTGACTGGGAATTCAAAGAATATATTGGGAATACAAATACCCTCATTTCTTGCTACTGCCATATAGTGCCAGTGTCTGACTGGGAATTCAAAGAATATATTGGGGTTACGTGCACCCACAATTTTTACTACTGGTATACAGTGCCATTGTCTGACTGGGAATTCAAAGAGTATATTGGGAATACAAATACCCTCATTTCTTGCTACTGCCATATAGTGCCAGTTTCTGACTGGGAATTCAAAGAATATATTGGGGTTACGTGCACCCACAATTTTTACTACTGGTATACAGTGCCATTGTCTGACTGGGAATTCAAAGAATATATTGGGGTTATAAATACCCTCATTTCTTGCTACTGCCATATAGTGCCAGTTTCTGACTGGTAATTCAAAGAATATATTGGGGTTACGTGCACCCACAATTTTTACTACTGGTATACAGTGCCATTGTCTGACTGGGAATTCAAAGAGTATATTGGGAATACAAATACCCTCATTTCTTGCTACTGCCATATAGTGCCAGTGTCTGACTGGGAATTCAAAGAATATATTGGGGTTACGTGCACCCACAATTTTTACTACTGGTATACAGTGCCATTGTCTGACTGGGAATTCAAAGAGTATATTGGGAATACAAATACCCTCATTTCTTGCTACTGCCATATAGTGCCAGTTTCTGACTGGGAATTCAAAGAATATATTGGGGTTACGTGCACCCACAATTTTTACTACTGGTATACAGTGCCATTGTCTGACTGGGAATTCAAAGAGTATATTGGGAATACAAATACCCTCATTTCTTGCTACTGCCATATAGTGCCAGTTTCTGACTGGGAATTCAAAGAATATATTGGGGTTACGTGCACCCACAATTTTTACTACTGGTATACAGTGCCATTGTCTGACTGGGAATTCAAAGAATATATTGGGGTTATAAATACCCTCATTTCTTGCTACTGCCATATAGTGCCAGTTTCTGACTGGGAATTCAAAGAATATATTGGGGTTACGTGCACCCACAATTTTTACTACTGGTATACAGTGCCATTGTCTGACTGGGAATTCAAAGAATATATTGGGGTTATAAATACCCTCATTTCTTGCTACTGCCATATAGTGCCAGTTTCTGACTGGTAATTCAAAGAATATATTGGGGTTACGTGCACCCACAATTTTTACTACTGGTATACAGTGCCATTGTCTGACTGGGAATTCAAAGAATATATTGGGAATACAAATACCCTCATTTCTTGCTACTGCCATATAGTGCCAGTGTCTGACTGGGAATTCAAAGAATATATTGGGGTTACGTGCACCCACAATTTTTACTACTGGTATACAGTGCCATTGTCTGACTGGGAATTCAAAGAGTATATTGGGAATACAAATACCCTCATTTCTTGCTACTGCCATATAGTGCCAGTTTCTGACTGGGAATTCAAAGAATATATTGGGGTTACGTGCACCCACAATTTTTACTACTGGTATACAGTGCCATTGTCTGACTGGGAATTCAAAGAGTATATTGGGAATACAAATACCCTCATTTCTTGCTACTGCCATATAGTGCCAGTTTCTGACTGGGAATTCAAAGAATATATTGGGGTTACGTGCACCCACAATTTTTACTACTGGTATACAGTGCCATTGTCTGACTGGGAATTCAAAGAATATATTGGGGTTATAAATACCCTCATTTCTTGCTACTGCCATATAGTGCCAGTTTCTGACTGGGAATTCAAAGAATATATTGGGGTTACGTGCACCCACAATTTTTACTACTGGTATACAGTGCCATTGTCTGACTGGGAATTCAAAGAATATATTGGGGTTATAAATACCCTCATTTCTTGCTACTGCCATATAGTGCCAGTTTCTGACTGGTAATTCAAAGAATATATTGGGGTTACGTGCACCCACAATTTTTACTACTGGTATACAGTGCCATTGTCTGACTGGGAATTCAAAGAATATATTGGGAATACAAATACCCTCATTTCTTGCTACTGCCATATAGTGCCAGTGTCTGACTGGGAATTCAAAGAATATATTGGGGTTACGTGCACCCACAATTTTTACTACTGGTATACAGTGCCATTGTCTGACTGGGAATTCAAAGAGTATATTGGGAATACAAATACCCTCATTTCTTGCTACTGCCATATAGTGCCAGTTTCTGACTGGGAATTCAAAGAATATATTGGGGTTACGTGCACCCACAATTTTTACTACTGGTATACAGTGCCATTGTCTGACTGGGAATTCAAAGAATATATTGGGGTTATAAATACCCTCATTTCTTGCTACTGCCATATAGTGCCAGTTTCTGACTGGTAATTCAAAGAATATATTGGGGTTACGTGCACCCACAATTTTTACTACTGGTATACAGTGCCATTGTCTGACTGGGAATTCAAAGAGTATATTGGGAATACAAATACCCTCATTTCTTGCTACTGCCATATAGTGCCAGTTTCTGACTGGGAATTCAAAGAATATATTGGGGTTACGTGCACCCACAATTTTTACTACTGGTATACAGTGCCAATTTCTAACTAGGAATTCAAAATGCGCAAGGCTCCCGGAAAGGGACGTGGACGAGGCCGTGGGCGAGGTCGGGGGAATGGTTCTGGGGAGCAAGGTAGCAGTGAAGCCACAGGGCGTCCCGTGCCTACTCCTGTGGGGCAGCAAGCATTGCGCCACTCCACAGTGCCAGGGTTGCTTGCCACATTAACTAAACTGCAGGGTACAAACCTTAGTAGGCCCGAGAACCAGGAACAGGTCTTGCAATGGCTGTCAGAGAACGCTTACAGCACATTGTCCAGCAGCCAGTCAGACTCTGCCTCCTCTCCTCCTATTACCCAACAGTCTTGTCTTCCTTCCTCCCAAAATTCCGAAGCTTTACAGAACAATAACCCAAACTGTCCCTGCTCCCCAGAGCTGTTCTCCGCTCCTTTCATTGTCCCTCAACCTGCCTCTCCACGTCACGATTCCACGAACCTAACAGAGGAGCATCTGTATCCAGATGCTCAAACACTAGAGTCTCCTCCATCTCCGTTCGATTTGGTGGTGGATGACCAGCAACCCACCCTCATCGACGATGATGTGACGCAGTTGCCGTCAGGGCATCCAGTTGACCGGCGCATTGTGCGGGAGGAGGAGATGAGACAGGAGTTGGAAGAGGAAGTGGTGGATGATGAGGACACTGACCCGACCTGGACAGGGGGGATGTCAAGCGGGGAAAGTAGTGTGGATGTTGAGGCAGGTGCAGCACCAAAAAGGGTAGCTAGAGGCAGAGGCAGAGGTCAGCAGCTTAGGCGAAGCCAGGCCACACCCGGAATCTCCCAAGATGTTCCAGTTCGTACCCAGCCCCGAAAAACTCCCACCTCGAGGGCACGTTTCTCGAAGGTGTGGAGTTTTTTCAAGGAATGCGCCGAGGACAGATATAGTGTTGTCTGCACAATTTGCCTCTCGAAATTGATTAGGGGCTCTGAGAAGAGCAACCTGTCCACCACTTCAATGCGCCGTCATTTGGAATCCAAGCACTGGAATCAGTGGCAGGCAGCAACGGCAGGACAAAGGCCGACTGCCGTTCACGCCACTGCCACTGCCTCTGCCTCTGCCTCTGCCACTGCCACTGCTGACTGTGCTGGCGATGCACTCCAGAGGACGAGCCAGGACACCACTTCATCTGCCTCCGCCACTTTGTTGACTTCTACCTCATCCTCCCCTGGTCCTGTCTTATCTCCTTCTCCTGCACCATCAAAGGCACCATCAGGCGTTTCTTTACAACAACCCACCATCTCTCAGACATTGGAGCGGCGGCAGAAATACACTGCTAACCACCCACACGCGCAAGCCTTGAACGCCAACATCGCTAAACTGCTGGCCCAGGAGATGTTGGCGTTCCGGCTTGTTGAAACTCCCGCCTTCCTGGACCTGATGGCAACTGCGGCACCTCGCTATGCCGTCCCTAGCCGTCACTACTTCTCCCGGTGTGCCGTCCCCGCCTTGCACCAGCACGTGTCACTCAACATCAGGCGGGCCCTTAGTTCCGCGCTTTGCACAAAGGTCCACTTGACCACCGACGCGTGGACAAGTGCATGCGGACAGGGACGCTACATTTCACTGACGGCACACTGGGTGAATGTAGTTGAGGCTGGGACTGCTTCCCAAACTGGCCCGGTGTACCTCGTCTCCCCGCCTAACATTCCTGGCAGGGACACGAGAAGAACACCCCCCTCCTCCTCCTCTTCTACCGCCTCCTCCTCCGCCACCGCCTCCTCCTCCGCCACCGCCTCCTCCTCCGCTGTTAGATTGACCCCAGCTACGAGTTGGAAACGTTGCAGCACTGGCGTTGGTAGACGTCAGCAGGCTGTGCTGAAGCTGATCAGCTTGGGGGACAGACAGCACACTGCCTCCGAGGTGAGGGATGCCCTCCTCGATGAGACGGCAATATGGTTTGAGCCGCTGCACCTGGGCCCAGGCATGGTCGTTTGTGATAACGGCCGGAACCTGGTAGCAGCTCTGGAGCTTGCCGGACTCCAACATGTTCCATGCCTGGCCCACGTCTTCAACCTAGTGGTGCAACGTTTCCTAAAGAGCTACCCCAATGTTCCAGAGCTACTGGTGAAAGTGCGGCGCATGTGCGCCCACTTTCGCAAGTCGACAGTAGCCGCTGCTAGCTTAAAATCTCTCCAGCAACGCCTGCATGTGCCACAACACCGGCTTTTGTGCGACGTCCCCACACGCTGGAACTCAACGTTTCAGATGTTGAATAGAGTGGTTGAGCAGCAGAGACCTTTGATGGAATACCAGCTACAAAACCCTAGGGTGCCACAAAGTCAGCTGCCTCAGTTTCACATCCATGAGTGGCCATGGATGAGAGACCTTTGTGACATCCTACGGGTCTTTGAGGAGTCCACAAGGAGGGTGAGCTCTGAGGATGCGATGGTGAGCCTTACAATCCCGCTCTTGTGTGTTCTGAGAGAATCCCTGATTGACATCAGGGATAACTCAGATCACACAGAGGAGTTAGGGATAGCATCCGATCCGTCACAGCTGGAGAGTAGGTCCACACATCTGTCCGCTTCACTGCGTTTAATGGAGGAGGAGGAGGAGGAGGAGGAGGAAGAAGAGTTGTCCGATGATGTGATGGTGATACAGGAGGCTTCCGGGCAACTTCGAATCGTCCCATTGTTGCAGCGCGGATGGGTAGACATGGAGGATGAGGAGGAAATGGAGATTGAACTTTCCGGTGGGGCCAGAGGAGTCATGCCAACTAACACTCTGGCAGACATGGCTGAGTTCATGTTGGGGTGCTTTACAACCGACAAGCGTATTGTCAAAATCATGGAGGACAACCAGTACTGGATCTTTGCTATCCTTGACCCCCGGTATAAAAACAACATCTCGTCTTTTATTCCGGTAGAGGGGAGGGCCAATCGCATCAATGCTTGCCACAGGCAATTGGTGCAGAATATGATGGAGATGTTTCCAGCATGTGACGTTGGCGGCAGGGAGGGCAGTTCCTCCAGTAGGCAACCAAGTTCTCACCGGTCCACACAAACGAGGGGCACACTGTCTAAGGTCTGGGACACCTTGATGGCACCCCCTCGCCAAAGTGCCGCCACGGAGGGTCCTAGTGTCACCAGGCGTGAGAAGTATAGGCGCATGTTGCGGGAATACCTTTCCGACCACAGCCCTGTCCTCTCCGACCCCTCTGCGCCCTACACGTATTGGGTGTCGAAGTTGGACCTGTGGCTTGAACTTGCCCTATATGCCTTGGAGGTGCTGTCCTGTCCTGCCGCCAGCGTCCTATCTGAGAGGGTGTTCAGTGCAGCCGGTGGCATCATCACTGACAAGCGCACCCGTCTGTCAGCTGAGAGTGCCGACCGGCTCACTTTGATAAAAATGAACCACCACTGGGTAGAGCCGTCATTTTTGTGCCCACCTGTGTAAAGCACCCCAACATGAAACTCCATGTCTGTACTCAACCTCTCCAATTCCTCCGCATCCTCATACTCATCCACCATAAGCGTTGCACAATTCTGCTAATACTAGGCTCCCTCCACCCTGATTTCCCCCAACTCTGCTGGTTAGAGGCTCCCTCCACCATGAATTTGCCCAAACTGGGCTGTTTAGAGGCTCCCTCCACCATGAATTGGTCCAAACTGGGGTGGTTAGAGGCTCCCTCCACCATGAATTGGTCCAAACTGGGGTGGTTAGAGGCTCCCTCCACCATTAATTGGTCCAAACTGGGCTGGTTAGAGGCTCCCTCCACAATTAATTGGTCCAAACTGGGCTAATTAGAGGCTCCCTCCACCATGAATTGGTCCAAACTGGGTTTTTTAGAGGCTCCCTCCACCATTAATTGGTCCAAACTGGGCTGGTTAGAGGCTCCCTCCACAATTAATTGGTCCAAACTGGGCTAATTAGAGGCTCCCTCCACCATGAATTGGTCCAAACTGGGTTTTTTAGAGGCTCCCTCCACCATTAATTGGTCCAAACTGGGCTGGTTAGAGGCTCCCTCCACAATTAATTGGTCCAAACTGGGCTAATTAGAGGCTCCCTCCACCATGAATTGGTCCAAACTGGGTTTTTTAGAGGCTCCCTCCACCATGAATTTGCCCAAACTGGGCTGTTTAGAGGCTCCCTCCACCATGAATTGGTCCAAACTGGGCTGGTTAGAGGCTCCCTCCACCATGAATTTCCCAAAACTTGGCTGTTTAGAGGCTCCCTCCACCATGAATTTGCCCAAACTGGGCTGTTTAGAGGCTCCCTCCACCATTAATTGGTCCAAACTGGGCTGGTTAGAGGCTCCCTCCACCATGAATTTGCCCAAACTGGGGTGGTTAGAGGCTCCCTCCACCATTAATTGGTCCAAACTGGGCTGGTTAGAGGCTCCCTCCACCATGAATTTCCCAAAACTTGGCTGTTTAGAGGCTCCCTCCACCATTAATTGGTCCAAACTGGGCTGGTTAGAGGCTCCCTCCACCATGAATTTGCCCAAACTGGGCTGTTTAGAGGCTCCCTCCACCATTAATTGGTCCAAACTGGGCTGGTTAGAGGCTCCCTCCACCATGAATTTGCCCAAACTGGGCTGTTTAGAGGCTCCCTCCACCATGAATTGGTCCAAACTGGGGTGGTTAGAGGCTCCCTCCACCATGAATTGGTCCAAACTGGGGTGGTTAGAGGCTCCCTCCACCATTAATTGGTCCAAACTGGGCTGGTTAGAGGCTCCCTCCACAATTAATTGGTCCAAACTGGGCTAATTAGAGGCTCCCTCCACCATGAATTGGTCCAAACTGGGTTTTTTAGAGGCTCCCTCCACCATTAATTGGTCCAAACTGGGCTGGTTAGAGGCTCCCTCCACAATTAATTGGTCCAAACTGGGCTAATTAGAGGCTCCCTCCACCATGAATTGGTCCAAACTGGGTTTTTTAGAGGCTCCCTCCACCATGAATTTGCCCAAACTGGGCTGTTTAGAGGCTCCCTCCACCATGAATTGGTCCAAACTGGGCTGGTTAGAGGCTCCCTCCACCATGAATTTCCCAAAACTTGGCTGTTTAGAGGCTCCCTCCACCATTAATTGGTCCAAACTGGGCTGGTTAGAGGCTCCCTCCACCATTAATTGGTCCAAACTGGGCTGGTTAGAGGCTCCCTCCACCATTAATTGGTCCAAACTGGGCTGGTTAGAGGCTCCCTCCACCATGAATTTCCCAAAACTTGGCTGTTTAGAGGCTCCCTCCACCATTAATTGGTCCAAACTGGGCTGGTTAGAGGCTCCCTCCACCATGAATTTGCCCAAACTGGGCTGTTTAGAGGCTCCCTCCACCATGAATTTGCCCAAACTGGGCTGTTTAGAGGCTCCCTCCACCATGAATTGGTCCAAACTGGGCTGGTTAGAGGCTCCCTCCACCATGAATTTCCCAAAACTTGGCTGTTTAGAGGCTCCCTCCACCATTAATTGGTCCAAACTGGGCTGGTTAGAGGCTCCCTCCACCATGAATTTGCCCAAACTGGGGTGGTTAGAGGCTCCCTCCACCATTAATTGGTCCAAACTGGGCTGGTTAGAGGCTCCCTCCACAATTAATTGGTCCAAACTGGGCTAATTAGAGGCTCCCTCCACCATGAATTGGTCCAAACTGGGTTTTTTAGAGGCTCCCTCCACCATGAATTTCCCAAAACTTGGCTGTTTAGAGGCTCCCTCCACCATGAATTGGTCCAAACTGGGCTGGTTAGAGGCTCCCTCCACCATGAATTTCCCAAAACTTGGCTGTTTAGAGGCTCCCTCCACCATTAATTGGTCCAAACTGGGCTGGTTAGAGGCTCCCTCCACCATGAATTTGCCCAAACTGGGCTGTTTAGAGGCTCCCTCCACCATGAATTGGTCCAAACTGGGCTGGTTAGAGGCTCCCTCCACCATGAATTTCCCAAAACTTGGCTGTTTAGAGGCTCCCTCCACCATTAATTGGTCCAAACTGGGCTGGTTAGAGGCTCCCTCCACCATGAATTGGTCCAAACTGGGGTGGTTAGAGGCTCCCTCCACCATTAATTGGTCCAAACTGGGCTGGTTAGAGGCTCCCTCCACCATTAATTGGTCCAAACTGGGCTGGTTAGAGGCTCCCTCCACCATTAATTGGTCCAAACTGGGCTGGTTAGAGGCTCCCTCCACCATGAATTTCCCAAAACTTGGCTGTTTAGAGGCTCCCTCCACCATTAATTGGTCCAAACTGGGCTGGTTAGAGGCTCCCTCCACCATGAATTTGCCCAAACTGGGCTGTTTAGAGGCTCCCTCCACCATGAATTTGCCCAAACTGGGCTGTTTAGAGGCTCCCTCCACCATGAATTGGTCCAAACTGGGCTGGTTAGAGGCTCCCTCCACCATGAATTTCCCAAAACTTGGCTGTTTAGAGGCTCCCTCCACCATTAATTGGTCCAAACTGGGCTGGTTAGAGGCTCCCTCCACCATGAATTTGCCCAAACTGGGGTGGTTAGAGGCTCCCTCCACCATTAATTGGTCCAAACTGGGCTGGTTAGAGGCTCCCTCCACAATTAATTGGTCCAAACTGGGCTAATTAGAGGCTCCCTCCACCATGAATTGGTCCAAACTGGGTTTTTTAGAGGCTCCCTCCACCATGAATTTCCCAAAACTTGGCTGTTTAGAGGCTCCCTCCACCATGAATTGGTCCAAACTGGGCTGGTTAGAGGCTCCCTCCACCATGAATTTCCCAAAACTTGGCTGTTTAGAGGCTCCCTCCACCATTAATTGGTCCAAACTGGGCTGGTTAGAGGCTCCCTCCACCATGAATTTGCCCAAACTGGGCTGTTTAGAGGCTCCCTCCACCATGAATTGGTCCAAACTGGGCTGGTTAGAGGCTCCCTCCACCATGAATTTCCCAAAACTTGGCTGTTTAGAGGCTCCCTCCACCATGAATTGGTCCAAACTGGGCTGGTTAGAGGCTCCCTCCACCATGAATTGGTCCAAACTGGGGTGGTTAGAGGCTCCCTCCACCATTAATTGGTCCAAACTGGGCTGGTTAGAGGCTCCCTCCACCATTAATTGGTCCAAACTGGGCTGGTTAGAGGCTCCCTCCACCATGAATTTGCCCAAACTGGGGTGGTTAGAGGCTCCCTCCACCATTAATTGGTCCAAACTGGGCTGGTTAGAGGCTCCCTCCACAATTAATTGGTCCAAACTGGGCTAATTAGAGGCTCCCTCCACCATGAATTGGTCCAAACTGGGTTTTTTAGAGGCTCCCTCCACCATGAATTTGCCCAAACTGGGCTGTTTAGAGGCTCCCTCCACCATGAATTGGTCCAAACTGGGCTGGTTAGAGGCTCCCTCCACCATGAATTTCCCAAAACTTGGCTGTTTAGAGGCTCCCTCCACCATTAATTGGTCCAAACTGGGCTGGTTAGAGGCTCCCTCCACCATTAATTGGTCCAAACTGGGCTGGTTAGAGGCTCCCTCCACCATTAATTGGTCCAAACTGGGCTGGTTAGAGGCTCCCTCCACCATTAATTGGTCCAAACTGGGCTGTTTAGAGGCTCCCTCCACCATTAATTGGTCCAAACTGGGCTGGTTAGAGGCTCCCTCCACCATGAATTTGCCCAAACTGGGCTGTTTAGAGGCTCCCTCCACCATGAATTGGTCCAAACTGGGCTGGTTAGAGGCTCCCTCCACCATGAATTTCCCAAAACTTGGCTGTTTAGAGGCTCCCTCCACCATTAATTGGTCCAAACTGGGCTGGTTAGAGGCTCCCTCCACCATGAATTGGTCCAAACTGGGGTTTTTAGAGGCTCCCTCCACCATGAATTGGTCCAAACTGGGGTTTTTAGAGTCTCCCTCCACCATGAATTGGTCCAAACTGGGGTTTTTAGAGTCTCCCTCCACCATGAATTGGTCCAAACTGGGGTTTTTAGAGGCTCCCTCCACCATGAATTTGCCCAAACTCTGCTGGTTAGAGGCTCAATCCACCCTGATTTTCAAAACAAATGTTGGTGCCAACCTCAACTTACTACAAGGGCCAAATTCACTGCTGGTGACAAGCTCTCCTCACTGCAAGTGCCAAATACACATGTTTCAAGGTGTTTTCCTACTGTCAGAGAGGTGGTATTGAGTGTGTAAAGTGTGTAGTTGTTAGGCTGTGATGTTGGGGTAATAGAGGGTCTTTGGTGTGTTAGATGCCCCCAGACATGCTTCCCCTGCTGTCCCAGTGTCATTCCAGAGGTGTTGGCATCATTTCCTGGGGTGTCATAGTGGACTTGGTGACCCTCCAGACACGGATTTGGGTTTCCCCCTTAACGAGTATCTGTTCCCCATAGACTATAATGGGGTTCGAAACCCGTTCGAACACACGAACATTGAGCGGCTGTTCGAATCGAATTTCGAACCTCGAACATTTTAGTGTTCGCTCATCTCTATTTATTACTCTCTATGATAAAATTCCTGCCAACCGCAGGGATACTGAATCAGGAGAACTAAAAATGTAATTATTTTACATGCCGCAATGTAATAAATTATTCCTTTCTGAAGAAATCGTCATTGGTGACGCGTGAAGATGGTGCGATTTATAAAAAGAACAGAGAAGTAGGTTGCACTGAAATACATTGTCTTATGAAGATACCTACTTGGGCGCTTTGATTGTCTTCTCCGGCTTCTCAGGATATGGGATAATTAGGTCGATGGCAGTTTCTGGCTTTTGAAGAAGGGTTCCAAGTTTGGTCTTTATTTCCTTGGCCCTACGGAGAGGAAATGCAATAATTACAGTCACCTACATGCATTGAATATATTGAGCCATGATTCCTCTTCTTTGCACTTTATTTACACCTTATTTTCAAAGCAGCAACATTTCCTGAGAACTACACTGTAATGGCCTAAAGCATTTGGCACAGGTTAAAAATAGCAATAAAACAATATTTATTTAACTAATATTTTACAATTTTTTTTTTTTTTAGAAATGCTCTATCTGTAATTTTGAGTTTATCCAGAGATGGTGCGTGGAGATAAGATGCAATGTACAATGCACACAGATAGTAGAGAAGAATCTGCTCCATAACTCTCACTCTTACACACACTCTTAGACCTGGTTCACATCTGCGTTCGCTATTGAATTCAGGGAGTTTGCTTAGAAACCCCCCGAACAGAATACCAAATGCATTAAAAAGCAGTGAGCAATGAAAGCACACAAACCCCATAGATTATAATGGGTACCGTGTGTTTTCCACGTGATGTCCGCACTAGTTCACAAACTACTTTCCTCTCTGCGTGATTCATGTGAACACTGCTTTCATTGCTCACTGCTTTTTAATGTGTTAGGTATTCCGTTTCGGGGTCCCCAAATGGACTCCCTGAACGTAATACCGAATGCAGATGTGAACCAGGCCTTAAGCTTCAGCAGGATCATGTGGCTCATTATTGAAAAATATTGACCTGTATTGATGTGACTAAAGCACTCGGGGTGACAAAGTTTCCTATTTAGCTGCTTGCAGTTATCTGTGAATCTGTTTCTTCCTTCCTTCACTTGGCTTCTAATATAACACCTTACCTTTGTTACCTTCTGTCCGTCTTACTATAACAATACAGTATATATTTCATAATTAAATTCAGTTTAGCTGAACCAGGGAATTGTAGGCTGGTGTAACACCAATGGAGAAAGAAGCATTTTTCTCTAATATGAGATATTACAGAGTTTATTATTTTCACTTGTGCTATTGACTTAGGCAAAATTTATTGAAACGTTACCAACCATTTCAAGATACAACCAGCTAGATAAATGACATCATTATATTTTACCCCCAGAGCATTATGGGGTAGCAGTTTTGTTTCTTAATTTACCTTAAGAGTTAACAGAATTGTTTAATTTTGTATATGTGTCAATGGCCAGATAAAAAGTATGAGCTCCCAAATCCCTATAGCATTTCCCAATCCTTACAGCTATGGACTTTTTGTTGTTTATTTGCTAAATTAAGCTAAATTACATTAATTAGTGTAATTATTTCCTATCATTTTGCTCCTGTAGAGTCTTAGTGATGGAGAGGAAATAAAGAATCCACAACTTCAGGGACAAACATAGGGACAATATCATACAAATAGCTTTGTATCAGGTTAAAGATAAGAAATTAGGGAAGAACAATGAAGAATGGGGATGTCACACAGACTGTGCCACAGTGTACAGAGCAAGGAGAGAACCCAGAAAGGGAGGGGCTAACTATAGATTCATCAGCATCAGTGTCTGACAATACAACAGGGATTGGAAACGTTGTAGATTGTAGAAGAAGGAAATCAGTACAGGGGTGAAATTGAGATGATAACCAGAGTGGATTATAGAGAGAGACAATCTGGGACAATCTATTTGATACATAAATATATTATAATGTTACATCAGAATTTATAATTTGGCAAAAAAAGATACCAGAAGGTAAAAAGTAAATTCTAGAATGTGTTAAGAACTAGTGACCTCCTTTAGCCCCTTCCCTGTAGACGACAAAGGTGTTTGTATGGCCAGAACAATCTCTTGATTTGGTAGATACTGGACATATGATTTTTTTTTTAAGCCCAAATCAGTAGTGGATCCCAAAGAGACGCAGAGTATATCAAATATATTTCAACATATCCTCTATTTTAATCCAATATCAAGTTTGGCTAAGAAACTATCAAAAATCAAAATATAAGGAAGGTCTTTTTATACCACTGATAACCATGGATGTTCTGTTTGCCATCACTAAATCTTCCTACAAATGGTCTAAATCTAAAAAAATCATATAGAGTTCTAGAATTCTGGATAAATACCTAAAAGTAAAAGGTTAAGTATTTAAAGAGGTTGTACCATGTCCACAATATATGTTATAAATGTCTGAAACTACCCCGTTTCCTTAATTTTTATTCACTTCTATGAGAGTTACCAAAAAAAAAAAAAAGCATACTTCAGTGAGCTTGGCTGTTTCCGTGAACCCTAACAGTACTGACAGTTGTGAGCTGGGACAGGGTTTGGGGGTCTTAGTTTTAGATATAGGTGTGGGTCGAAGAGGTGGGACTCTCAACTATCACCTTCACTATGACCACATTTCACTAATCTTATTGAAAACCATTTGTTGGCTTAAACACTCTCCAAGAAGTCAACAACTTCATTCCAGAGTAATGTTTGCACAATTCCTTCTTAAATATCTTCTGTTCCTTTTCTGGAAGCAATTCCCTCTACTTGTAATTTTCTTGTCTTCTGCCAAATATCTAAAAGGCTAGACATGAAATGGTTTCCATAAGTGATTTAGATCACACCCTCCAAATTTCTCAAATTTCTGCAAAATTGTCCAGTTCCGCAGAATCTAGGATAAGAATTTGTTGATTTCTCCAGCACCTGAAGTCTGGATAAATCTGTTACACATATGGGTTTTTTAAATAATCTAGAACATGAAACCATATTTCACTACTATAGGCATATACATATGAATAAACAGTGTACTGTATTTCCCTTTGCTTGGATGTAGCCTCCAAGATCAATACTAGGGTATAGATTTTATGTTATATCTTAAACTGTGAGATGAAGACAGGTGGAGATTTTTATTATATCTGGGAAAATTAAGTATATTTTAATATGGTGGGTTCCCTGCCTGTAGATGACCATAAAACTAGGCATCAAACTTTGATCTATTGCTACTCCTATGATGTCAACATGATGTTATGGAATATATACTGTACTTTGCAATTTACCCTATGTTCCTACTTGTGGCTTTCTCTGTCCTTCTGGTCCATTGCAGGACCAGAAGATCTCAAAAATGGTCCATCAAATTATGGACATCAAGGAACCCCTTAGACAAGGGGTGCTCACACTTTTTCAGCATGTGAGCTACTTTATAAACTGACCAAGGCAAAAGATCTACTACCCACTTATTGTGGGCGGGGCCGGGGCGTGCCTGTGGACGGGCCTGTGGGAGGGGCGAGTGGTCTGTGGGCGGGGCGGCGATGTGGGCGGGCGGAGCGTGAGAGCAGGAGACAGCAGCGTTCTGTGGCCGCCCAGGGATCCCCGGTGTCTGCTTGTGTCCGGATATGACTCTCAGCCTGCGCTGTGAACAAGCAGCACCCCGGCTCCCTCCATCCCTAACAGCGAGGAGTGCGCCATCCCCCGGAGCTGCTGCCCGTCCTGCAAGTGTCCAGAGTGCTTGTTCACAGCACAGGCTGAGAGTTGACTCTCAGCCTGCACTGTGAACAAGCAGACACCGGGGATCGACCCATACGTCCTTTGCGATCGACCAGTAGATCGCGATCGACGTATTGGGCACCCCTGTCTTAGACTATAATGGAGTTTGTTGGGTATATGTTACTTTTTAGAAGACTTTGCCAGCCAAGATAGCCAATCTTGGCAGACTTTTTCGTTTGGGATTTCGGCTGAATGGAGACTCTGACTCAGATGTGAATGTGGTCTTAGAAGATACATGTAGGCATATTACTCTGCAACAAGTTATCACAATGCACAAGGTAAAATTAAACTTTGCTATATGTGTACAGACAGAATCAGACATTACAGCGTGAAAACTAATGAAATTATAAGACTGAGGGCTAATGTGAGCTAACAATTACAGAATTACTGGCAGATACTATATCGCTGCTTCTAACAAAGTTCTATTTTAAATATATCAAACAAGGACTATTTTTAGTCTCCAAAAACACATTTTTCTGCTGGGAGTAGCTTTTAGTCTTGTTGGCCCAGGGGCTAACAGCAGATACAATCCAGATGATACGATTAGCTTAGTGCTTTCTGACAATTCCTCTCATCTGCTGCAACTTTTGAGTCCCTTATGATGTCATCAGCACCAGGGCGGAGTTAAGTGATCTAGCCATATTAGAACAGCGCAGCATGTTTGGAGGTGGCTGCAGAAGAGACGTCTAAGATTTCTCAGTCACTTCTTGCCAGTGATAATGACTAGAGATGAGCGAGTAGTTAAATATTCGATATTCAAGTAGCCCCGCAATATTAGACTACTCAAATCGAATATCGAATCCTATTATACTCTATGGGGGAAAAATGCTCGTTTCAGGGGTAGGCAACATTCTATCAAACTGAACTTACCAAGTTCACGAGTGAGGGTCGGGCTGGATTCTCCGAGAAGTCTTCTCCGTGCAGCGTTCCCGCGGCGTCTTCTGGCTCTGAATTCACTCTGCCAGACATTGGGCCTTGGCAGAGCCGACTGCGCATGCCCGCACTACAAGAAAATGGCCGCTTACAGTCAAAGCGGCCATTTTCTTTAGCGCGGGCATGCGCAGTCGGCTCTGCCCAGGCCCAATGCCTGGCAGAGTGAATTCAGAGCCAGAGGACGCCGTGGGGACGCTGCACGGAGAAGACTTCTAAAGGTAGAAGAAGAACCAGCGTTGATTTGCCGACTATATAGCATTCGGCCAATCAACGCTGGTTCTGCATCGAATTTTTCCATTCGAATAGCGAGTGGTATTCGATCGAGTACGAGTATTTCGAATACCGTAGTATTCGATCGAATACCTACTCGATGGAGTACTACTCGCTCACCTCTAATAATGACATACAGTAAGTCAGAAGACAGAATCATTTAGAGAATATATTTCTAGTCTTTTTTCCAATTGGTAATTATGGAATAAAAAGCAACATTGTTCTATTAATATCAAGTTCGAAAGGTAGTCTATTATGTCCGTTACTAAAGAAATAGCATTATTACATCTGCTATTCTAATTATAATAATTAGCTTAAACTATATAAAGTTATATAAGAGAAATGTACAATATTGTAGTTGTCACAAAAGCCTGGCAAAGAGTAATTGTGATAATTATATTGATTTAGTCTTTTATCCAAAGGTCTGATGTATCTATTCATGCCTCACCCATCAGCAGAGGTGGATCTATCGCTTTATCAGCAGTAGCATCTGCTATGGAGCTCGTGGTCCAGGCAGTACAGCTGTTGCATGCCACCAGTGCCACCTTGTGTCTTTTCCCCATCCTATTCTGACAACAGGGAGGAGTTCTGATGAAACTGAAGACATAGTAGTTAGGGAATGCAATATCTTGGTTATCATATGGGGAAGGTATCATTCATAAGTTTACTATGTGGCCCAACCGTTTTTTGTTACTACCCTGCCTATAAGAAGACAGGGTTATTGGCAAGGGGAATAGTCACATCCCTATATTATTACCTTGGAAATCCAATAGCTATCAGGCAAATGGTTGTTTGGCTAAACGCTATTCCCTTCCATCACTCATACACATGTATGCTCAGGGTTAAGCGGCTTCTTGGCACCTCTGACAGAACTTTATCTCCTATGAGAATATGAGATCTGGCATACTGAGATCCAACATGTCCCATCCTTCTAAACCACAATCTCCTGGACGAAAAATTGGAACCCTGCTGAGATAACTCGCATATTTGGGTACCAAACATTTCAGCATCTGCCCTTGGTGCCATAACTAATGGGTTTATGGAAGTATGTTGGGCAGACATGACTGTGCTTATCATATTGGCATACTAGATAAGGATAGCACAAACTAGAATATGTTTCCTCTCTCAAAATATCCTGTTCCTCCTATAGAATACATACAATAATGTAGGATACTGGCACCTATCCCAGGATTCACAGATTATGGCAAGACGAGCTATAAATAACCACATCCCTAGCTAGAATTTCGACTGATACAGATCATGGTTGGCGGGGGGCTCTGATGCAAGACTAAACAGAAAAGTCTGCGTAATGAGTTCAGCATAAACAATCAGAAGAAATATCGAGGAAATGGCAAAGCCACCTGGTCATTATTATGTCTTGGTCCTGATGCAAAGGCCGTATCGACTAGATAAATGTTTACCACATGGCTTCCTCCTAGGATCACTTGTGTATAAAACAGGTCCTTTAACAACCAAGGGAAACCTAGAAGGGCAAACATTCCACTTCAAGTAGAAAAACAGGAAGTGTTACCCAAGCTTCATCTTAGTTTATGTATCCAAAGCTATTGAATTGAGGTTTTATTCGTACAGTCCCTGGCTCGATCATTACATTTCCTAGGAAAGCAGCACAGAATGTGAACTCAAGTGTTTTTGAGCTGCAGGTTTCAGATAAAATGGCTAAAAACCTACGTCAATAAGTAGCAAAAGGATATGTGGCAAAACATGTCTCTACCAGGTATGAATATTCACATTTGTTCCTGACCTATCTGTTTTTGTAATAAGGGTCCCTTTCATGTAAAATGATCACAGGGTGTCCTGCTGGGACCCTCAGTGTCTGCTGTAAACTCTATGGAAACGTAGAATCAAGAGTTTAATGATCCTACAGCACCTCTAAAGGAGAAAATCAGTATTACATGGTGCTTCTTGAAATGTGGTCTATGCTCAGTTGCATTCCAGTGAATGGGCTAAGCTGTGATACCAAGCACAGCCGCCATAGAAATGTATGACGCTGGGCTTGGTAAGTTATAAAGGGGCCCAAGCTGGTCAGCCAGGACCTGGGTATCTGACCCTTGACTGACTGGTGAATGCTACCTGGAAAAAAGGATGTGTTGAATATGTACGACATTATTAGTAGGCCAAAGTTGTGCAGGGGCATAGTCATAGCATATGTCAAATCCCAGGTCTATGGACAACAAAACTTGCCAGGAAATACCAGAACCCTGAGAAACACGATAGGATATTGATGCCGTTTGTTTAACTGGATCCTCAGACAACAAATTTTCGGAGACATGTTGACATGACAAAGGTGGCTTTTGTAAAAAGTGCAAAGTGGGATGCACAAGGAAGATGGTGTCACATCTTTGGCAAAGAAATGGTTGTACACCAAAGTTGCGCTACATTTACACTCGTCTACACCAGAAAATTCCTGTAGACATGTTAGTAAATTCCTCTCACTGTCTCAAGAGCCTTTAAATAAATTGCATTAACTTCTTAATGGACATGTGGTGGTCCTTCTGCCCAGGTGTCCTTATTCTTAGAGACCTCCACCAAGTTCCTTGATGTTCTGCTATCTACTAGAAGGTCACGCCAGGTCATCCAGAGCAAGAGACTCTCTTCATAGCCTCTCTCCATTCTGGCTTAGTAGAGGACCCCATCGATTAACTCAGAATTCCCTAATAAGGTCTGTGATTATTAGCTTTCTACATCTGACAACCCCGTCCAGGTTGAGAAATGACACTGTAGATGATTATGAAACATCATATTGACCCAAGTGAACCTCATGTGGTCACATAAACATGCCAAAACAAGAGGTTAGCAAATCAAAAAATGACAGGAAAAGTGGGAAACATCAGAAAGAAAAAGTTTCCATAATTGGAGCGATATCTATTCATCTAGATGAGCAGCCGCTATTTTCAGAAAAGCTGTTTATTTATCCAGGGACGATGACATTGAAGAAAGAATTTTGCTTGGTTGAAAACACACAGCTTAAGGTTTTCTTTTTAAACATTTTGTCTTCCAAACATAAATCATTTCCTGGGATTTTCTGAAGAAAAGAAGCAACAGATTTGAAAGAGAAGGAAACAATCTTGATAGATGACGCAAACGCTACGTGAGTCATACAAGGCAGACGACATGTAAAGTTGTCTATATAAATCATGAAGGTGCCATCTACGGACATTACATCAGATGACCTACTCTGGATATAATTCTATTTTTCCTATGCCAACTTTTTACAATTTTGTTGTTCTCTGCTGATATTTCTTTTTGGCGTAACTGGATTTGACATACAAAATGGATTCCATATGAATACTGCTAAGAACGCTAAAGGTTACAATAGCAATCCACCTAAAAGCACTTTTGATATGATCCCCTTAATAATATCCAATTAAATTAGAAATTAATTTTAACTGGGACTCCCACCAATTAGAAATGGGTCAAAAGGGTTTTCTAATAACCCTTGGTTCACATCTGTGCTCAAATGGGGACTCCCTGAACGGACTACCGAACGTATTTGCAAGCGGTGTGCAGTGAAAGTACACAGACCCCATAGACTATAATGGGGTCGTGTGTACTTGCTGCGAGATCTCCGCAGGGAACATGTGGACAAAAAAGTAGATTGTGAACTACTTATCCTGTCCGCATGTTCCCTGCGGACATCTCGCGGCAAGCACGTGGACCCCATTATAGTCTATGGGGCCCCATTCAGCCATTCAGCACTGATCCAGATCACTTATTACTCATAATAGGTGGGGGCCCCATTTAAACTGATTTACATTGGGACCCAAGAGTTTCAAAATAAAGGGGAGATATGGGATATTTTGATGACCTATCCTTAGATGTATGCGAGTTCAACACTGGTGATGTGTGGACCAAGATGACCAGCTTTTCAAGAAACATGATTTTGCAATACAATGTCACATGATGTCTATCCTATATGTGTCCATGCAGCCACCTAATGGTTGTGGTGTGCATTGCATCCTGTGAAGGCTAGCATGTCCTTAACCAAAAGCAAGCTAAAGTATGGGTATGAAAGGAATTGACATGGACAATGAAACATCTGTAAAACAAGATATTAAATATAAGCTTGGGTCATTAGTAAAAAGTCTTTGAATCGAAGCCAGATACGTGCAGTCTTTAAGGCTAGGATAGTAATATGAGGACACAATAGATGGGCACATATTGTTATGAGCAGGGTTTCCTCTATGTCTGTGCCACCCTGTCTGTGCATTGCACAAAAGGAAATGTCCTGATGAAAAGCCTCACTGTACAAATGGCCTTCCTTTCACCAACCACGGGAAACAACAGCAGGAAGGCCAAGCTATTACTGCTTATGTGGACAGCTAATGGGCATACTGTACTGTATATGGTCTATGATGTCACACGGACTTACCTAATGGTCCTAGGTCTTGATTATTTGATATTTATGGATAAGAACAACTTGTAAAGTTATAAACGCTCCATTAAGTTATGATCTGGTTGATAAAAATGAATAAGGGACTGACTATTAGAGAAGCCGTGCTACGCTTGCTTACGAAGTTCCTAAATTCTATTTGGATAAAATAAAGTATTAGACAAAGAAGAATACAAGTAATAGGCCAAGAAGAATAAAAGTAATAGGCTAAGAAGAATAAAAGTAATAGGTCAAGAAGAATACAAGTCATAGGCAAAGAAGAATACAAGTAATAGGTCAAAAAGAATACAAGTAATAGGCAAAGAAGAATACAAATAATAGGTCAAGAAGAATACAAGTAATAGGTCAAGAAGAATACAAGTAAAAGGCCAAGAAGAATACTAGTAATAGGTCAAGAAGAATACAAGTCATAGGCAAAGAAGAATACAAGTAATAGGTCAAGAGGAATACAAGTAATAGGCCAAGAAGAATACAAGTAATAGGCCAAGAAGAGTACAAGTAATAGGTCAAAAAGAATACAAGTAATAGGCAAAGAAGAATACAAATAATAGGTCAAGAAGAATACAAGTAATAGGCCAAGAAGAATACAAGTAATAGGCCAAGAAGAATACAAGTAATAGGCCAAGAAGAATACAAGTAATAGCTCAAGAAGCATACAAGTAATAGGTCAAGAAGAATACAAGTAATAGGCCAAGAAGAATACAAGTAATAGGCCAAGAAGAGTACAAGTAATAGGTCAAAAAGAATACAAGTAATAGGCAAAGAAGAATACAAATAATAGGTCAAGAAGAATACAAGTAATAGGCCAAGAAGAATACAAGTCATAGGCAAAGAAGAATACAAGTAATAGGTCAAGTAGAATACAAATAATAGGTCAAGAAGAATACAAGTAATAGGTCAAGAAGAGTACAAGTAATAGGTCAAAAAGAATACAAGTAATTGGCAAAGAAGAATACAAATAATAGGTCAAGAAGAATACAAGTAATAGGCCAAGAAGAATACAAGTAATAGGCCAAGAAGAATACAAGTAATAGGCCAAGAAGAATACAAGTAATAGCTCAAGAAGAATACAAGTAATAGGTCAAGAAGAATACAAGTAATAGGCCAAGAAGAATACAAGTAATAGGCCAAGAAGAATACAAGTAATAGGCCAAGAAGAGTACAAGTAATAGGCCAAGAAGAATACAAGTAATAGGTCAAGAAGAATACAAGTAATAGGTCAAGAAGAATACAAGTAATAGGCCAAGAAGAATACAAGTAATAGGCCAAGAAGAATACAAGTAATAGGCCAAGAAGAGTACAAGTAATAGGCCAAGAAGAATACAAGTAATAGGCCAAGAAGAATACAAGTAATAGCTCAAGAAGAATACAAGTAATAGGTCAAGAAGAATACAAGTAATAGGTCAAGAAGAATACAAGTAATAGGCCAAGAAGAATACAAGTAATAGGCCAAGAAGAGTACAAGTAATAGGCCAAGAAGAATACAAGTAATAGGTCAAGAAGAATACAAGTAATAGGCCAAGAAGAATACAAGTAATAGGCCAAGAAGAATACAAGTAATAGGTCAAGAAGAATACAAGTAATAGGTCAAGAAGAATACAAGTAATAGGCCAAGAAGAATACAAGTAATAGGCCAAGAAGAGTACAAGTAATAGGCCAAGAAGAATACAAGTAATAGGTCAAGAAGAATACAAGTAATAGGCCAAGAAGAATACAAGTAATAGGCCAAGAAGAATACAAGTAATAGGTCAAGAAGAATACTAGTAATAGGTCAAGAAGAATACAAGTCATAGGCAAAGAAGAATACAAGTAATAGGTCAAAAAGAATACAAGTAATAGGCAAAGAAGAATACAAGTAATAGGCCAAGAAGAATACAAGTAATAGGCCAAGAAGAATACTAGTAATAGGTCAAGAAGAATACAAGTCATAGGCAAAGAAGAATACAAGTAATAGGTCAAGTAGAATACAAATAATAGGTCAAGAAGAATACAAGTAAAAGGCCAAGAAGAATACAAGTAATAGGCCAAGAAGAATACAAGTAATAGGCCAAGAAGAATACAAGTAAAAAGCCAAGAAGATTATAAGTAATAGGCCAAGAAGAATACAAGTAATAGGAATGCTTGACCCGAATTCAAAATGGGATCAGAATACACTCTGCTTACTCAAGATTTCCTCCTCATCAGTCTGTTTCTATTGTAATGAGAGTTAGAAGAAAATCTCCCGCTTTCCCCCTCCGTATTGTTTTATGCAACTGTATTCATCTGAAATTGCAACACGATCATCCATCCATGCGGAACATCCATCCACAGCATTGTTTTATGATGTACAGACTTTTGTCTGTGTTCTTTCTCATCACCCCCCGATGACAGCATTTACTCACTTGCAATGTGCGGGAAGTGTGCTCAGAGGCTTCACCAAGCTGATAACTAAGGGGAATTGATACCATATGGGATAAATATGTAAGATACTAATATGCTTAATCCTGCTAGACGGGATAAAATGTTCACATATGCAAATAGTGAGAATACTGCTATGAAGAAAATATTAGTAATAAGGATGTTGAAAAAGTAAAGTGGAGCCGATGGAGAACAAAGTGTACAAAAACTAAGTTCTGGACATATCAAAGGGATCTCAGACATCACAGGATAGAGAAATAATATGCTTTCCCACCCGCTGCTTCTGTCTGATCTCCCCCACCACTCCCACCCTACTACACCGCAATATGTCATTATTAGCTGGGCTTCATTATGTGAGCGGTGCCCCGGGTGCTAAAGAACATTGTGACTCTGTTTTTTTGCTATATTGTAACAATAGTGGTGAGGACTCGAGACCTGAGCAGTAAGGTGGAGCCGATCTTGAGATTTCAGGATCGTTTTTAAAATCTGATTTTCAATCATATTCCAGCCAATCCTGGTCCTGAACGTGACATTTGCTCGATCGCCGATTGGGATACGATCTTTCCCGATCCTGATCGCTCAGCCCTATTTATGATATATACATGAACAGGGTTGAGCTGATCTTGAGATTTCAGGATCGTTTTTAAAATCCGATTTTCGATCATTTTCCAGCCGATCCCGATCGTGATCGTGAAATTTGCTTGATCACCGATCGGTCTTTCCCAATCCCGATCGCTCAACCCTACTCAGCAGTGATGGTTGTAAAAGATCATAACCTGCTAAATTTTATGTGATCTGTTTTTTTAACTTTCACAAGTTAACAAAACCTAGCAACACTTGTTATGATACAGGTTTACAATGAACCTGTTCTGTATTGTAATCCATTAAAATTATATTTTAAAAAAAGTCCTTGTATATGTTTCCTAGGACATCTATTTTTCCCCACCTCCCTTTCCAATCACCAGTGCATGTGATGCAAGGTAAAGATATAGGCTATCCTCTTGCCGTGACTTGCCTGCAACCTAGGAAAGCGAACCTCAAGTAAATGGGACACCAGCGCATTACCTAAAATTGCTGCTGTCATGAACATGGCAAGTGGAATGTAAACAACGCAGAGGCAACAGCTGATCTGTAAAGGTGCTATAATATAGACTCCCGTCAATCTAAAATTAATAGGACATCAATTTTGAAAACATGGATAGCGCTTCTTAGGGTGAGCTGCAAATCAACAGTAGGTAGACTGGGCTGGAGGACTGGATTATGGATCCTATCATTAGAATTCCTTTTTAGCTAAGAACAAATCGCAATAGCCTTAAGAAAGTCTATTCTTCTCTTACTTTTCTTTTTCAGATCTGCGCCACTGTTCCTGAGAAATTTCCTATTTCTTCCAAATGTAAATGGATTTTCAGACAGAACAAGGGGCGTCTCCTGTGCTGTCCGAAAACTCTCCAGCGACACCTTGGCGTCACCAGCTGCATCTTTATCCAAAAGCGCCGACTGCGTAAGTCTGTCGGTCATTTTCCTGTGGCCTCTTACAGAAGCGCCCGTTTGGCCACAAGAAATTGGCCAATGAACATGCGCAGTCAGTGCTTTTGGATGAAGATGTGGCCGGTGTCGCGGCGGAGAGGCGGCCAGCAGAAAAAGACAGAGGCATTGCTGGAGAGTTTCAGACACCTGTGCTGTCTGAAAACTCATTTACATATGGAAGAAATACAAAATTTCTCAGGAACAGTGGCGCAGATCAGGAAAAGAAAGGTAGGTGAAGAATAGCCTTTCTTAAGGCTATTCCAACGTATTCTTAGTTAAAAAATGGATTCTAATGATAGAATCCCTTTAATAGCTATGTCCACTTAATATGTTTGTTTCCCCAGTACACAGACAATGCAAAAAACCTAAAGGTTTCTACAGTTCCTATGTAGACCTATGGATCTCCTTTGTAACAGACAACAAACCAACCCCGTGTAGCCTGATCCTGTACCCATATAACCTTCTCTTCATTGATGATTTTTTTGGAAACATATGTTTAGAGTCTTTCGACGTAGGTGACAGATGAAAGAAAGCATGACTGAGGGATCAGACTGTTTTGTTTGCTAAGGGTTTGTTAAGACTATTTGACTTATTTTTTAATTCAGGGACAGTAAAAATAGCAATTTCCATATAAACAATTTTGGAAAGTTTTTAAATTGTGTTTTCTCTAAGTAAATATAAGGAGAAACTGTCACATGGCTCTAGATGGATGTCATACGTGGACCTATGATGCTCTCGCAATATTTTGGGCTGATCCCCTCTCCTCCAGATGGTTAGGACTGGTCATGTAAATCATAGAGTTCTCCTATAATGGGAAATGACTATGTTTCTATATAGAATGAACTCAATCTCCTTCTATCAATTCTCTATTGATTTCAGTACAGTCATTGCCCTGTTCATAGGTAATGTCTTCTTCCGTACGTAAAATCCACTGTAAGTGTAGAATGATAGCACTTTAGGGGTGATCGCTTACATGATAGGCTTCATGAGTCAGAGTTAAGATATTACATCCAGGACAAACCATTATCTGCGATAAATGAAACTAAGAGGACACTTTACAATCCAGAGGCTGACTATCGTTCTGCCAACCGGCTGGCTACAATTCTTGGCCAAAACCAGCATCACATTAACCTGCAGCTGGCCTAATGCTTTCCTGCTGAAAGATTCATAGCTAAACATTTACACAGTCTACACCGCCGTTCCCATCCATGAGCAAACAGACTATAACATACGGAGAAAATCCCACTGAACTGAAATCTAATGGGACCAGATCGACGTAGTGTAGCGACCTCAGCAGAAATGTGGACGACACCATAGGTCATATAATAAATATTAAAAATATCTTAGAGCTTCCAAGCAATGATTCTACTAACCTGAAATAACCTTTAGTCTCACCAAACAATCCTACATAGCATCAGCACATTTCACTTAGACTCTTAGGATGACTCACAAGCAGTATGTATATGGGATTGTTGGTTAAGTGCTTCTTCAGGTTCCTGCTCCATACAATAAACTCTGGGTGATTTTGCTCCTAGCTTTGCCTTTGAAGGAGCACTTCCTTATAAGAATTAGTCTCTAAGCACTTCAGATGTAAAACACTTTAAGGGCCTAGACAATCCCTCTAACCGAATATTGTTTTCTACATAAGATCTCGCAACTGTTGGGTTGCTTTCGAGGATGTATTGTCCTATTTCACACAGGAAAGGTTGTTTTATACTTCTCTCTGTCGAGATCATTTCCCTTTATGGTTAAATAAAAAATAAAATAATGAAATTGATGTGCTGTATCTGCAAATAGGATCATTTTAATTGGAGTCTTTAACCAGGAACCAGCGTATCAGCCCAGCCCCACAGATAGATAGGTTATGGTTACCTGAATTGAACAATGTTTTCACCTTGTGTGTCGGTTGTAAAGATATCACTGTTTTTCTCAATATACAAATGAGATTTTTGGAGCAATGGGGGTGTTGCCTTTGCTCGAAAGAGCTCATTGACATAGTGACAAAAACGGTGATACTAGCACTGAAGTCACCAATTCTCGAAGGGAAAGCACTGTTTGATTCAGGTGACTTAAACCTATACATCTATGGTGTTGGGTTGATTTTTTTTGCAACAGACTCATTTTAAGGGACAGCAGGGTTACAATGTCACTTTTTACAGATGTGCAGAGTCTTATAGGTTCATGCTTTGCTGGGAATTGTGAGAAAGAATATCAAAATCTGTTGCTCTAGCACCACCTTCTGTAAGGCTACTGTTGGGGAATTGCAAGATGACAATTCCCCAGTAGCTGCTGGAGAACCCTGGAGGAATGGGCACAAGAGACAGTGAGCCCTAAGCTGAAGCCCCCACTGTCCCTTCCCCTTGCCAGGCCCTATCCTACACAATAGGCGGCAACTTGGAGACGATCCCTTCCTATATATGTGACACACAAAACGCAGAAAAGACAAACAACAACAAAGGGAGGTCAGCTAGCCAGGGTATGGTAACAGTCGAGCAATGTAGTGCCAAATCGAAGTCTAAAAGAATAGTCAATAGGGAAAGCCAAGGTCAAGATTAAGAATACAAGTAAATTAACAGCAAAAGAAAGCCAGTAAGCACGAGGCAATAACAGGCACCAGTGTGAATGTGAGCCAAGACTAAATAGGGGAGGATGAACCTGCCCTGGACCTGACAGGAAGACAGGCTGTCAATCACAGGGCAAGACCAAATGTAACTACTTCATGGACAGAGGCAGTCGAGGGCAGAAGACGGGTGTGGTGCAAATTCAATTAAAGAACTAGAGATGTGTTCACACAGTGAGACCAAAAACTCTAAGCAAGGAACTAAACTGCACACGCCTCCTGCACCGCCGCATGTGAGCAAAGGGTGGCGCAGTGACCTGAACAGGCAGAGATGTTACAGCTACTCCCTATAGATCAGTACCTGACCTTCAGGTAGCCTAGTAACATACCCTGAGATTACAGCCAAACCAGAATATCTCCTCTAAATGGAAGAAAAACCCATATCCACGCAGCTATTTTGGGGCAATTGACCATGGTCTCTCATTTAGGTACTGGTTGACTGGATGGAGGAGATATTCTGACTTGGTTTTAATCCCAGATCATGTCAATAGGTTTCCTGAAGGCTAGACACTAATCTATAGGTAGCTACCTTCCAAAAGGTGGTTCTAGAGTAGAGGTTCCCAAACTTTTTTTCTCGTAGACCACTTTCAAAGTTTTACTGGTTTTGGTGGATCCCCTGCTGCTACATTTCTACCATATTCCCAAAACTTATCAAAAAATGTGTATATTAGATCTAACAATGGTCCTGTTGAGTCTCCCCTGGACCCCTGGGGATCCACCTGGACCACTTTGGGAATCACTGTTCTAGAGGAACAGTTTTATTTTGCATTTTTGTACCATTTTAACACATTGGTTGCCCAAGTAAAAGTGATACCTCTCCAGATAAGAAATTGTAAAAGAGGTACAAAATCTGTACTGCCCAATGGGAATGAATGCTGCAACAAAACGTCCAGGGCCAGTCCATGATCCACAAGGCATTTCATGATCATCAGTAAACTGGTTCTCATATTTGTCCCCGGTGAAATGCTACATTGTGAAGTTCTAAGGTCCATTGCACTTTTGAGTATAAAGTAGGACATTGATGAAAGTTTTGTAGTTTGCAGCTATAAAATAAACAACCTTCAGAATTCAATGAATGCGAAAACATGGGTCATGCGGGTGAGTAGGAAGTAGATTACAAATTACAGGGAGGATTAGGTCTCTTAAATTAAAAACCACAGGAATTACACGGTTACAAAGAACCTTGCAGGTAAGCAGTCATTCATTCCATACCAAGATTTGCCCGTATTTTGGAGTTTCCATGTACTTGGTAGCAAATCATATCTTGCTTTGTAATATACCATGACTAATTCGGATGCATATTCCTATGCCTCACCTAAGTGTTTGCAATGGGAACAACACAACCATTGTGCTTGTAATTTTACCAATCGCTTCAATTTGTGCAGATAGGATCCCTTTCATTTGGGAAGACAATGTAATTTTTTCTGACAGTAAAGGAATATTTGCCTAAGTTATAGCTTCAATAGATGACCCTGCCTGGGGCCTCGACATCAACATGAAAAGTGAAATTTAGCAAAAATGAGAATCATATGTTTGCAATAAGTCTTTTGAAATATGGCAGCAAAAACTCGGTCAGGAGCAAAAAAGTCAACGGCAGGCCGCCAGTTGTGGGGGATATTTGCAATTCTGTCATCTTACAAAATGGCATTCCTGTGAAGAGCGATTGCCTTTCACCAAGTTCGATTTATTTATGACTTTTGCTGTTCACCATATTTTCCATTCACTATGCATCTTTTTAGAGGATACACTGAAAAGTTCCTATAGCGTATGTAACAGTGGCCACACCAGTATCTGTAAACCTCTCTAGAAGTCGCACAGGGTCATTGGACTATAAGACTTGTCTATTGTAATGTCTATTCAACAGCAGAAAAGGAATGGATATTAGCAAAAATGTACTATGTAAATAAAACACTTAGTCAAAAAGATCAGTGTACAACGTTCCGATCAGCACACATTCTGCATTGACCTATTATATAGATAGACTGATGTAGAGGACAACCTATTGTTCCCTCATTGTTTGCTGGCAAAACAGGGACATAACTATCAGGGTAGCAACAGTAGCGGCAGCCACAGGACCCGGAACATTAGGGGGCCCGGCAGCAGCTGCTATCACTACGGATTAGCTTTTTTTTTTTACTAGGCCGTTACCTGCTGGAGTAACTCCAGCATATAACGGGCCCTATTTACTTACCGATCCGGTCTCTTGCAGGGGCGGAGGACGTGGGCCCGCGAACCCCACAAACACTATCATTATACTCAGGGGTCTTTTCAGACCCGGAGTATAATAATCGGAGGGCTAGGGAAGGTGAGGGAACATAAAAAAAATGCTGTTACATAGCTCTCCTGGCTCCGGAAGGCTTCAAGTCTACTTAGTGATGTCACAGACATCACCTGGGTTGGGGCTTGCATCCTTATGCCATCATTGAAGATGGCCGACATTAGCAGGGAATGCACCGCAGCCCAGGAGAGGTAAGTAACAGTGTTTTTAATGTTTGTATTTTCCCCTGGGTCTCCGATTACTATATTCTGGGGTCTGAAAAGACTACTATAGGGACACTACGGGGCATCATACTGTGTGCAGGGCTCAATATGGGGCATAGTAATGCATGCAGGAATGAGGGGGGGCTCCGTTGTTCGGGGTCTTCAGGGTGGGGCGGTCCCGTGGGGAAAGGGGGCATGTCAAAAGTTCGCCACGGGGCCCCAACATTCCTAGTTACGCCACAGCTGGGAAACAATGATTTTTTTTTCAGCCAAATACCCCATGAATGAGCCAACGCAATCCTATTACATGGGCTAATGTTCCTTCCTTCTCATTTAATGGTACCCTAAAGTCCAAAATCCAGGGTTTTGTAGACACCT
The DNA here is from genome assembly GCF_031893055.1 of Leptodactylus fuscus. Lineage (NCBI taxonomy): Eukaryota > Metazoa > Chordata > Amphibia > Anura > Leptodactylidae > Leptodactylus > Leptodactylus fuscus. The sequence continues at coordinate 65,263,246 of NC_134273.1, read as the reverse complement.
CCAATAATGGATTTATAGCTACTATTATCAAATTAATTGTACATTAGGTAACATAGAAGTTTAAAATTCTCTGACTTTAGATATGCTGCAATGCAAGAAGTTACCAGAGGTTGGCGCTACCATCAGGTCATTCTGAAAGGGTATGGAAAGCAGTTCATGTTTTGACATGGTGATAACATACTGTATATTTCAGTTACGTTCTCCTCATTATTTCTTTCTTCCCATACACATATTCCCATATTACATGATTTTATATTATTTGGGGTTTATTCTCTCTTCTAAATACATATATTCATGTTATTTGTCATAGTCGCATACTTCTGTCTAAAGACTGTCCAAACTGTATCCTCAGAAGACATGAAAGGGCCAAGTTGTCTCTGTACTCCAGCCCTTCTGTCAATGTTCTATACAAGTCAGTTGGCTATCTGGTGTCAGATGTTTTAGGAGATTATAATCTTTAAGGATTATTCTGGACATTTGTACCCTGACCTTTCTTGCAGGAATCCTGTTGGTCTTTAATGACTTTTCCCAAAAATACATAGTTCTAAAAATGGCTGAATTGAAACTTTTACTAATTTTACATACCAGAATGTGCCATAAGTAACGTATGGGGGACCCACCAATGGGACCTTCATCAATCCCAAAAATGGGGGTCTGCCCTGTGATTACAACATACAGTCCTATGAAAAAGTTTGGGCACCCCTATTAATCTTAATCATTTTTAGTTCTAAATATTTTGGTGTTTGCAACAGCCATTACAGTTTGATATCTCTAATAACTGATGGACACAGTAATATTTCAGGATTGAAATGAGGTTTATCGTACTAACAGAAAATGCGCAATATGCATTAAACCAAAATATGACCGGTGCAAAAGTATGGGCATCTCAACAGAAAAGTGACATTAATATTTAGTAGATCCTCCTTTTGGAAAGATAACAGTCTCTAGTCGCTTCCTGTAGCTTTTAATCAGTTCCTGGATCCTGGATGAAGTTATTTTGGACCATTCCTCTTTACAGAACAATTCAAGTTCAGTTAAGTTTGATGGTCGCCGAGCATGGACAGCCCGCTTCAAATCATCCCACAGATGTTCAATGATATTCAGGTCTGGGGACTGGGATGGCCATTCCAGAACATTGTAATTGTTCCTCTGCATGAATGCCTGAGGATTTGGAGCGGTGTTTTGGATCATTGTCTTGCTGAAATATCCATCCCCGAAGTAACTTCAACTTCGTCACTGATTCTTGAACGTTATTCTCAAGAATCTGCTGATACTAAGTGGAATCCATGTGACCCTCAACTTTAACAAGATTCCCGGTGCCGGCATTGACCACACAGCCCCAAAGCATGATGGAACCTCCACCAAATTTTACATTGGGTAGCAAGTGTTTTTCTTGGAATGCTGTTTTTTTTGGACACCATGTATAACGCCTTTTTGTATGACCAAACAACTCAATCTTTGTTTCATCAGTCCACAGGACCTTCTTCCAAAATGAAGCTGGCTTGTCCAAATGTGCTTTTGCATACCTCAGGCAACTCTATTTGTGGCGTACGTGCAGAAACGGCTTCTTTCTCATCACTCTCCCATACAGCTTCTCCTTGTGCAAAGTGCGCTGTATTGTTGACCGATGCACAGTGACACCATCTGCAGCAAGATGATGCTGCAGCTCTTTGGAGGTGGTCTGTGGATTGTCCTTGACTGTTCTCACCATTCTTCTTCTCTGCCTTTCTGATATTTTTATTTGCTTGCCACTTCTGGGCTTAACAAGAACTGTCCCTGTGGTCTTCCATTTCCTTACTATGTTCCTCACAATGGAAACTGACAAGTTAAATCTCTGAGACAACTTTTTGTATCCTTCCCCTGAACAACTATGTTGAACAATCTTTGTTTTCAGATCATTTGAGAGCGGGCTGTCCATGTTCGGCGACCATCAAACTGAACTGAACTTGAATTGTTTTGTAAAGAGGAATGGTCCAAAATACCTTCATCCAGGATCCAGGAACTGATTAAAAGCTACAGGAAGCGACTAGAGGCTGTTATCTTTGCAAAAGGAGGATGTACTAAATATTAATGTCACTTTTCTGTTGAGGTGCCCATACTTTTGCACCGGTCATATTTTGGTTTAATGCATATTGCACATTTTATGTTAGTACAATAAACCTCATTTCAATCCTGAAATATTACTGTGTCCATCAGTTATTAGATATATCAAACTGAAATGGCTGTTGCAAACACCAAAATATTTAGAACTAAAAATGATTAAGATTAATAGGGGTGCCCAAACTTTTTCATAGGACTGTATTATAGAACCCTTGCCCATGGGCGTATCTACCCATTTTGGTCATATCTTAAGACGTCAGATATGCTTAGAGCCCTGTACACAGACAGATAGATGAAACCTTGTGTTATACATCATCCTTACCTGCAGTCTACGTAAGTGTAACGCTAGATCAACAAGCACTAAATGTCAGCTCTTACTTTATGTTTATCAATCTCAATGATATCTCTCCGCACGATGTTGCATCTTGCTCATCCAAAGTGAAGCGCCATCCTGAAATGTCACACAATACTATGCTGACATTTGGATTTAAAACCTTTCTCAGTTTTCTCTCCGAGAAGACAGGTTTGTTACATTTGTTTGCATCCATACTGACAGTGACCTTACAGATGGAAATAAAATGCTTACAAAGGTTGTAAGCGTTAGAACAGGGATTCATTTTATTTTAAAAAAAACCCATAGCAGTCTAGTCCTTGGGCTGTGTCGGGGATTGCAGATCAGCCTTGGTTACTCAAGTGAGGATATATTATAATACCAGACAATTAACAAGAATGATGGCGTCTATGGAGGAACATAGGCTTTACATAATTATCATGGACAATCCCTTATCCTTAAAGGGGTTGTCCAGTTTAGAAAACCCAATTTAATATTACCCCAGTAGAGAATAATTCCCTTTTCAGGATCCCCATCTCTAGGGTGGAGATTTGTTGCAAAGAGTAATCGTCGCTCTGGAAGACCTGTCCTGTCATGCATTAGGTTAGGGACATAAGACAACTATGGAGGGCGTCAATGATATACATACAGGAGTGCAATAATGTTTACGGTCCACCTACTATTCCAGCTCTTATACATCAAATTAAACATGTGCTCTTAGATATGTACCATAAGATGACCAGGTTTAAAAAACAACATGATTACACAATATACTCCCATGCATGTCTACATGTGGCCACCCAGTGGTGTTGGTGTCGAGGGTCTTGCTAGCTGGTTGCAATACTGCACTGAATCGGATTCGTGGAAACTAGGGTATTGGTGAACACATCTGTATGGATCTAATGACAGATTACAGGTTTCCATAAATAGCAGAATGTCTTGTACTAATGGATTTGGCAAAGTAATGAATGGCGCACTTACGTGTCAAGGAAACCTTTGACTATATAAATGCTTTAGTGAATGGCACCATTGTTATATGTACTATTAGACTATTTTACTATTGCAATGAATACACAGCCTTCATAGACTTTGGGTGCTATGCCATGATCACCAGAAGGCAGACGTTTTCGTCATTGCACCATTATTGTGGGACGCCCAATTAATATTTCCTAACACCTGTTCCAAAGGTGCCAACATACAAAACTAATGTCATCAATTCCCACAGTCTGCACGGACAAAAATATTCAGATATCCATGTAGGCTGGAATTTTTCTACATAACGGCCTTTGGAGACTGAGCAGATGGTGCAAGTATCCCTTATTAACAGCCAATAGTCAGTCAGGGGTGCAGTAGCTGCCCCCCAATGTTCCTGTTGTTGGTTATTGGCAATCGCGACTGCACATACATTTGTCGGACCCGTGTACTGAATAGCTGAGACGGTTCCCAGAGGCGAGGACATACATGGTAAGGTATTTACTAGTCCCGGGACTGGCACACCAGGGAGCCATTCAGATGCCCTAATATAAAGGGGCTTTGTGTAAGGAATGTACAGGAGGGTCTCTATTTATATCACCCCTTCATAAATCATTGCTTTCTCACAGAAATTTGGCAATGGTGCCAGGGCACAGAATGCCTCAGATGTAAAAATATCTATATTTGCTCTTCTACCACTTTCAATCGTGTTTCTAATATAATGTTATCTGTTAATAGACCAGACAGTTGCATATTACGGAGCCCTACAAAGCAAAAAACAGGAAACTTTGTAACAAATAATAAAAGTTTCATTGAATCTATGTAGGGATGTGTCACTTTTTAGGGACCTATCATATGTATATATTCCTTGGTTACATGATCCATAGGCCTGATCCTTAAAAGGGTCCTCTGACCAGGACAATAGGTTCTCTAAAAACAGCAACCCCCAATGATCAACTGTCATAGACAATAATAATGAATGGACTGGAGTTCACCAGAGACGTATTTGCTTCCAGTTTGTGATTCCCCACTCAGCTCATACATAGGACAGCGATTCCCAAGAGGGGCGCCTTGAAAAATCACCAAGGGGCCGCAACAATCTTATTGGGAATTTGACTGTATCTGTGTTGTTAGGAGGTTTTTTGGTCCTTTGGTAAAAGTTATTTGGCAGTAATGACCCAGGAATTTTTTTTTCAAGGGGCCCCTGAATCTGAAAAGGTTGGGAAATGATGACATAGTATTTTGGAGTAGAAACCTTGTCTATGATGTCCTTATGCTTGAATAGATCATATGGATAGAGGAAAATGCTAAGATTCAGTTATTGCCTTGGTTCCGTATCTAAATACCAAAATATAGTGACTTGTTAGCATCCCTTGTGCCCTGAGTGACTAAGGGTTCGTGCCCACCAGTTACACCCCAAACGAAACCCTACTTTGGGAATGGATTGGAGGAGCCCATAAACATCGTGCAATTTATTCACTAATGGAGATCTTGTGAACCACGAATGACGCTATTACTCTTGTATAGTCCTGACTCGGGATGGATTGTTAATATCTGTGTCTGGAGCTGATCTAGACTGAAATAATGTCCGGTCCAATGTCAACCATTACAAGACTTTAGTATTGCAGATGGGACCCTCACCAACCTAATATGGATGTCTTATGCTAAATACAAGCCATCAATTTTATAAGAGTAGACAACCTTAAGGCCGAGGCCCCATGTTGCAGAAACGCAACTTTTTTTGTTGCAGATTTTGCTGCAGTTTTTTGAGCCAAAGCCAGGAGTGAATTGAGAAATAGGTAGGAGTATACGAGCTTCCTATATATTTCCCATTTCATAGCCATTCTTGACTTCCTTAGCCTAAAAGGGGTTTTCGCAATGTCACTGGCCTGTAAAGTATAAGCAGCTATCACCCAAAAGATGGTGCCAGTTTGAGCTGCTGATCTGTTGGTGTGCGGGTGGTCAGATATTGACAACCTAAGGATAGTTCATCATCCATGTTTAATCCCTGGAAAACCCCTTTAGAGCTGAGATTACTCACCTTTGTCTCTGCTCTTTTCCTACCAAGGAGTAATATAGTTGAAAGGTATCAACTGTCTAACAAGGGATGAATATCCACAAAGCACCAGCTCGGCAGTCATCCAGGATAAAGAATGGAAGTCATATTTGGCGTGCTGATCCTAACAGATGTATCGCCTTACAGAAACGAAACGCGTGACTGATAGGAAGTTTTGTGATTCTAAAAATAACTCGCGAATTGGTTAATATCCATCATAACTTGCCCAGGTGATAATAATTCTGAAAATCTCAGTTCAACATTATGTCATAAACGCAGAATTAATATGAAGGCAGCCCTATAAGTTTATAAGACGGTGTCAAAACACCGGTCAGATCTGCAAGGTTTCCAAATAGCACGGAAGAGAAAAACAACTTTTTACAAATTATTTTCTGAGGTTTTTCCATGGTGAATAATATAATGTTGCTCCCACTGTGTACAGTCGCTGCAGCCACACTAGTATCACGCATGCAAATGCCAGGACACGAGACATTAACACCGCAAACACATATTTCACATATGATTGAGAGATTGTTCTTTCTTTTACGAAAATCTTTCTAGATTGTATTACCCCAAACGTAAAAATACAAGAAAAAAGTGCACATGGAATTTATTTTTCTGTTTTTCGCTATTGATGTCGGCCAGAAGAAAAATATCACAAAGCACCACATCTGGAACTTGAAAGCACGCTTTAGGGAGATGCTGGGGTGATTTTTTACATAAGTTGACCTTGCCACCAGAATGACAGCTGTTAATAGTGTCAGCATGCCCTGAAGCAAACCAGTGTCCTCATTAACTCTCCGCCAGAGACTACTACTTAGAGAGCAGAAACCTGAGTGCCCTTATTCTATGTCAGCCAGAGAGTACCCCTTAAAGAGTAGAAACCTGAGTGCCCTTATTCTATGTCCAACAGAGAGTACCCCTTAAAGAGTAGAAACCTGAGTGTCCTTATTCTATGTCCGCCAGAGAGTACCCCTTAAAGAGTAGAAACCTGAGTGCCCTTATTCTATGTCCAACAGAGAGTACCCCTTAAAGAGTAGAAACCTGAGTGTCCTTATTCTATGTCCGCCAGAGAGTACCCCTTAAAGAGTAGAAACCTGAGTGCCCTTATTCTATGTCCAACAGAGAGTACCCCTTAAACAGTAGAAACCTGAGTGCCCTTATTATCTCTGTCAGTTAGAGAGTACCCCTTAAAGAGTGGAACCCAAAATGCTGTCATTGATTCTGTCATCCAGAGAGTATCCTTCAAAGAGTGGAACCCAGCTCATGCCCTCACTAACTCTGTTAGGCAGAGAGTACTCCATAAAGTATAGAAAATAGAGTGCCCTCATTATGTGTCAGCAAGAAAGTATCCCATAAAGCAGGGGTCAGTAACCTTCGGCCCTCCAGCTGCTGGGAAACTACAATTCCTAACATGCTCCATTCACTTCCATGGAAGTTCCAAGTGTGCATGCTGGGCATTGTAGTTTTACAACAGCTGGAGTGCCGAAGGTTACCTAGCCCTGCCTTAAAGGCTGGAAACCAGAGTGTCCTTACTATCTATCCTTTAGAGTGTGGAAACCAAAGTGCTCTTATTATGTCTGTCAGCCAGAGTGTACCCCTTAAAGAGTGGGACCCAACGTTCCCTCATTTACTCTGTCAACCATAGAGTACCCCTTAAAGCATGTCCTAACTGACAGTATAAACCAGAGAATAACCCATTAACAATGCAGGAAAAAGTTCCCCATTAATGTCTATATTTCAACCACATTCTAACTTCTGAACTTAATTTCGACCACCATAATCTTCTATATGGATATGTACATTTGGACTGTAGGTGCTCCAAGTCTCAATGGCATGATACTGAACATAAATACACCCGTATTATCATTGAAATCAGCCTAAAATTCTTTACTATGGACATTTATGCTATATCCAGATGATATGTCTGATAGATCTGTACTGGATATCTGGGACCATCACCTGTTCTCAAAACAGGGGTCTGCTAACCCCCTTATTCTACCTGGTGTCACAGCTACTACGAAAAGAGCATCAGTAGTGCATTTGTGGATTTCTTCATTCTATGCAAGTTTAAGAAACACCCGAGCGTACTTACTCTCCTTTGACAGGAGCCCCAGACAAAGCAAGATGACTAGGGGACCCTTGTATTAGAGGTAGTAATGGGAGTGGACCCTAAGATTGCATCTATCAAACGGTTATGACATATGTTATAGTTATGCCACAGATATCCAAAATGAGAGTACACCTTGAATATTAAGATCTGTAGTAAGCCTGTTAATTAGCAAGTCCTCTATAAATCTAGATATCTGATATCCATTATTAGCAGTTCTTATATTGCTATATTGGGATAGGGGATAAGTTTCCTTAATGGCACAACTCCTTTAATAAAGAGTTCACCCATTTTAGGGCAGACCGGCTCGTACTTTATGGCTGCAAAGTTCTAAGATTTACGCTTCCATTTCCAATGTTCCATTTCTGGATGAACTTAATCGACCTATATCTTTTCATAACCCTATAAGCTATGTAAGTGTGTATTATGACTGCGATGCCTACAAAGATAGAGGTCTGCGACAATCGGGATAAGACAGCAGGACAAGTCTTCTTACGAAATATTACAGTTTCTCTGCCTTCAAGGTGCCCAACACAAAACCACCATTGTGAAACTGTTATTGTGCGGTATAACACATAGTGTTCTATCTGTATAGACCTATAGAATAATTTATACCGCTGCCAAAGGAAATATTGGGAAATCCATCGCTTGTTTACTTATAACCCATTGTACCCGGCACATGATATTGTAGATATTGTTCTGCCGTGGCTCTGTCTTTCCATTGTACAACTTTGCACATAGGAATGTTTCTAGTCTTCTCTTATTATAATATGTTTTCCTTGCTTTATCCTATAGTTATTTTTAAGGTGGAATTTGACACATCAATTCCAGATCTGAAGAATATTCCATTTAATGCCACATCCAATAATTGCATTTTTCCTGACTTGTGATACTCAGCAGTCTAACTGTACGGGGTATTGGGTAACATTACAACATACACAGTACGCACATAGTAGATATGAGTTTTTCAGTGGTTTCGGATAATGGTACAACATACCTTCAACAGCTGTCAGTTTAACACTTTAACGTTCAGTATTCTTTAGGAACTCCCTATACTTAGTACATTTGGTTTGATTGGTCCTAAATGTAACTGGGTAAAGGGCAGTAAGCCATTACTGGCAACTCTAGCTCATTGACCCCTTATATTGGCTTCACTAACCTATATATGGGGCCGTGACCCCGAAGCAAAACTCAAGACATGTCCTATACATGTCCATTTTGCGACCCAAGCTAGATGTAATGTAAATGTAATGGATCCATCGAGGTCTGGGTTGTGCACAAATATCATCCATGTGCAACGTGTCTACCGTATTCCATGGTCCTGGGAGATGCTTATGGCTGTGTACATAGCCTAAGAATAGACCAAACAGCAATAAAAATGGAAAGATGATTTATCAGAAGGATTTCCACTGGATTGAGTTGTTTGATGGCAGAAGAATTAGAGCAGGTCTGGCCTGATACCAATCAGTCTGCACAATGTTCTATTGAATTAGTTCTCAGCGGCTGAACATTGGATTGATTTACATCAGGAAGGCTTTCAATGGAAATTACACTGGATACAAATTTAACAAAAGCACCAGTGAATTAAGTGCGTATATAAGTGAGACTTAGACCGAGCCTGGACGATGCCTACCAGACCGGATGTTTTAGAATCTATAACATCCGATCTGGTAGGCATCGTCCAGGCTCGGTCTAAGTCACACTTATATACACACTTATAATCTAGACTCTAGATTATATCCAAGTTCACTGAATGTATAGATACCCGCAGCAAAGTCACAGGGTCAGGACTTTACAGCTGCAGCTTCCTACTTAAACATATGTCAATTTTTCATATACTAAGTGCATGGGCTTCTTAATATGTATTTTCTATATTTAGATGTAGTAAATTTGTCACTGAACTGATTCTTGAGAGTAACATTTAGGTAAGGAGTACCATCACAATAGATCCAAAGGCAGACCCCATTACCTGTTGATGGAGCGCTGGGCTACATTGTACGGTGGATGAACAGACGTCTTGGGTCACGAATAAACAGAGACTTAGGCTAGCTTTATATGGCTGCGAGACACAGAACACCTACAGGTCTACTGAACCAGATTTCTATATAACCCTATGGTGATTTAGGTGCGATGAGTGCTGAAGCTGTATTTTTACATGTACAGGAATGTTACGTCACAGATAAACCTCACATTGGGATTTGACGTGGATTTGGAACTTTGCAATGCAATGGCTAATGACGCAATTCCATGATAAATGTTATCCAAATTCCTATGTAATACATGCAGATTTTGTGGCAAATATGTCCATAGTATAAAATTCACCAAAATGTGGCTTATCTAAGTGAAATCAGATCGGATAATGCCATAAGATTACCCGTAGTCTGAGTCAAGCCACAGGTAATACATTGACAAATGGCATCCTATATAGATAGATAGATAGATAGATAGATAGATAGATAGATAGATAGATAGATAGGAGATAGATAGATAGATAGATAGATAGATAGATAGATAGATAGAGATATGACACCGGAGATGTTCGGATGGTGCGTCACAGAAGGACTACGAACCAGATACCTTTATAAAGATCTCATGACCTATAAATAAATCTCAATAAAAACACAAAATCAATCAAGTTTTAGATTTTTTTTTTTATCGCTAGCTTTTATTTTTTCCCATTGTAAGTCGAGTTTCTCATCCTATGAGTCGCTCTCCATTTTCAGGATGAATAACCCTGGGCTCTTCTGTCATTGCACATACATAAAGTGTGAGTGATAGCAGATGCTCGTGTTTAGTATTACACGTCCCACTATCTTACTACCATTGGCGTAAACGTCAATGATTTAGTCTTTTTATGAGATATATTTATAGGTAAAGTTACCCAGATCATAATCCTTCTGTGTCAGGACATCTCCGGAGTCGCATCAATCTGCCCGTCATAGGATATCATGTAGTAAAATGGCGTATTTTGTATGACCCTATAACATATCCATAACCTATAAACCTCTACTATAGGATACAAGTAATACTATTATGGAATAGATGTCGCAGTGTGGAATTTGTTAACTCTTTGAGGATCACTTTTTCGTCATAGGTGATAACTCTCACAGAGTTAAGAAAATCAATAAATTTACTCGCAGTTACTTAGTCGATACAAAACATACAATAGGTCCATCGAGTTTGACTTCTATGTAAAATCACATGGAACACATCTTAATAATCGTTCCAATTGATTTGGGACATCTCTAAGTAAGTTTTTGGTGTGGTTACACATTATATACCCATTGTCCTATATCTTATAACACAATACTATAGTATTTGTAGGTTGTCTCACCTCTCCAGGCAGGTGTGGGGCAGCGCTGCTAATCCTTTACACATGTTGGTGCCTGCTGAGTGACTCTGGTCCTTGAGAGGAAACTCTGAGAAGCTTTTCTTTTCTTAAAAGTAACTGGCTGTGTCTTGTGCTGTCTCTGGTCTTCTGCCTGTGAGTCGCAGTCTTCAGTCGGGTCTGTCTCTGGCTGTCGGATACAGCTGTCCTTGACAGGAGCACTCTTTAGTTCTCTGACTCTGAAGCAGTCTCTTATTAGCAGAAGTATATAGAGGTTTAGCCCTGGATCAGAGCCAGCCCCTCATCCAATGACATTCTTCCTCACACCGCAAGCTGCACAACAGTAAGATCCTTGCTTTCCTCGGAGTTAGGGGATGCAGAAGAGAATTTAGAGAAATCCTTGCGACACTGAATTTTATTTGACGTAATCCTAGAAACTTTGATTAAGTTATGTGTAACGCTGGATAGTTTAGTTTCTAAGTAGAATCTTCTTTATTATAAGTATGTTGTAAGGAACTTAGAAAGTTAGATTTTTTTTCTCATTTATTTTTAAGACAGTATTGTATAATTTATAAGCTGAGATCTGAAGAGTTTATGGCACCGATGATAGGACCCCGCTCCGATCTCCAGACCTGGAGTGTTTGATCATGGTTCTCAGCGGGAGCAGCCATATACTCAAGGGCGTAACTTGATCTGGTGCAGTGGGTGCAGTCGCCCAGGAGCCTTAGGGGGGCCATAAGCACTGGCATCAGTATTGAGATTGCAGCTTCCATCTGGTCCATAAACCAAGGAGACCCACAGATTATTTTAACACACTAAGGTGGATTAAACTTCTTAGCACTCGTAACCATCACTATCAAGAATTCACTGTAGGGATGAGGTAGGGGGCCCCGGACAAAAGATTGCACTGGGGCCCACTAGACTGCACACACTATATACATGGTTATTGTGTATTTGTCCTTGTGCACATTACAAAGTTTCTAAACAATATCTTCATAATATGGCATGAGATGACGCTCGGAGCTTTTATGGATATGTTGCCCATTTTAAGTCCATGAAGATCAATTTCACAATGCATGTTCCGTGTTTGTATAGGTTATACTGTATCTGCATATTTATTACAAAAACAGTATAAAAATTTGTTTTTTGATACAAAAATGAAACAAATATGGATGTAAAACAAACAATTCACAGCACAATACAGAACAAAAACTGAAAAAATGTGGTTTTGGAAATCATAGCATGTCAGCGGTTTTCCCATAGGTATAATTGAAGCAGAAAGTCCGCAGAGGAAACCTCTGTGGGAAAAACCACGATGTGTTGCTGCCGCAATTTTTCCTATGGCATTTTTTTGCTCCAGAACACCACATAGGACTTTAGTCTAGCCGGGGCCCCACGGGGGGTAAACGCTGGGATTCGCCCACTGTGGGAAAAATGGCAGCGTTTTACAATCAGGGCAAAGTGGGTGGGATTCTAGCAAATCCCATTCCCACTTTGCGGTAAAAACCACTGTGCAGACATGCCGCTGTTTCCAAAACTGGCATATTTTTGAAAATTGCAGCATGTCAATTAAACCTACCGCTGCGGTTTCTCCATAGATATAACTGAAGCAGAAAGTCCACAGAGGAAACCTCTGCAAACTTTCTGTCTAAAGCGCTGCAGGAAGAACCGCAATGCGTTGCCGCAATGGTTTTTCCTGCAGAACTTTTTTTTGCGGCGGGACACCCCGTAGGGCCTTAGCTTAAAGGGGTGTTCCCAGCAGATCCACTGATCTTGAGAATGGGGGTCCAGTGTCCCTCTGTTGGAATAGATTGGAAGTCAAGAAGAGAGCTAACACTTAACACAACTCTACGGTGATATAATCTAATTCTCTTCGGCAGTCCCATATAAAGTAGATAAGCAGAGCAGTAGCAAAAATGCTGAACTGCTGTATTATTCTAAGGCTGTGTTCACACTGAGTTTTTTGTTCAGGAATTTGGTCAGGAAACTGACTCAAACTCCTCCTCCTAAAAACGTCTCACCCTAGGACTGTATGGTGAGACGTTTTTTGGAGGAGGAATTTGAGTCAGTTTCCTGACCATTGAAGTCAATGGGAGTCTTATTTTTACACGTGTATTTTGCCAAAATACATGCGCGTTTACTCCGTGTGAACGGGCCCTAATGGTTAGACATGGAACCTTCATGGGTGAAAATTGCAGAGTTCAGTCCCCATCTATCAAGTGTTATTGCTTATGTCCATGGAAATCCCTATTTAAGTGTCAAAATAACAGAATCTATCCTTCATATTGAATCTATTAAAAGCTATGCAAATTATTTAGTCTAAATTTTTAAAAAAGAGCCAGGCCGAATTTTCAGGGTAAATGTTGCAGGGTATACTCAGATCTTCAATAGTATAATACAGTAGCATTAAATCAATGAGATCTCTCTAGACTTATGTTCATTCTCAAATTTTATATTCTAGAGCATTAATATTTGCTGAAAAATCTGTAACAAAATCTGCAAGTGACTCTTGTGAATTTTGTCACAAATTTTGCCATGAAAAATCCATGACAAAATTTTAGTTTGCCCATGTAACCTAAAGGGTTTTTCCGGGCAAAAATTTTTTTTTTTTTTTTTTTTTTTTTTAAGAAAGGTGAGTTAGTGCTAGGGATGGGTTAATAAGTACGCCCATATACCTTTAGCAGTGTTTGGAGTGATTTCTGGGTGTCTCTGGTTGCTGCTGTCATCCTCTGCATTTGTTTACAAGGTGTTAGCTTCCTGCTGTGCAGCTTCCTGTGTAGCTTCTACACTAGTTCCCTTCACTCAGCACCCCCTCCTTTCTCACTCTGTTACACTCCACCTCCCTGTCTCACTAGCCTAGCTATCCTGTCCATTACTAGCCCCTCCCACCCTGCTCCCGTCTCCATAGCCCAGTGATCTAGCCCATTACTAGCCCCTCCCACCCTGCTCCCATCTCCCTAGCTAACCTATTCCTCTCACCACTAGTAGACAGGACGAGGGGTGGAGCCATCCGTTTCAGAAGTGGTGAAACGGAATGTCACTGGATTATCAGAAAGTGTCCTTGGGGCAATCACATGACCACTCCAGGGATTTGGGTAATTATAGATTTTTCTTAATTGAAGTCAATTAGAAGTTAAGTAGGGGGACAGTGTTTAGTTTAGGGGTTAATTCTTAGTTTGTCCTGGACAACCCCTTTAATGTTTATTTTCCGGAAGTTGCTTCTGATGACTATAACATTACAGTAAATTCCAGCAGCAAATCAGCTATTACCTGGTGCACCAACTCCATTTAGTAAGCGCCATGTTAGTACATCAGCCCTATAGTTAATGGTATGTATACCAGTATATACCTTGGCAGACTACTCTTCCTTGCAGTCAAATACTCATGGGGTCAATAGCCTAATTAATAACTTATTGATTATTAGTTGTATAATTTGTGACTATTGTGTAATATTTGTAGACATTACACAGACATACGTGTGCGCAGTATGATGTGGCAACATATCCAATGTATTTACTATAAACACTATATAAACAGTGAATAGAATATTATTTCCAGCACAATATCCATGTCCATGACAGTAACACATGAAATATATTATACAAGCTTTGTCAGGAGAGAAATGTTATACTTAAGACTAGAGATGAGCGAACAGTAAAATATTCGATATTCGTTTCGAATAGCCCCTCAATATTTGACTATTTGAACGAATATCGAACCCCATTATAGTCTATGGAGAAAAATGCTCGTTTCAGGGGATCCCACTCTTTGACTCAGGAGAGTTCCAAGTCCACTATGACACCCCAGGAAATGATGCCAACACCCTGGAATGCAACTGGGACAGCAGAGGAAGCATGTCTGGGGGCATCTAACATGCCCAAGTCATTGTATTACATCAGGATCCCTATCAGCTTGCGATATGCGTGAGCTGAGTTTTTCCCATAGGAATGCATTGACCAGCGTTGATTGGCCGAATGTCATACGGAGTACAGAATTCGGCCAATCAACGCTGGTTCTGCCGGAGGAGGCGGAGTCTAAGATCGGTCCACAGCAGTCTCCATTCTGGTCCGATCTTAGACTCCGCCTCCTCACAGACGAGCCTCCGGCAGAACCAGTGTTGATTGGCCGAATGCTGTACTTCTGTATGGCATTTGGCCAATCAACACTAGTCAATGCATTCCTATGGGAAAAAGTCAGCAACCGCATATCGCAAGCTGACAGGGATCCCGACCAGATAGAGCCCCAAAGAGCTGGGTGAGTGACCTTCCCACCTAAATAAAGGTAATCCCTAGCTAACCCTGCCAGTACATCTATCCCTGTCTAGTTCACAGTCTCAAATTAACCGAATGTTAAATCCACCATTCGTATAAATTGGAGGTCACCTGATTTAGCCAGCTAATTACTTTTTCCGATTTTTTTTCGATGCCTCCGTTGTCGTAGTTCCTGTCCCACCTCCCCTGCGCAGTTATTGGTGCAAAAAAAGTGCCAGGGAAGGTGGGAGGGGAAACAAATTTTTAGTGCGTTTGCCTCATGGTATTCGATTGGAATCGAATACCTCGAACGGCCTGATATTCGATCGAACAGTGTTCACTCATCTCTACTTAAGACTATCTTTAGGGGAATGCAGGGGAATGAGTCCCTGTCTGAACACAGCTCTACTGCCCCATACTGTACACAGCCATAGGTAGTATAGGTAGGTGACTGATGCAATAATTCCGGGTGCTTGGACTGGGTTCAGGCTAGGACATCTGGCTAGTACACAGACCAGATTTTTAGCCTTTAGGAAGCATATTTTGGCAAAATACACATCCAACGCTCCTGCCAACATCATCCCATTGATTTAATTAGAAATACACAGCATTATATTTTTATGTTGCTGATTTAGAAAGAGTTTCTGTTTCATGGCCAGAAATGTCATGTCACTTCTTGAGGAGTTTAAAGGGATTAATCAGGATTAGAAAACCTAGATGCATTTTTTCAAGAACAATACCATATTGGTCCATGGGTTGTGTCTGATATTGCTGCTGATTTCCATTTAGCTAATGAAGCTTAGCTGCAATACCATATACAGCCTGTAGACAGCTTTGGCACAGTTTTTTTTTTTTACTTTTTCTAATCCTTTAAGAAGATGATTTCTATTATCGGAGTCAATAGAAAATGAAAATCCCCTGTCCAATATTTGGTGTATATATAACACATTTGTGCAGGAAATTATGTGGCTGAAAATGCTACAGAGAATAAGAAGCATGCTTAAAGGGGTTTTTCAGGCAGAAAATAATTTTTTATAAAGATCTGTACACCCATATACCTTTAGCAGTGTTTGGAGTGATTTCTGGATGTCTCTGATTGCTGTTGGCATTTTCTCCCTTTATTTACAAGATGTAAGTTCCTGCTGTGCAGCTTCCTGTGTAGCTGCTGCACTAACTCCCTCTCAGTCAGCCCCCCTCCTCTCTGTCTCACTAAGCCCCTCCCACACTCACTGTCTCACTAAGCCTACACCTCCCACTCTCACTGACTATCGATCCTGACCATTATTAGCCCCTCCCACCCTCCCCCGTCTTCCTGGCTAATCTATTCTGCCCACTACTAGACGACAGAAAGACAGGGTGGAGCCATCCCCGGACACAGATTGGCTTGGTAAGTATTGATGGGGATAGTGATGGTGATGTTCCGTTTTGGGAGCAGCGAAACAGATCGTCGCCGGATTATCAGAAAGTGTCCCTGAGGTGGTCACATAACCGCTCTAGGAAAATGGGCAATTATAGGTTGTTTTTTTTTTTAATTGAAGTAAATTAGAAGCTCTCCATGGCAAAACCATTTTTTTAACCGGACACAAAGTCCTGCATGTATGACTTTGTGTCCGATTAAAAAAAAAACGGCTTGGCCGCGGAGAGCAGAAGACGCTCACGGGCGGACACTTTGCAAACCCATTCAAATCATTGGGTTTGAAAACTGTCTGCCTGTTTCCATCTCCTGTCCAGTTTCTCAGGCAGGAAACGGAAACCTGCAAAATGGAGATCGGGCGCTGGTGTGAACCCGCCCTAAGTTATATGTTAATGTATTATATAAACCCCAGCCCTCAGTGGGCTAAGGCCCGGTTCACATCTGCGTTCAGATTTCTGTTTGGGGGGTTCTGCTTGAGGACCCCCGTATGGAAACCTATTCTGCAAAAAAACAGCAGTTACCTTAGTAAACTCGTGGAACCCATAGACTATAATGGGATCCGTGTGGTTTCTGTTGGGTTTCTACCTGAAAAGGGCGAAAAATGCAGAAAGAAAACACTACTTGAGGTGGTTTTCTTTCTGCATTTTTCATGCGGAGAGGGGAACAGAAACCCTGTACGGAGACTCAGCGCACATGTGAACTGAGCCTTAAGGAAAACCCACTAAGCATACAGTTAGGGCCAGAAATATTTGGACAGTGACACAAGTTTTGTTATTTTAGCTGTTTACTAGAACATGTTCAGAAATACAATTATATATATAATATGGGCTGAAAGTGCACACTCCCAGCTGCAATATGAGAGTTTCCACATCCAAATCGGAGAAAGGGTTTAGGAATCATAGCTTTGTAATGCATAGCCTCCTCTTTTTCAAGGGACCAAAAGTAATTGGACAATGGACTCTAAGGGCTGCAATTAACTCTGAAGGCGTCTCCCTCGTAAACCTGTAATCAATGAAGTAGTTAAAAGTTCTGGGGTTGATTCCAGGTGTTTGTGGTTTTGCATTTGGAAGCTGTTGCTGTGACCAGACAACATGCGCTCAAAGGAACTCTCAATTGAGGTGAAGCAGAACATCCTGAGGCTGAAAAAAAGGAAAAAATCCATCAGAGAGATAGCAGACATGCTTGGAGTAGCAAAATCAACAGTCAGGTACATTCTAAGAAAAAAGGAATTGACTGGTGAGCTTGGGAACTCAAAAAGGCCTGGGCGTCCACGGATGACAACAGTGGTGGATGATCGCCGCATACTTTCTTTGGTCAAGAAGAACCCGTTCACAACATCAACTGAAGTCCAGAACACTCTCAGTGAAGTAGGTGTATCTGTCTCTAAGTCAACAGTAAAGAGAAGACTCCATGAAAGTAAATACAAAGGGTTCACATCTAGATGCAAACCATTCATCAATTCCCAAAATAGACAGGCCAGAGTTAAATTTGCCGAAAAACACCTCAAGAAGCCAGCTCAGTTCTGGAAAAGTATTCTATGGACAGATGAGACAAAGATCAACCTGTACCAGAATGATGGGAAGAAAAAAGTTTGGAGAAGAAAGGGAACGGCACATGATCCAAGGCACACCACATCCTCTGTAAAACATGATGGAGGCAACGTGATGGCATGGGCATGCATGTCTTTCAATGGCACTGGGTCACTTGTGTTTATTGATGACATAACAGCAGACAAGAGTAGCCGGATGAATTCTGAAGTGTACCGGGATATACTTTCAGCCCAGATTCAGCCAAATGCTGCCAAGTTGATCGGACGGCGCTTCATAGTACAGATGGACAATGACCCCAAGCATACAGCCAAAGCTACCCAGGAGTTCATGAATGCAAAAAAGTGGAACATTCTGCAATGGCCAAGTCAATCACCAGATCTTAACCCAATTGAGCATGCATTTCACTTGCTCAAATCCAGACTTAAGGCGGAAAGACCCACAAACAAGCAAGACCTGAAGGCTGCGGCTGTAAAGGCCTGGCAAAGCATTAAGAAGGAGGAAACCCAGCGTTTGGTGATGTCCATGGGTTCCAGACTTAAGGCAGTGATTGCCTCCAAAGGATTCGCAACAAAATATTGAAAAAAAAAATATTTTGTTTGGGTTATGTTTATTTGTCCAATTACTTTTGAGCTCCTAAAATGTGGAGTGTTTGTAAAGAAATGTGTACAATTCCTACATTTTCTATCAGATATTTTTGTTCAACCCTTCAAATTAAACGTTACAATCTGCACTTGAATTCTGTTGTAGAGGTTTCATTTCAAAACCAATGTGGTGGCATGCAGAGCCCAACTCGCGAAAATTGTGTCACTGTCCAAATATTTCTGGCCCTAACTGTATATACAGGTAGGTGTTTCCTGTCATTATAAGCCTGCTTGCAATGATGGCAACTGATTTAGCCTCATATCATTGTCTGTCTCCTTCTCCTCCTTCCTCTCCTTCTCCTCCTCTCCATAGACTTCATTGTAGAATGACACTGACTATCTGTGCCATAAGAGTAAAATCACTCAGCCAATTATAAAATCCAGTTGACCATGCCTCATCTATGAATCCCATCATGCACGCACATGGAACTACACTGGGTAAGTGTCCTTAGGTGAATCTTCGAGAGTTTAAGACCACAATCCTCCAACTTTATTGAATATTCATAAAATCACATGATAAGATCACAGGGGTGGTGGCAGCCTTCAACACATTTCGAATGGGATTCCTGCCTTTACTTAAGGCATCCTCAGTGAGATTTATTTCTGTAAGGGTCAACGCACACAGAGTTTTTAGGCGCGGATTCTGACGGGGAATCCACAGTAGAATCCATGTGGAAAAAAAAGCCTCCTATTGACTTCAATGGGTTCCTAAAAGGAACCCATTGAAGTCAATGGGAGGCTTTTTTTCTGCGCGGATTCTGACACGGATCCCGCGTCAGACTCCACAGCCAAAAACTCCATGTGCATTGACGCTTAAATACCTCCAATTAAAGACAAAAATAAGACAAAGAAACATTATATTTCAAAGTTTTTGAAATTCTTGCCATCCTTTTATTAGCTGTTGCTCTATAGTGTTTAAAAATCGGGGGCAACTTTTTAAAGACCAAAAATCCCCCCTAATAATGATTTGTACAAATGTTACCATTTCCTTACAATGTCAGTAAATCCGGCGTATCACATTAGTCACAGGCTTGAGTTATATACCACTAGTTGCTTAAGATATACATCAAGTGGAGGAAGGAAGTCAATTGAACCTTAAGTATGACTGACCTTGGACAACAATAAGAAAGATTAAAAGCTTTCTTTTTTCCTGAGGGAGGAGACGGAAGTTTTCCTTATTCTGATTGTTTTAGAGTTTTGCAGAATATCTAGTCATAGAGTATAGCAGGAGACATTAGGTGCAAAAGCTGCCTCAGCAAATTCTTAGGCCCAGTTCGCATCTTGGCATGGGTTTCTGTTCGGGGAGTTCGCTTCGGGACCCCCCAAACAGAAACCTAATCCGCATAAAAAAGCGGTTATCTTAGGAAACCCGTAGACCCCTAGACTATAATGGGGTCCGTGTGGTTTCCGCACCAAAAATGTGGAGAGAAAAAATGCTGCTTGCAGCGCTTTTCTGTGGGGAGGGGAACGGAATGATCGAAATGTAGATTTGAACCGGGCCTGAGATGGACATTTACATGTAAAATATTGTTGGCAATAAGCAGTACTATAGTTTTATGAGGGTGGAGTCATCATTATATTACTTAGCTAAAGGGAGTCTGCCAGCAGTAAATTCAGTATAAAGCTATTCTCATTACCTTGTACAGGTCAGTCTACAGTTTCCAAATATGTAATTTAGTTTTGGAGCTTCATTTTCAAGTAATTAACTGTTTTATTCATATGCAAATGAGGGGGAAGTGCTTTATCTGGGAATCTAGAGCTTAGACCAAAGCCCAGTTAAAGGGGTTGTTTGTGATAAACGCTAATCCCTACACTAAACATAAACACTAAACATATACTACTCTTCCCTATCCATCCCATTATACTTACCTCTCTTCCTTCCAGACTTCTTCCTGCGGTAAGTTATGGCTCCTCCCTTTTTTCTGACTGCTGGTGCGCTGCCACTGTTGCGTAGTAGAAAAGATGACTATATGCCCGCAGTCAGAAAAGATGGAGAAGCCGTTCTACAGGAGGAGCCTGGGAAGGAACAGAGGTAAGTGGTTGGGGGGTGAGCAGAGTTAGTTGGGAAGGGCTAATAGTGGGTGGGAAAGCTAGAGAGACATATAAGGGAGGGAGGGAGGGAGGGAGGGAGGTGAGAGGGGTTAGTGTGGAAGCTACGTAGCACGAAGCTGAACCATTTAAACAAATGCAGTAGGTGCCAGGAGCTCCCAGAAGCCCCATAAATCACTCAAAACACTGCTAAAGGTATGCACTTATTAACCCATATATATAGCACTAACAGGCCTTTTAAAAAAAAAAACAAAAAAAAACATTTTTTGCCTGGGTAAACCCTTTTAAGCTAAGACACTCCCAAAGCACTTCCCCTTCATTAGCATATGCATACAATATCCATTTCCATAAACATGAGGCCCCAACGATGAATACAGAGGCATATTTGGAAACTCTAGAATCGCCTGCACAAAGTTCTGGGATTCATGTCATAATGGATTTACTTCTGACAGACTCCCTTTAAAGCCAAAATTTGCATGACCCTGAAAATACATTGCATTACTTATGTACAGGTTTATTATATTTCAGAGCCGCTTTCACATGTATCCAGCATCTCTCACCAAACTTCACAATACAAACTGAATACAGTTTTTGAGAATTTTGAGACTGTTTTGTAAACTGATTTTGCCTGGAGAGCCAAACACTGATGTGAACGCAGCCTTACACCTGATGGTGTTGTGTGCTTACAATGAAAAGCCATAGTAGAATAGCTTTCATTTCTTTGTTAAAGTTTCCCCATCTAATATTAATGAGAGAATGTTATTATTGCTAATAGCTAAATAATGAGATCTCATGAGTCCTAGACTGAGCTTATTTCAGTGCAGTGTCACTCCTTACCTGGATTACCTTAAGAAGGTAGGACAGGTAGGACATTTTCAAAAAGAATTTTACAGCCATACTGACATGGATTTTCAATGTTCACCAGCCTCATTGTTATGGTCAGTAGGGTTATTAAAAAAACAACTAAACAAAAACCCTGTGGAGCCCAAATGGGCTCTGAACTGCAGGAACACCGTGGTGTGAACAAGGTCTGGCAGTAAG
This sequence comes from Leptodactylus fuscus, assembly GCF_031893055.1. Taxonomy (NCBI): domain Eukaryota; kingdom Metazoa; phylum Chordata; class Amphibia; order Anura; family Leptodactylidae; genus Leptodactylus; species Leptodactylus fuscus. The sequence continues at coordinate 65,241,404 of NC_134273.1, read as the reverse complement.
TGTCACTGCAGATCACTACACCAACCCGGTGTGCTCTGTTAATTCACAGTGAAGGCCTGTGCAGTCACTACTACAAACAAGAGAGTCTAGTCAGAACCTCTGAACTAGACAAAGACCAGTACAGAGTGTGTGCTACCAGTGCAAACAGAACAAGGCAGCTTACTGCCCAACTAACTGTGTGATTCTATCTGAGGGGTAGATTCTAGCTAAGGCCAGCTAAAGAGTAAGCACGTAAGTAAGCACACACACAAGGATCCGGAATGAGACTCGGGCAGCAGGTGGAGTTACCTGGCTCCTTAAAGGGATTCTACCACTAAAACACATTTTTTTCTAGTTAACACGTCGGAATAGCCTTTAGAAAGGCTATTCGTCTCCTACCTTTAGAAGTGCTCTCCGCCGCGCCGTTCGTTCAAAATACCGGTTTGTACCGGTATGCTAATGAGTTCTCTCACAGCGATGGGGGCGTCCCCCATCGCAGGAGCAGCGATGGGGGCGTCCCCATTGCAGCTCGAAAACCGACCGCAGCGCCGCCTCTATGGTCTTGCGTATCCTCCCCTTGCTTCTTCAGCGTCCTGTCGCACGCCTGCGCAGTCTGCTCTGTTCGGCAAAGATTGCCGAACGTACTGCGCATGTGCGAAATTGCGGTCCCAGCCATAGTGCGGGCACTGCAATTTCGCGCATGCGCAGCACGTTTGGCAATCTTCGCCGAACAGAGCGTACTGCGCAGGCGTCCGACAGACGCTGAAGAGGCAAGGGAAGGATACGCTAGACCATAGAGGCGGCGCTGCGGTCGGTTTTCGAGCTGCAATGGGGACGCCCCCATCGCTGCTCCTGCGATGGGGGACGCCCCCATCGCTGCGAGAGAACTCATTAGCATACCGGTACAAACCGGTATTTTGAACGAACGGCGCGGCGGAGAGCACTTCTAAAGGCTATTCCGACGTGTTAACTAGAAAAAAATGTGTTTTAGTGGTAGAATCCCTTTAAATAGGGAAAGGGCGGTCCTGACCAACCAGCCCAGCCCCGGGCGCACATTGGCTGACACCCTAGTCAGTCAGATAACCAACCACACCCTAGTGCTGCAAGTGAAGTTAACCCCTGATAAGCAGGTCTGTATCAAGTAGGAAAATGTGACAGCCGGCAAAATACAACAACCGAGCCGCAGCTGCCGCACTGTCCTAACACTCATAGCCTCATCAGATCGAAGGGACCTATTTAGTAATATGACTGTGTTGCCAGAATATAACCATTTTGTCAATATACCAATGAACTCTTTGGAGCAATGAGGGTGTTGCCTCTTTGGAGCCATGACAATGCCAAAGATCTCATTTGGTCTAAAGATCTCATTTGCATTTTGACAAAAACAGCAATGTCTTGCAATGGAGCTGCTGATTCACAAAAGGCAAAACAATGACTGATTCATGTGGCCGTAACCTATTTGTTAAGATAAGAGATACAGATCTGGGCTTCTAGAGAGAACCAGTACTAGATACTCAGATTTAAATGGTAAATACGGCACTGTGTATCCAACACCTCCTGGGCTGTATCAACTCTAACCCCACAATGGTGTTCACCAGAGCCTCAGATGGTGGGGATGGACTTGGCAGCACTGCTGGGCGAGTGGTATGGGTTGGGAAATGCCAAACACACAGCACACCACAATTCACAGTAAACCAGACACTGAAATCTCTTACCAGCAGATGTTTTTGGTTGCAGTGAAGGTCCTAGGATCCAGAAGGATGTGGCAGGTGGCAGCAGAGAGTACAGCGTAATCATACGGTCCAGGGTCATCACCAAGAGGGAAACACAGTACAGAGGTTAATCCAATGGTAACATCAGGTAGACCAAGTCGGTAACATGGACGGTCAATCAGTACAAAATGGTAATTCAGGAAGTGGAGGTCTAGATGCAAACCGGGGTCATAAACAGGAGCAGGCACAGAACAAAGTCAGGAGGCAAAGTCAAAGTCAAGGCAAGGTGGCTGGAAACACAGGTAATCAGAACACAGGAGAACGCTTACTGCCAGGACATTAGTTCAACTGACTAGCCAGCGACAGGCCACGTTAAATAGGTTCCAGCCCGCCACTAGGCCGAAAACCAGAAATACCCCTTCCAGCTTAGGAGGAGGCCAGCAATTCCCACACAATGTTATGGAGGTTCTGGTCTGCCTCCTGAGGCCTGGAAGTAAGGGACCTGGGAGTGCAGGTGGAGGAGGGCCGGCAGTCTCTGCATGGCGCTGCGGAGGTTCCAGCCCTGCCCCTGACACTATCTATCTGTAGTGCTGGGTTGATACGCTGGGATCTGGTAACGGACTCCCTTTACATATCTCAGCTTTTCAAGCTTAAAGAGGACCTTTCTCCATATCTGGGCACAGGCAGTGTTATATACTGCCAGAAAGCTGACAGTGCGCTGAATTCAGCGCACTGTCGGCTTTCCCGATCCGTGCCCGGTGTAAAGCGCTATCGGTCCCGGTACCGTAGCGCTTTACAGTCAGAAGGGCGTTTCTGACCATTAGCCAGGAACATCCTTCTGCCTCGCGGCGCCAATCGCGCTGTGCTGTGGAGCGGGGAGGAACGCCCCCTCCCTCTGCTGATAATGCTAGTCTACGGACAATCTGTGTGAGCAGAGGGAGGGGGCGTTCCTCCCCGCTCCACAGCACAGCGCGATAGGCGCCGCGAGGCAGAAGGACGTCTCTGGCTAATGGTCAGAAACGCCCTTCTGACCATAGAAGAGCTACGGTACCGGGCCGTAAGCTCTTCACACCGGGCACAGATCGGGAAAGCCGACAGTGCGCTGAATTCAGCGCACTGTCAGCTTTCTGGCAGTATATAGAACTGCCTGTGCCCAAAAGTGGTGAAAGGTCCTCTTTAATTACATGTATAGAGACTTGTATGATCATTTCCAGTCTGTGATCAGCCATATACAGTAACATGATATGGTCCATTACATTTTGGAAGGGTGTGTCTGACCACAACTTTTAGCCAGTTTCCAATGACAACCAGTAGAACAAGGAGAGTAATCCATTACCTTAGAATTGTTTGAGCATTGTAAAGCACAATAGTCACAAAGATACTCCATTTTATTTGGATTGTGTCTCTATATAAAATCTAGGTGGTGTTGAGAGGTGGAAATATCCTTTTACACCTAATATTGTGGGCTAATTATAAATTAATATTTGGAGATGATGATTACGTAAATGGTTGCTTAGCAAATAAGAGACACCAACAAACCAGCCTAAATAAAACAGTGTTTCGTGTAAGCATAAGGATTGCCAGAAGATTTTTAGCGTCTATATCTTTATGCAATTCACCCGCAGACCTGACGGACCTGTTTAGCCGCTGTCAGACCAGTTTATAAACTAGAAACAGTAATAAAGTTCCAGCTAACATACAAGTGAAATGAAAATAAGAGCTAGTTTGGCTTCCCAGGTGATAGCATTACATTATGTAATGGGTAGCTAATGCTTTTTTGCTGCAGGAGGCCACGTGGGGCCTTAACCTTAAAGTAAAGCTCTAAATATGAAAACAAATGTTCTTAAAGGGATTGTATCCCCTATATATTTTACTTACTACAATAAGATACTGATAAATATTTTCTACATGATATATAAGAGTGGTCATCTTGTCGGAGCTGCTGTTATCAGCTGTCAGAAATATGCTTTATAGTAGTCATGTGGCCCATAAGGGTCTGTGGTCTGGAAATCAAATAGAAGTCAATGGAAATGTATTCTAGGCATGCTCTGTGACCTGTGCTAAGGTTATTATACAGGGATAGGAGGTGGGAGGCTCCAGGCAGTGGCGTAACTAACGTTTTGTGGGCCCCCATGCAATCTTTTGTCTGGGGCCCCCTACCTCATCCCTACAATGAATTCTTCATAGTGAGGGTTACGTGTGCTAAGGGGTTTAATCAACCTTAATGTGGTGAGGGTAACCTGTGGGCCTCCTTGGCTTATGTTCAAGATGGAAGTACTGATAGTGTTTATAGGCCCCCAAGGCTCCTGGGCCCTGGTGCGATTGCACCCTCTGCACCCCATCAAGTTACGCTTCTGGCTCCAAGTTTATGTAGGCCCCTCCTTGGGTAATAGAGTTACAATAAGTCCAGTTATGCCTCAGCTTCCTTCATCCATTAGAATATACACCCAGTCACTCTCTGGAAAGAGTTTTCTTGTATCTTTTTTTTTTTTTTTTGTAAATGCAATTAATATAATTTCTTGTAATTTCTTCCAAACCCCCTACCAAAAAACACAAGTGAACATATCCTAAAAAGGAAAGAGAAAGTTATATGCTACAAAGTTTGTATTAGAGCCCTTGTACAGACAGAAAATAGGGTGCTGTACTTGAGATAGGCAAGGGAATTCTTGTGTTTTAACTTTTCCACATTCATAGCCATAACATTTGTAACATATGATGTTTGAGTCTTATTTTTTTGGTGATGAGCTGTAGTTTTTAACAAGAACATGAAAAAATAAATGAATTTGGTATTGCTGTGATCATACTGACCTACATAATATAGGTAACATCTTGGTTTTACCCCATGGTGAACACCGTACAGTTAAATTTATAAGAAAATGACACAAGTAAGGTTTTTTTCAGTTTCACCACATTATAATATTTTTTACAGCTTCCCAGTACACTGTACAGTCTACAGTCTACTAGACATACAGTCGTGGTCAAAAGTTTTGAGAATGATACAAATACTAATTTTTACAAAGTCTACTGCTTCAGTTTTCCTAATGGCAATTTGCATAAACTCCAGAATGTTATAAAGAGTGATCAGCTTAACACCAATTACTTGCAAAGTCAATATTTGCCTAGAAAATGAACTGTATCCCCCAAAACACATTTCAACATCATTGCAGCCCTGCCTTAAAAGGACCAGCTAACATCGTTTCAGTGATTGCTCCATTAACACAGGTGTGGGTGTTGATGAGGAAAGGGCTGGAGATCAATCTGTCATGATTAAGTAAGAATGACACCACTGGACACTTTAAAAGGAGGCTGGTGCTTGGCATCATTGTTTCTCTTCTGTTAACCATGGTTATCTCTAAAGAAACACGTGCAGTCATCATTGCACTGCACAAAAATGGCCTAACAGGGAAGAGTATCGCAGCTAGAAAGATTGCACCTCAGTCAACAATCTATCGCATCATCAAGAACTTCAAGGAGAGAGGTTCCATTGTTGGCAAAAAGGCTCCAGGGCACCCAAGAAAGAACAGAAAGCGCCAGGACCGTCTCTTAAAAGTGTTTCAGCTGCGGGATCGGGCTACCAGCAGTGCAGAGCTTGCTCAGGAATGGAGCAGGCAGGTGTGAGTGCATCTGCACGCACTGTGAGGCGGAGACTCTTGGAGCAAGGCCTGGTCTCAAGGAGGGCAGCAAAGAAGCCACTTCTCTCCAGAAAAAACATCAGGGACAGACTGATATTCTGCAAAAGGTACAGGGAGTGGACTGCTGAGGACTGGGGTAAAGTCATTTTCTCTGATGAATCCCCTTTTTCGATTGTTTGGGACATCTGGAAAATAGCTTATTCGGAGAAGACGAGGTGAGCGCTACCACCAGTCTTGTCTCATGCCAACTGCAAAGCATCCTGAAACCAACACAACATAAGCCCTTGTACGAATCCTTGAATAGAAAAATGAAAAAAAATATGGATTTTGTAATCTTAATATGAATAAATGGATTTATATTAAGCTATGATGATGACATATATGCCATATTTTACATATGATTTAATATATGCCCATTGACATTCATTCACTATATATATTGCAGGATTCAAGTTCCCATTTCCATCTCCTTTGTCTAAGCACATGAAACAGTTACCAAAGAATGTAAATCTAAATCTCAGCCGACTTGATATATTTGTACTCTGTTCCTGTCTGACTAATGATTTTAGTGAAATGTTATTGCATAATAATTCTGTTTAATTTGATGGCGAACTGTAGTTATTAAAGATATAGCACTGCCCTAGGGTTACATGTGGCAGAGATGAGAGCTTCTAGCCCTACCTAGAAATCTAATAATAAATTATCACAAGACAAATATTATTCTACTATAAATTATTCCAAGCAGTGGTCTGCAAACTTGAGTTTCCAAGACGGCTGTGAAGCAGCTGGTGGCTGTCAGTACATGCTGGGATTTGTAGTTTTGCTAAGGCTGAAGAACCACAGCTTGCAGGCCACTTGTAGACTACAAAGAGAAGCCAGTGTGTCTGCCCTAACACAATGCAGACGTGTCCATATGCCGCTAATTATCTTATTATAGGAACATGTTGTGCAGGATGGGAACAGCTTCATCTGTATTACAGACCTGATTCCATTCTCCAGATTCACAAGTTAGCTTCCCTTCTGACAAATAATATGAGCTGTTAGGTACACTAGGTCCATGTGTTGTGTTCACATGAATGTCCTGCCTGTCCACATGCAGACTAGTGAGGATGACTTCATTATTCAAAGCTAGCCGGATCACAAAGCCTGTTGTTTATTTGTTGAGTTCTGCTACCCCTCCTCTTGTTATGTGAAGATGAACTGGAAAAGTTAGGGAATTATGGAGGATGTAACTTGCCAGTTTCTCATGGCAGGTCAGAGCCCCATAAGTAAAGTAAATAAGCGGTCTTAGAATCTCACGTACATGCTTTATAAAATAGATAGGGGATGAATACCTGTGGAAATAGCCGGGAATATATTACATATGAAAAGTAAGTCATCAAAGGGTACCGGCCACCACCTCGCTGCCGAAACTACTGGCAGCATAAAACCCGACATGGTCCCTCATGGTAGAGAATATTGTTTTAGAAAAAACAACATTTTAAACGTGAGACAGGAATGGGAAAGATGAGTCCAGACCCAAAGAGATGTGTCCAGGAACAGCGAGATGAGTCTACAAACAGGGAGATGAGTCCAGACACAAGGAGATGAGTCTGGGAACAGGGAGATGAGTCCAGACACAAGGAGATGAGTACAGACACAGGGAGATGAGTCCAGACATAGGGAGATGAGTACAGACACAGGGAGATGAGTACAGACACAGGGAGATGAGTCCAGACACAGGGAGATGAGTACAGACACAGGGAGATGAGTCCAGACACAAGGAGATGAGTCTACAAACAGGGAGATGAGTCTAGGAACAGGGAGATGAGTCCAGACACAGGGAGATGAGTCCAGACACAAGGAGATGAGTTCAGGAACAGGAAGTTGAGTCCAGACATAGGGAGATGAGTCAAGACAAAGGGAGATGAGTCCAGACACAGGGAGATGAGTCTAGGAACAGGGAGATGAGTCCAGACACAGGGAGATGAATCCAGACACAGGGAGATGAGTCCAGACACAGGGAGATGAATCCAGACACAGGGAGATGAGTCCGGACACAGGAAAATGAGTCTAGGAACAGGGAGATGAGTCCAGACACAGGGACATGAGTCTAGGAACAGGGAGATGAGTCCAGACACAGGGAGATGAGTCCAGACACAGGGAGATGAGTCTAGGAACAGGGAGATGAGTCCAGACACAGGGAGATGAGTCCAGACACAAGGAGATGAGTCCAGACATAGGGAGATGAGTCCAGACATAGGGAGATGGGTCCAAACATGGAGAGATGAGTCCAGACACAAGGATATAAGTCCAGAAAGAGGGAGATGAGTCTAGGAACAGGGAGATGAGTCCACTATGGACTCTCCGTGCTTTGCTCAGCTTGCGTTCACCCATAGAGATAGACTTGACAAGGAAGCAGAGCCATTGAAACCACACAGCAAACTCTTCTCTACCCCCTTATTTTAAAACTATGTTTTCTCTGAAACACAGTTGTGTTCCAGAATAAAATGTAACATTCTGCCTTTAGGGACCGAGTTGTGATTTCACGCTGCCTGTGGTTACAAGACATGTTCCCTTGAAAAAGTGTTTTTTCCAAGAATCTTTAAAATAAGTAAATCCAAGTTACAGTGTTTCGTCAAGCTGTTGAAAAAATCTATTTACCTTGTCTAGAAATCTTAGTGACATATACATCTTCCACAAGGGTGTTACACATGGTGGTCCTATTGGTCATTATCATGCTTCCAATGGAGTAGGAATAACTTGAAATTTAATGAGTTATTTCCATGCATGCGAGACCAGCATAGTCTATGGGATGAGGGTTCCATAAAAGTGAATACAGAGTACTAACTGCAGTCATGCAACGGGAGTCAGGGACCCAGTTCTTAAAACAGATGCAAGTAAAAGAGGCATGGATGTGCCATAAATGTCCCAGATGGGCATATCCATTTAAATAAAAATTTAAGGGTTTCTCCAGAGAGCCTGTGAATACTGACGTCCTATGAGGCTTTAAGGTGTCAAATCCAGGAGTTCCAAATGGGTTTCACCCCAGGTCACATCATCCAAACCAGCACTTAGTCCTCGAGTCACTCTACCTCTTCTCCCATTTCCCAGATACTTGGCACAATTGTGTACAATTATTACGATTGCTGGTTTGGACATTATTAGGTTAGCAGAATTGGAATTGGAAAGGATATTTTATAAAATGCCCTAATTTTTCAATGGTTTTATAAAAAAAAAATAAAGTTGGAAAGGAGATAATAGAGATGAGCTATTGGAACCAAACCCATTGCAGTCCTTGTGCACTAAAAAGAAGTTTCATCATATATTGAAATCACTTTTAAGAAATTATTGAATAATATAACCTGTAAAGGATATCAATATACATGATTTGCATTCAGGAACAAATTAGGAATTGGTGATTTCACTAAAGTTATCTCATGAAAATATTCTGTTTGCAGTGTATGTCTGTCCTTTGAAAGGTCAACCATCCCAAATTCTACTATGTGTTTATTCACTCACACCTACGTCTCATCACTGCCTGATCCCAATTTCCAATCCTTTGACCCTAAGTTCATTGACAAGGTTATGAGAATGTCCTGCTCTGACTAATGCTGGACTTCATCACTACATCCTGACTAATGCTATATAATGGACGCGCTTTCCAAGAACTGCTTTGTTTTAGACCAGCTGGACAGCACAGAGAAACCAGCGTTGCCCTCTGGAAATTTCTGTCATCGAATGCGAGAAACTTTACTGACAGGCAAAGACAGAACCTCCTGAGTGACGTATGTTTTAGCAAGGCTAAACACAGTAGATCAGTCTTGGCGACTACCTTCCTGAGACCTTCTGTCCCAGACTCCTCTAGATAAAAACAAAGACCTCAGTAATAGCAAACACTCCTTACGAAATGTTACTATATACAAAAGAAAAGTAAAAGTGTTTCTCTTTCAAATGAAGAACTATTCTAGAGTGGGAGTTATTTATGAACTTGGGAGGAGCAGACACACAGCAATGGGCCCCTGTACGTGCACCTTATATGGGCTTCTAACTCTCATGATAAAGCGTCCCCCATTACACCAAATCCCATTAGATAGCTACCGTACTTCCCGATTTTAGAGTATCGGTGGCCCCTCTTACTTACTGGGCTTCTGTCCATCCCTGGAACTATTACCAGTCTCCATTAACAATGGACATACAGGGTAGACTGATGAGGACGGAGGACCTAACAACTTTCTAGACTCAACCTTTATCCAGGTATGATTGGTCTATAGCATTTATAGTGCAACAATGGCTTACTGGAGAAAGAGACTATTCGGTCACTAAAGGATTTGACCTAGAGATTAACCCCTGGAGCAGAGTCTACGGGAGCGTGTGTACTTCCCTCCACTTACCTATAGGGAATCCCTAGATTGCTAACCCTGGAGTGTTCTCCATAAGTCTCACCTGAAACAAGCTGGACTTCCCAAATGTCATTAGAGAAGTAATAGGCAAGAACCACAGTAAGGCAGAGCATAGGTAGAAGCAAGCGGAACACATTTGATATGTTTCTGTTATGGAGTTACCAGTCGAACAATTCCCACAAAATGGCTGATAATAGAGAGTAGTAAAACAAGTTAAATCTGACAATGCGTAAGGAGATAGATATAAGGCACCCCAAATGTTCTTCACCAGAGCCTAATGCAAAACTGGCTGGTCTTATACTGAATTTGGACAAAGGTTACCATCCCAGTAGTGGGAACCGAAAAAATAGAATTCAGCACTGAAAAAACATAAGTATTAAAAATGTTAAAATTTTAATCTCCATATGAGAAGTGCTCAGTGCTTCAGACTCTGCTGAATACAAAACAAGACCCTCCGTACCACTCACTAGGCAGCTCAAAAACAGGAGAGTTGAATTGTATCCAGGCCAGGGTCAATCCAAGTCAGCGTCAAAATCAGAAGACAAGAGAATATCTTTCAAACAAACCAAGGTCAGTATTACAGCTACGAATATATATATATATATATATATATATATATATATATATATATATAGATATAGATATATATATATGATCTGAAGCCAAACTTAGGGTGAATTCACACTGAGTAAACGCTAGCTTATTCTGAACGTAAAACACGTTCAGAATAAGCGGCGTCTAAAGCAGCTCCATTCATTTCTATGGGAGCGGGGATACGAGCGCTCCCCATAGAAATGAATGGGCTGCTTCTTTCACTCCGTGCAGTCCCATTGAAGTGAATGGGGAGTGCCGGCGTGTACGCTCCGGCATGAGCAGAGCTTGCCGTATACGCCGGCACTCCCCATTCACTTCAATGGGACTGCTCGCAGTGAAAGAAGCAGCCCATTCATTTCTATGGGGAGCGCTCGTATCCCCGCTCCCATAGAAATGAATGGAGCTGCTTTAGACGCCGCTTATTCTGAACGTGTTTTACGTTCAGAATAAGCTAGCGTTTACTCAGTGTGAATGCACCCTTAGTAAGTAAATAACTAATAGCAGGCACCTGAAACATAGAGAACAGGCCTTAAATATCCATCCGAAATTGGTGATAGGTTCAGCATAACAAAGCTCTGACAGCTACAGAACACAACAGGGACTTGTAGCTGAGAGTGAAAAAGTATGTTTTTCACAGCCATGTGTACATCCGAGGGTAATCCGTTTTGAAGGATCCCTCATAGGTTTCAGTTTATTCAAGGGTCCATGAAAAGGGAAAGTAATAGTCATAGCAATAGTCACTAAAACTTTGTTCAATTTCAGATGTTCTTGATATGGAAGCCCCTTTATTCTTATGAAGGATTTTTATTTATACTTCTTGATGAAGGCGGACATTAATTTTTCCTCCCTTTTCTTTGTGAGCATAGAATTTGGGCTGCTAATGTAAATATTATGATGCTGGGGGGTTTTGGCCAAAAGATCATTCAAATTCAATCTGAGTATACTTAGATCCAACTGATATGTATCAGTTGAGTTACATTTATGTCGCTATTGGAGTTTGTTGTTATATATGTATTGTATATAATCTGGGCGCTATAACAGTGACTCATACGAGCACCAATCCAGTTTCTCTGTACAATAGCCACCATGATTGTTATTAGGGCCGAGGAATGGTCATAAATAGCAATGGGGCCTACGTGGGTTGCTCTAACTGATGTTATCAAGAGTTCTTTAACTAGGATGTAATCCAGTCTCTGAAATAATTTTTTTTTTTTTCAAATTTCTTTTTTACTTTTAATTTTTGACCCTCTAGGGTCACAGAATACAATGCTAGCACAGCGATCCCAGCCAAAATGGTCTGCCCGAAACATCAGGAAAGGGTTAAGTACACAGATGGAGCGCAGATCCTCCAAATTTTATTATCATTTTATCATTTGTTTTTGAATTGTACTATAAATGGTAACTATAATCATGCACTTCAGTGATCACGTGTTATTTTATTAAAGTATTTATACAAATAGATTTTGAACAATATAATACAAGAAAAATATATACAATAAAATTAGATAGAGATGTAGAAAAGTTGAATCTGATAATATGTTGGCATCTGATAACTCACTTCAGAAGCCATTGAAACTGTCAGGTTAAAGAGTTCATCCGGTTTTTGAAAATTTACATCCTCTTTATATTAATTGTAGACCCCTCCCCCCTCCCCCACATATCAGCTGTTTCCCCTGCAGTGCTTCCTTACCATATACAGTACATTTGATAGCATTGTAAGTACTACAGCAGTTCGCCCATAGACTCACATGGAGCAATCATTTCAGTACTCACAACAGCCACTATGAAAAGTACAGTAACAGCTGATATGCGGGAATCCCTGCAGCCAGACTCCTGCCGATTAGAGATGAGCGAACCTTGTTCGGAACAGCCGTTCCGAATAGCACGCTCCCATAGAAATGAATGGATGTAGCCGGCATCCGGGGGGTTAAACACCCGGCCGCCGGCAAAGTCTGCGTGCCAGCTACGTCCATTTATTTCTATGGGTGCGTGCTATTCGAAACGGCTGTTTCGAATAGTGTTCGCTCATCTCTACTGCCGATATAAAATTGATGACAGGCAGAGTGCTGGAATCCAGATATACAGTATTAGCAGTGCCGCACCTCCCATGAGGCGACCTGAAGCGACCGCTTCAGGCGGCGCTATGCCAGGGCCCCAGGGAGGGCGGCATTTTTGCTTACCTAAGCCAGTCCAGGACAAGCTGTCTTGGACTGGCTTAGCACCGAGCGGTGGATTGGGGAGGCCGCTGGAGCAGCGCTTCTCCAGCGGCTTCCCCTCACGCTCAGGTAGAGAGCAGGTCCTCTCCCTGCCTGCTCTCTGCCTGCGAACACCGCTAAGCCCCGACCCATTAGCTTCGCCCCGCCCCCTTCGCTCCACCATGCCCCCTCCGCTCCACCCCCTCCTCCCGGGGGGATGGGGGGCGGCTTTTCTGTTGTCCGCGAAAAGGGCAGGTTCACCCCTGTATATTAGCCCCAGGTTTCTGACGTATGTGTGGTCCAGGGCAGATCTGGAGTAGGCTTCAGGCCTGGTGTAGATCCTGGGCTCATTACTGGGCCAGAAAAAGGCTGCAGATCCTGCATCGTGCTGCTCGCCACAGTTAGGCGTAGATGGCTGCAGCAGGAGATACAGCATTACATGCTACCTATTTGCATGAAGAATCTATGTCTGCTGTAGAAGGTGTTTTCTACAGTTGAGCTAAATCCTGAGTTTCGTGAAGAGTAGGATAATGAGATGACAATTGTACTTATGTGAATCTTCCGTATAAGAACCCAGAGGAACAGTTACATATAGATAAAATACATAGCATGAGTCATTTGAGACATATACTTAATGTTAGTTTATGCTCTAAAACTGTATGTGGAGATGCTGAATCAAACACTATGGCTTTGTGTTTTAAGGAAAATTAAGGTAATTTTTTCTATCACAGGATTCACTAGAATAGGCACACAATTCAGTGAGGAATCTAATGTAGGGCATTTGGGAGACAGTTTCAAGCAGCTCCCGGAATAGATGTAGTGAGGGAGGATTGACACTGTATTTGTATCCCAAGGGTCGAGACTCTGAGAGACTGTTTTAATATAACATTATGGGAAGTGTTTCAAGACGCATTTCCAGGTGACATCGAGGGACTCCCACAATGCATAATGGACTACATTAATGCGACCACCCCGGGAGAACCGTGCAGGAGGCTGGACTGTCACGGTGACCTTATTGGCACCAGAACTCCCAGGAGAGGTGCACAGGGTAATAGGCAGAGTCAGTTAGTTGTGACGCCAGTTGGAGTATTGAGACACCCGCTGGTCCCTGGGCTGAGATGGTGATGTGGGTGTCAGTGCTCTACTCCAACAAAGAGCTTTAGCCCAGGGCTTAGCTGTAAGGAAGGCAATGTCCAGGCCTGGATCAGTAGAAGTGCTCACTGCTTTATTGTAACAGGCATCTGCTGGTCACTTGTCCTGTAGCAGTGAGCTGTGGCACAGTGGCTTGTAGCTGGCTGACACCTTCCCATGTATTAGCAGAGAGTCTAAGATGTCTGCAGATCCAGATTATGGTCTACTGCAGGGGCTCAGTTACCTTGTAGAGGTCGGTGCAGGCTGCCAGGGTTATAGCTCTGCTCAGCCTGATATAAGCCTGTCCTCTTACTGATAGTGATGGGGGCGCTGTCACACAGCTTCTCTGTCCTGCTACTGCTGCTATGGCAATCCTCACAACACAGTGTCTGAAACACAAGATGGCCACTGCCACCCTTCTCCTTGCTCCTCCTTCCCTGGTTGCTTACAGAATACTACTTCCTGTCTCTGCTATGACTATTTCCTGTTCCAGCTACAGATCCACTCACTATAGTGTGTGTTGCTATGGAGACCACAGCTCACTAGGACAAGTGAAACCAGAGAACAATAGCTCAACAACATTACACAAATGAATACAGAATAAACATGGCAACATATACAAACTATCATAACATGTAAGGCACTTCTATGGCCAAATAACCATTAGTAACTCCTGTGAGGGGGTTACATCCCTCCCTTCTTGAATGTAGCACGTCCTCAGGCTACCAATAACACAGAAAACAGTCAATGGCTTAAATATCCCATAGTCCAAAGTAAATGGAATAAACATTAAATGGGTTAGGAACAAATAATAAACATAGAGGTAGAACTTTGGGCAGTCCAAGCATGGTGTCGCCACTATGGCACCAGGTATATGGCTTATTTGTTGAAGTGAAGATAAACAAAAGTTTCCAAGGCAGATGATCAGCTGAAATGCACAGTCTACTATGGCTGATCTTGGCATGCTCCTTTAAGGGCTGTAGCGAACTGAGGGTTTACCCTTGTTTATCCTTTGGGATCTCCTTTGAGAAATTGTTTCAGGCTCTGAGGCCTCCTCTCTGTCAACAGGGAGTACCTGAGTATCCGGAGTCTCTGATACAAAGTCCTCTAAGGAAATGGAGTCACTTGTTTCCCTTGACACAGAAGGAGTCTCTCTTTGCAACGGTGTAACCGTAGGTCTCACAAAGAAGTATAAGTTAGGGGAAGCCAGAGCAAGTCCTAATTCTGTACAATGTTGGCCAGGAATGGGTATACATGGTAATGTCCGTCTTGGTTGTGACAGAGCGTGTGGAGTAGCCGGTAACCGACGGGTCACTCTTGGACTGGTATAAGAGGAGGGACAGACTTTGAGATCATCTCGAGACACTAACTGGGATGGACCTTCTCCATCCTCTGGAACAATTTTACACACTTTAGGGTTATCATGTGGTGCCTCTTGGACAACATAGGCTTTGTCTTCCCAACGATCCTCTAACTTATGATGCCTAACATGTCGCCTTTTTAGGACCTTATCTCCAGGTTGCAAGGGTTGAGCATTTGCTCCTTTGTCATACTGGAGAGGCTGTTTGTGTCTAGCCTGGTCCAGAGATTTACACACAAGTTCCTGAAGTTCTCTATTAACCCTTAGTCTTTCTGCTACCCAAGTGTCATTTGGTAAAGGTGGGGACCTAACCTCTGTAATCACTCCCATTTGGTGATCAGCGGGGAGCTGTCCTAACTGTCCTCTAAGGAGGTATGCAGGAGTGTACCCTGTGGAATCCTGTCTGGTGTTATTATAGATCTCAGTGATCTCTGGCAATAGCTCTGGCCACTCAGATCGTTTTTCACGGGCAACTGTTCTCAGCATGTTGATAATGATTTGATTGGCTTTTTCACAAAGCCCATCACCCTGGGGATGGTAAGCTGTAGTGCGGATCTTTTGACACCCATAGAGGTTGCAGAACTCTTGAAAAAGTTCTGACTCAAATGCAGGTCCTTGATCAGTAAGGATCTTTTCAGGATAACCGTAGGGTCGCCCAAAATGTCTTTGGAATTCCCGAGCTGCTGTTTTACCAGTGAGATCTTTTACTGGGACTACAACCATGAATTTTGAAAAATGATCAATCATTGTTAGTGCATAAGTGTAACCTGACCGACTTGGAGTCAACTTGACGTGGTCAAGCGCTACCAACTCTAGTGGTCTGACTGTGACAATGCCCTGTAGAGGGGCCCGTTGGTTAGATCCTCTCCACAAAGCACATTGTGCACAATCCCGGCACCACTGTTCAATTTGAGGGCGCATTCCCACCCAGTAGAAACGATCCTTAATGGTTCGTTCTGTCTTTTGGGCATTGAAATGTCCTGACTGATTATGATACGCATCCAAGATCAAAGGAGCGTCTTGTCTTGGTATCACAATCTGAAACACTCGCTCATGGGTACGAGGATTTACATAACGGCGGACCAGTTTTCCCTGCAGATAGGTTAAACGACCGCGCTCTCGCCAAAGATTTTGAAGTTCAGGGCTTGCATTGTTATCTAGACCTATTGAATTAGAATCTTTTAAAAGGTCTTTTAATCTTTGCAATGTTGGATCTTGTTTTTGGACTTGTTCCCAATCCATATGATGGAGGGACTCAACTTGCACGGAATTTTAAGGTAAACTGATAATTGGCAAGACGTGAAGCCCAACGCTGCTCAATTGCTCCCAATTTGGCAGTGCTAAGATGGGTCAGAGGATTATTATCTGTGTATGCAACAAAAGGAGTGGCGGTGAGATAATGATGGAATTTTTCGGTAACCGCCCAAACCAAGGCCAGAAACTCCAACTTAAAGGAGCTATAGTTAGAGTCATTACGTTCAGTTGCCCGAAGCGAACGACTGGCAAATGCAATGGGTCTAATCAAACCTTCTTGTTTCTGGGAAAGGACAGCACCAAGTCCAGTTTTACTTGCGTCTGTTTGCAGAATGAACGGTTTACTGTAATCAGGGTAAGCAAGGACATTTGGACCGACTAAGGCCGCTTTTAACTCCTCAAATGCTTTTTGCATTTCAGGGGTCCATTGGATAGTTGGACTCTTACCAGATCGGGTGGTAGACTGACCTATCAGTACAGCCTGTAAGGGTGCAGCAATCCGGGCAAAGTTTTTTACAAATCGACGGTAATAACCGGCGAACCCAAGGAATCTACGGATGTCTTTTACCGTTTCAGGAGTTGGCCAGTCGCGTATCCGTTCAGTGTACTGAGGATCTGGCGACACCCCATCAGCGCTCACAATGTGTCCCAGGTATTGGATTTCAGATTTTAGGAGATGGCATTTGGAAGGTTTGAGTTTCAGACCATAGCGATCCAAAGACTCAAACACTCTCGCAAGGTGATCCAAATGCTCTGCATATGTTCTGGAGTAAACAATTATATCATCCAGATATAACAGGACAGACTCAAAGTTTAGATGACCTAAACAGAACTCCATGAGCCGTTGGAATGCGGCAGGCGCATTGCACAACCCAAATGGCATCCGGTCAAATTCAAACAGACCCATTGGTGTTGTGAAGGCAGTTTTTTCAGCATCAGCTGGGGACATAGGGACCTGCCAGTATCCACTGGTAAGGTCCAGAACAGAGAAGTAGGCTGCAGACTGAAGAGCTGCAAGGGACTCCTCTATCCGGGGCAGCGGATACGCATCCTTGTGGGTGATATCATTCAATTTGCGGTAATCCACGCAAAGGCGAATGGTACCGTCCTTCTTTTTGACAAGTATTAAGGGAGCAGCCCAAGGGCTTCGGCTGTCCCTTATGACACCAGAATCCTTCATGTTTTGGAGTAAGCCTTTTACTTGTTGGTATTGTGCTGGGGGAATGGGCCTATGTCTTTCCTTGATGGGAGGATGATCACCAGTTTGAATTGTGTGTTCCACTGCAGTGACATGCCCAAAGTCCATAGGGGACTTGCTGAAAATGTGTTCGAATTCGTGAACTACCCGCAATACCCCTTGCAGCTGAGATGAAGGCGTCTCAGGGGTTCCAAGGTGAATCTCTTGCCACCATTCTTTTTGCTCCCCAGTGGGGTTACATGTGGGTTGTGAATTGGTGGTCTGAGCTCCACAATGGACTCTCTGGAGGCAATCAGCATCCTGAACTCTGGATAATTTGGCAACCACTGTATACCGTGGTAGTGTAACTTCAGAATCCCCAAAATTCAACAATTGTACAGGGACTCATCCATGGGTCACCTTAGCCAAACTACGGGCAGCAATAACTGTACGATCCGTAGGCATTGACTCGATGAGCACGGAGTAATCCCTGCCTTTGACACCAAACCTGGCCCGGCACCAGACCATCATCACATGACCAGGTGGTAAGATGATGGGTCTAGCGTCAGTCACCCTAGCTTTTCCGATCTCACCTTGGGAAAGTTGGACCTGTTGTTGTTGGACCAAAACCTTAATGGCCTTATGGTAGATGTGTCTCTCTTTTGGAGCGGCTATTTGAAGAGTGTCAGACAAGGCAGCAATGGCTTCATCAAAACAATTAACTAGGACATTGGTCCCAATAATGATGGAGGGAGTGTCTCTGTCTTTGGCAACGTCCACAATGACAATCCCTTGATCCTTCAGTTCGGTTTTGCCAATCTTAAGGGTGGCTAGGAAGTATCCTACCTGTTTAAGTTCTTGTCCATTGCTGGCAATTAGAGTCACCTGCTCATGAGGATTGCATGGTTGTAGCTGATCTCGAGACCAATATTTTTCAAACTGGGCAAGGGGCATGGTAGCCATCTGTGATCCCGTATCCAAGAGAGCAGTCAGTGGGATGTTGTTCATATTGATGGAAAGGATAGGACGGTCTCCAATGAAACGTCGGCCCCATTCAGGTGATAGTGGACCATAGTGGTGGTTGTCTCCTGGGGGTAGGTCCTCTGCCCCAGGATGGCCTAGTTTAAAGACTGGCATTCTCGTTCAACGTGTCCTGGTAAATGACAACTTCGACAGATGGGCCTTCCGGATGAATCAAACTGGTCCGTGACCCTGCGACCAGGTCGGAATAACGGTCTGCGTGAATACTGACGTGGCGAAGGTCGCTGCCAGTGCCGGGATGAGGGAGACCTCGGTGGTGTCAGCTGAAGGTCATCCACTTTTTTGCAAAGCTTAATTAGATTCTTTGAAAGTTCAGCGATTTGTCCTTGGAGTTCAAGGTTGGAGTCAGAAGGTTGGATCTGTGTGCACTGAGCAATGGGTTGTTGGATTACACAGGGCGGAGGTGCTGTAGAAGCTGAGGGCACATTATGCCGCTCCTCTGGCATTGTGTCCACTTTAAGGATTTGGATGGCTGTCTCTTTAAATAGGTTGAAGGGTCGGTCGGGGTCTTGAGAGTTAAGCATACGTAGTTGCATTTTAACTGCATCAGGTGTAGCACCCTCGATGAATTGCTCCTTCAGCGTGCAATCATAATTGTGAAGCTCATGAGGATCTAGTTGCGCAACCTGGCGGAGAGCTTCATCCAAGCTCAGAGCATAGTCTCTAAGACTTTCACCTGCGTTCTGCTTGCGGCTAAAGAACCGAGCTTTTAGTTCTGACAGAGTCTTAGTTTCAAATATGGCGCGCAGTTTATCAAAAATTTGCTTAACAGTTTGTTTCTCCTTAACATCCCAGGACTTAACTTCACGGAGGGCTGCTCCTCCCATCTGACCCATTAACATAGCAACCTTCTGCTCAGCAGTGAGGGGATAAACTTTGAAAGTCGCTTGCATCTTTTCTTTAAAGTCCTTTAGAGTATTTGGCTCGCCTACATAGAGTGGCAGCCATGGCATGCCTGGGTAATAAGGCATTGTGATTGGCATTACTGCAGCTGTGGGGGCTGAAACACTACACCCCTCTTCCTCATCTTCACTACTGAACCCTTGGTGTTTAAAACTGACAAAATCCCTTTTTTCTTTGTTCCTAAACATACTGGAGGTACGTGGCTCACCTGATGTTGCCTGTGCTGTAGATTCAGGTATAGCGTGCGATGCAGGGCCAAGATGGCGATATTGCACAGTGTCGCAGTCACAGATCCTTTTTCCTGCCAGCAGCTCAAGTGCCTCCCTTCTTTTTTTCAATGGCACAGCAATCCTGTTCGTGACGCCAACTGCGACCACCCCGGGAGAACCGTGCAGGAGGCTGGACTGTCACGGTGACCTTATTGGCACCAGAACTCCCAGGAGAGGTGCACAGGGTAATAGGCAGAGTCAGTTAGTTGTGACGCCAGTTGGAGTATTGAGACACCCACTGGTCTCTGGGCTGAGATGGTGATGTGGGTGCCAGTGCTCTACTCCAACAAAGAGCTTTAGCCCAGGGCTTAGCTGTAAGGAAGGCAATGTCCAGGCCAGGATCAGTAGAAGTGCTCACTGCTTTATTGTAACAGGCATCTGCTGGTCACTTGTCCTGTAGCAGTGAGCTGTGGCACAGGGGCTTGTAGCTGGATGACACCTTCCCATGTATTAGCAGAGAGTCTAAGATGTCTGCAGATCCAGATTATGGTCTACTGCAGGGGCTCAGTTACCTTGTAGAGGTCGGTGCAGGCTGCCAGGGTTATAGCTTTGCTCAGCCTGATGTAATCCTGTCCTCTTACTGATAGTGATGGGGGCGCTGTCACACAGCTTCTCTGTCCTGCTACTGCTGCTATGGCAATCCTCACAACACAGTGTCTGAAACACAAGATGGCCACTGCCACACTTCTCCTTGCTTCTCCTTCCCTGGCTCTTACAGAATACTACTTCCTGTCTCTGCTATGACTATTTCCTGTTCCAGCTACAGATCCACTCACTATAGTGTGTGTTGCTATGGAGACCACAGCTCACTAGGACAAGTGAAACCAGAGAACAATAGCTTAACAACATTACACAAATGAATACAGAATAAACATGGCAACACATACAAACAATCATAACATGTAAGGCACTTCTATGGCCAAATAACCATTAGTAACTCCTGTGAGGGGGTTACATTAATGTCTGTGTGGACAGCGCGGTATCAACTAGAAAGGTGAGGTGTTTCTCCAATAACAAACCATGGATCAACTCTGAGATTAAAGGGGTTCTATCAGCAAAATCCTGCAGATAGAGCCCCACATATGCGTACATAGCCTTTAAAAAGGCTATTCAGGCACCGTAAATGTTAAATTAAACTACCCCCCCCCCCGTTTTAAAATAATAACTTAAAAAAGAATGTTCTCTACTTACGGAACGTGCACCCTGGGCGGGCATTCAGGGTGCGCCGTCTTCTTCTTCCCCGCCTCTTCTTCCTCTGACGTCTTCGGGTCCCGTCCTCCTCCGGCGCTTGCTCACGGACACTGATAAAAAAAAATAGCCCGGGCGCATGCGCAGTAGCCGTAGTAGAAGTCGCATGCTACTGCGCATGCGCCCGGGCTATTTTTTTTTAGGGCTCAACCCTATTCATGTACAGTCCTATGAAAAAGTTTGGGCACCCCTATTAATCTTAATCATTTTTAGTTCTAAATATTTTGGTGTTTATAACAGCCATTTCAGTTTGATATATCTAATAACTGATGGACACAGTAATATTTCAGGATTGAAATGAGGTTTATTGTACTAACAGAAAATGCGCAATATGCATTAAACCAAAATTTGACCGGTGCAAAAGTATGGGCACCTCAACAGAAAAGTGACATTAATATTTAGTACATCCTCCTTTTGCAAAGATAACAGCCTCTAGTCGCTTCCTGTAGCTTTTATTCAGTTCCTGGATCCTGGATAAAGGTATTTTGGACAAACAATTCAAGTTCAGTTAAGTTAGATGGTCGCCGAGCATGGACAGCCCGCTTCAAATCATCCCACAGATGTTCAATGATATTCAGGTCTGGGGACTGGGATGGCCATTCCAGAACATTGTAATTGTTCCTCTGCATGAATGCCTGAGGATTTGGAGCGGTGTTTTGGATCATTGTCTTGCTGAAATATCCATCCCCGGCGTAATTTCAACTTCGTCACTGATTCTTGAACATTATTCTCAAGAATCTGCTGATACTGAGTGGAATCCATGCGACTCTCAACTTTAACAAGATTCCCGATGCCGGCATTGGCCACACAGCCCCAAAGCATGATGGAACCTCCACCAAATTTTACAGTGGGTAGCATGTGTTTTTCTTGGAATGCTGTTTCTTTTTGGACGCCATGCATAACGCCTTTTTTTATAACCAAACAACTCAATTTTTGTTTCCAAAATGAAGCTGCCTTGTCCAAATGTGCTTTTTCATACCTCAGGCAACTCTATTTGTGGCGTACGTGCAGAAACGGCTTCTTTCTCATCACTCTCCCATACAGCTTCTATTTGTGCAAAGTGCGCTGTATAGTTGACCGATGCACAGTGACACCATCTGCAGCAAGATGATGCTGCAGCTCTTTGGAGGTGGTCTGTGGATTGTCCTTGACTGTTCTCACCATTCTTCTTCTCTGCCTTTCTGATATTTTTCTTGGCCTGCCACTTCTGGGCTTAACAAGAACTGTCCCTGTGGTCTTCCATTTCCTTACTATGTTCCTCACAGTGGAAACTGACAGGTTAAATCTCTGAGACAACTTTTTGTATCCTTCCCCTGAACAACTATGTTGAACAATCTTTGTTTTCAGATCATTTGAGAGTTGTTTTGAGTAGCCCATGATGCCACTCTTCAGAGGAGATTCAAATAGGAGATCAACTTGCAATTGGCCACCTTAAATACCTTTTCTCATGATTGGATACACCTGGCTATGAAGTTCAAAGCTCACTGAGGTTACAAAACCAATTTTGTGCTTCAGTAAGTCAGTAAAAAGTAGTTAGGGGAATTCAAATCAATAAAATGATAAGGGTGCCCATACTTTTGCACCGGTCAAATTTTGGTTTAATGCATATTGCACATTTTCTGTTAGTACAATAAACCTCATTTCAATCCTGAAATATTACTGTGTCTATCAGTTATTAGATATATCAAACTGAAATGGCTGTTGCAAACACCAAAATATTTAGAACAAAAAATGATTAAGATTAATAGGGGTGCCCAAACTTTTTCATAGGACTGTATATATCATTAATAGGGTTGAGCGATCGGGATCGGGAAAGATTGGATCCTGATCGGCGATCGAGCAAATTTCACGATCGTGATCGGGATCAGCTGGAAAATGATCGAATTTGATTTTAAAAATAATCCTGAAATCTCAAGATCGTCTCACTCCTACTGCATAGGTATCTATAAGTAGGCTTCTTTTCTAAAGTGGGCACCTTAGGCGACAGGGCTTGTGCAGACCCTTTGATAGTCCAGGTAAAGGTTCCACATATCCCTGAAGTAGCTCAAGTGACCCATGTATGAATTGGCTTAGGTCTCCTGTGGTGGGTCGCTCACCAGTACACAAGTAGGATATTTTACCTGCAAGCAATTTCTCCTAATGTAAAGAACTGTCTCTGCTTTGTCTCTTTCACATAATTCTAATCTCTTCTGGCGGGATTCAAAGGGCCCCGTAAATTGCACGTTCTGTTTTCTCTTCAAAGAGAACATTAGAGAACAAAGTGAGTGACAAAAACAAGAAGGATCTGTTGGGCCTGGGAGATCGGTATCAGACAGGCAGACCGAATCAGTGGTGGTGGTGATGAGGATGATGATGATACAAGAGAGGAGATGAATATGATATTTGCAGCTATATGGTAGTATTAGGTAGGTTACATAGCCTCAATGAAATAGGCTGAGCACATGGGTGTTACACACGCCTAAGCGCCTGTCAATGACTCAACTGCTTTTTACGAAGCATATGGAAGATTATGACATGAATCCAATGGTAAAATAATAAATATAATGAAAAGAAACCAACTGGATGTGTAGCACATTTTTGGATATGAAAAGACATAAAAGACTTTATAAGGAAGGTAAATAAACTGAAAATCATAGAATGGTAGAAGATTAAAGGGATATTTCCATCTCCAGGATCATATTTAAACTTGTAGTATAAGCAAACTGAAGTGCTTTACCCAATACACTGCTTTATCTATCCTCGTCTGTGAGATACAGCTGAATATGTGCTCTCGGTATTTATAGCTATTGCCTAGGTTCGGACCACTAGCTATCTAGCTGTAGTAGTTGGCTGACTTAATCCCTGTTCCCGTATACTTTTCTGTCTGACTGATGGCTAATAGCTCTGCAAAGTGCATTTAACTACTGAGCCCTGATAAGAGCAGTACAAGTGCTTGATCAGAGACTCTGTTATCTCTGTATTAGAGATGAACAAATATACTCGATCGAATACCTGCGTCGCATAGCTCCTGTTGCAAAAGCACTTCCGGAGCTTCGAATTTTTACTGCCCCTCCCACCTTCCCTGCCGCCGGCAGCTATGCGGCGCAGGTATTCGATCGAGTATATTCGCTCATCTCTACTCTGTATGTAAATCTCAAGCACACTGCTAGTCTGGAGAGCTAAGCTCACCCACCATCTTGTCACTGAAAGTATGGAGTGGAGAGGAGACAGGAGAGAAGGTGAAACCCTGAAATGGGTAAAACTCTTTACGTGGAAGACAAGCATTTTAAAGGGAACCTGTCACGTAGATTTGGAACACAAAGCCATGAACAGGGTCTTTATGGACTAGGGGTTTAGTGTCCAAAAAAGTCTTTGTGGCTTGTCAACATGTAGTTTGGTTATTATTACCTTTGTCAGATTCAGGTTATTTCTGTGACCATTGTGGGTTTTTCTATCATTAAACGAGGAGTACCAACAATTTTGTCCATGTGTGTATATAAGAATAACACAAACAGTGGTGTCTCAATAGGGGTAAGTTCACACGGAAATTTTTGGTCAGGAATTTGAGGCCATATCCGCCTGACCAAAAAGACGACTCCCATTGAAATCAATGGGAGCTGCTCAGGAGTTTTCTCCAGGAGCCGTTTCTTCTGGCTCCCAGAAGAAAGAAGTAGGATGCTCATTCTTCAGGCCAAGTCCTCCCGATTCAGCCTGAAGACACTCCCCTCCTCCGGACTAGGCCCATTCATTGGGCCTAATATGGAGCGGAGTGCATGGCTGGCTGCCAGTGCAATGCACTGGCTTTCAGTCGCGGCTACCTTGCTTTTGGTCCAGAACCTGAGGCGGCCTCATATCGCTGTGTGAACTTACCCTAAGGGAATAAGGCACATGTAAGGTTGTGATTGGTGACCATGAGTCTCCATGCCAAAATTTGGAAATTTTGCCCCATTTTATTTTCCTTCACTTCCTTCTATCATACAGTCATGGCCAAAAATTTGGGAATGACACAAATATATTTTCACATGATCTGCTGCCCTCTGGTTTTTATGTGTGTTTGTCAGATGTTTTTATCACATACAGAAATAGAATTGCAATCATATAGTAACAAAAGCTTATATTGACAGTTAGAATGAGTTAATGCAGCAAGTCAATATTTGCAGTGTTGACCCTTCTTCTTCAGGACCTCTGCAATTCTCCCTGGCATGCTCTCAATCAACTTCTAGACCAAATCCTGACTGATAGCAGTCCATTCTTGCACAATCAATGCTTGCATTTTGTCAGAATTTGTAGGTTTTTGTTTGTCCACCCGTCTCTTGATGATTGACCACAAGTTCTCAATGGGATTAAGATCTGAGGAGTTTCCAGGCCATGGACCCAAAATCTCTATGTTTTGTTCCCTGAGCCATTTAGTTATCACTTTTGCTTTATGGCAAGGTGCTCCATCATGCTGGAAAAGGCATTGTTGATCACCAAACTGCTCTTGTGGATGGTTGGGAGAAGTTGATCTTGGAGGACATTCTGGTACCATTCTTTATTCATGGCTGTGTTTTTAGGCAAGACTGTGAGAGAGCCGATTCCCTTGGCTGAGAAGCAACCCCACACATGAATGGTTTCAGGATGCTTTACAGTTGGCATGAGACAAGACTGGTGGTAGCGCTCACCTCGTCTTCTCCGAATAAGCTGTTTTCCAGATGTCCCAAACAATCGAAAAGGGGATTCATCAGAGAAAATGACTTTACCCCAGTCCTCAGCAGTCCACTCCCTGTACCTTTTGCAGAATATCATTCTGTCCCTGATGTTTTTTCTGGAGAGAAGTGGCTTCTTCACTGCCCTCCTTGAGACCAGGCCTTGCTCCAAGAGTCTCCGCCTCACAGTGCAAGCAGATGCACTCACACCTACCTGCTGCCATTCCTCAGCAAGCTCTGCACTGCTGGTAGCCCGATCCCGCAGCTGAAACACTTTTAAGAGACGGTCCTGGCGCTTGCTGGTCTTTCTTGGGCACCCTGGAGCCTTTTTTGCCAACAATGAAACCTCTCTCCTTGAAGTTCTTGATGATGCGATAGATTGTTGACTGAGGTGCAATCTTTCTAGCTGCGATACTCTTCCCTGTTAGGTCATTTTTGTGCAGTGCAATGGTGACTGCACGTGTTTCTTTAGAGATAACCATGGTTAACAGAAGAGAAACAATGATGCCAAGCACCAGCCTCCTTTTAAAGTGTCCAGTGGTGTCATTCTTACTTAATCATGACAGATTGATCTCCAGCCCTGTCCTCATCAACACCCACACCTGTGTTAATGGAGCAATCACTGAAACGATGTTAGCTGGTCCTTTTAAGGCAGGGCTGCAATGATGTTGAAATGTGTTTTGGGGGATAAAGTTCATTTTCTAGGCAAATATTGACTTTGCAAGTAATTGCTGTTAAGCTGATCACTCTTTATAACATTCTGGAGTATATGCAAATTGCCATTAGAAAAACTGAAGCAGTAGACTTTGTAAAAATTAATATTTGTATCATTCTCAAAACTTTTGGCCATGACTGTACAGTCATCATATATACAACAGCATACTCTACCTTTGAGTGACAATAAGTCCAAATTATTAAACCTGCTGCATCTATATGATACATTATGTACTTAGAATCAACCAGCCATGTTATTTGCGAATATATACAAATCTATTCACCTTCATTTTTTGCACAATTCACTAATGCTGCGAGTATGCTAGAACATGTACAACCCCTGGGGTTTTTGTGGTTTATCTCTATTGACTTCAATAAAAAAAAAAAAAATGCACAAAGGCAAAACGCTTTTATGTTTTTGCATATGGTACTAATGTATTTTTCAGGAGAGAACAGAACAGGTTATTTTTAGTTTCAGCTTCTTTTTGTACAAGATCTTGGCAAATCAAAATGCAAGAGCACAGAGTAAAGGACTTATGGTGTGTATCAATCAGCATACCTTCTTATCTATGGAAATGTCTTTTATGGAAATGTCATCAGAAATCTCATGATGTATAAATTACATGCACTGCAGCAATGTGAAATCTAAGTCAAGTGCAACCTGCGCCATCATCCGAACGAGCCTCGGTAATTTCATCCCTGGAGCTTTTATAATAATTTCATGTTTTTCTTCATTTTCTCATTTTTAAATATATTTCCCCATTTTAGTAACATTAAACAATAATGGCTATTTAGAGTCTTTGGATTTTACATTTATTTACCAACACCAGTGAGGTCAGAGATCATAGTGCTGACCAGGAGCGTAACTTGAGGGGGTGCAGAGGGTGCAGTCGCACCGGGGTCCAGGAGCCTTAGGGAGCCCATAAGTACTGGCATCAGTACTGAGATTGCAGCTTCCATCTGGCCCATAAACCAAGGAGACCCACAGATTACCCCTAACCACACTAAGGTGGATTAAACTCCTTAATACCCGTAACCATCACTATCAAGAATGATAGGTAGGGGGCCCCGGACAAAAGATTGCACCGGGACCCACAAGACTTTAGTTACACCACTGGTGCTGACATGTCATCAGTGGGGCAAGAAGATCACAGAGTGGCAAGGACTGGAGTAGCATCAATATGGGAGTATCAGGAGATTGGCGAGGTTTGCAATTATTTTATATACTAGTGAATTATTTTATAATTATTTTATATCCTAAGGACACAGAGAGAGATTAAATCACTGCCTACCGCCCGGAAGAACGAGACGTCACCCGAAATGTGGGACTGTCGCACTCAATCCAGGGCACCAGAGGGGGTCCCCGTAACCATAGGGCCTGGTGCAGCTTGCACCTTTGGTTAAAGTTGCCCTGCACTACAGTTCCACCACAATACAGAGGGTGCGACTGCTGAACCGCTCCTACTACATGAATAGGAGGGCCCACATGTGCTCCCCATCCACTGCAGTAGGTAGGGGCTGCTGATCTATTGACCAAAAGTTTAAAAGTTTATGGCCCTTTCAAAAATGGTGGCATAGAATAATATTTTTTCTTTGAAAAAGCATTTTATATGACAGAAATGGTGATATAAAACTACACATCATCGCCATAGTCTTACAGACATGTAGAATCAAGGTAAAATGTCAATTAGGACACATTGTGAATAGCCCAATATTTAAAAGCACAGAAAAGGTTAATAAAAATTATTCAATAGCTTTTATGTATCGCAAAAAAAAAAAAAAAACAGAACAAATCAGAATCCTTTTAAGGCTAAGGCCCCACGGGACGTCACGCGACAATAAAGTGTTGCGGGAAAACAACATATCGCGGTTCTTCCCGCAGTGCTTTAAACAGAAAGTTCACTGTGTTTTCCTCTATGGACTTTCTGTTACAATTATACCTATGGGGAAACCACCAGCGTAGGTATAATTGACATGCTGCGATTTCCAAAACCGCACCGGTTTTGGAAATCGCGGCATGTCCGCACGGTGGTTTTTACTGCAAAGTAGACATGGGATTCACTAGAAACCAATCCACTTTGCCAGTACTGTAAAAAGCCGCAGACAAATCTTGGTGTTTCCGTCCTGTGGGACACCCTGGCCTAAGGCTGGTTCTTAAAGGGAATCTGTCAGCAAGTGCGTTGTCCAGGAGTCTAGAGCTGAGAACAAAGCCCAGGTATGCGCAGACATGCCCCAAGAGGGATTTACATGAAAATGAGACTTCAGAGTCGAATAACAGAAGTATATTTGGAAACTGTACAAGGTGCTGGGATTAGGATGAATGCAACTTTACTTCTGACAGACTCCCTTGAAGTGGTTAATATATTTCTGACCAGTGCTTGCTTCTATTGTCTCTCTCCAACATATTAAGTAATGCAAAATATTTCCAAACAAATTAAACATTTAATGGAGATATAAACTCTGGAATGTTGGAAATATGTTTGATAAAAATAATAGTTCTGCATTTCTTAATACAAATCAGCAAACTAGCAGAACATATGTCGCGCTGACACATAGCAGTATATACTGTTAGAATGGGGTAGCGGAATATTTACATCGTGGATACAGATGTGTAACTATGATTGCTTGCATATGTTCTTCTTAAGCTGAGTACAGTAACCACGTGAGTATCGCATTCATATGACATAATATACGTATATGTACAATGACCAATGCTGCCACAATTGAGGAGATCAGGGCTCAGATATCAAGTCTTACATTCCAAAGTGAAAGCGTGTGTTTTCTTTCTTAGTTTAAGGGTACTGTATGTTCACCTCTAGAACTGCTTTAGTCTAAATATAGAGATAAGCTACATGTACAATACATATGTAAATCCACTGCATGGCTTACATTGCACTTATTATGAGATTTGGCCTGTGATATTGACTTAAAGGGGTTGTCCACAAATTTCAGAACTTGGAGGAGACTGGAGAAGGTGAAACATAAAGAAAAAATCATACTCATCTGTGACCAGCGCTAAGGGCTAGTTCACACGGGGACATGGACGCTGATTTTGACAGCGGATTTCGCGGCCAAATCAGCGTCCATACAATGTATCCCTATGTGAACTGCTCGCTTTTTTTTTTCTGCTAGCGAGCTAGCAGAAAAAGAAGCGACATGACCCACCCGCCCAGCCGCAGCGCCCTCCATGTCGGCTCATTCATTTGAGCCGACAGCGGAGGTGAAAGCCGCGACCGCGATGGTCGCGGCGGGAGCAGTTCACATAGTGTGGACATTGTATGGACGCTGATTTGGCCGCAAAATCTGCTGTCAAAATCAGCGTCCATGTCCCCGTGTGAACTAGCCCTAATACTCATCTGTGACCAGCGCCATGGTGCTCACCATCAATGTCCAGTCCAGCAGACGCCATATCTCTGCTGTTTAACGTCCTACACCGCACGCGACTGCTGAGGCCAACCAGTAGCCACAGGAACAGAAGTGGTGACATCACTTACGTCCACTCTTGATAGGTTGTATGACATCTCTACCTCTGTACTGCACATGCCTGCTGACGTCATCCTACATCCAAAAGTACTGCACTCGGGCTTCACGTGGACGCTGACATCGGTGAACATGTGCATTATGCTCAGTACTGTGCTCCCATGCTGAATCCATGGAGAGTGACAAACTTGAAGGTAGAGCTTCAGTCTGTGGGGGTAGAGCTGGGAGGCAGATATGGGTGTTACAGAAGCCCATGCGGCACAGTAAACACCCCTAAAGCTCTTTTCAACTCATTAGCAGGGAAGCAACTATCAGGGTAGCAGTGGTAGCAAACGCTTCCCCTTCTGCAGGGGTGGCTGTGAACAGGAGCCGGGAATGGTATGTAAGGCCTGCAAACTCCATAAACACTATCATTGTACTCAGGGAGGGTCTTTTCAGACATCCAAGAATAATGATTAGAGGCCCAGGGGAGATGAGGGAACATAAAAAGTACTGTTACTTACCACTTGTGACTCCGGCAGGCTTGAGGTCTACTTGTGTGACGTCCCAGACGTCACGTGAGCCGCGCTTGCATCCTTATGCCTCGCGATTCAAGCCCCGCATCAAGTGACATCTGGTCCATCATTGAAGATGGCCTGACATCAGCATGCACCGGAGCCCAGGAGAAGTAAGTAACATTGTTTTTTATGTTTGTATCCCCCCCCCGGGTCTCCAATTATTATACTCTGGGGTCTGAAAATACTATGGGGCATAATAATGTGTGCAGGGGCCACTATGGGACATAATACTGTGTGCATGGGCCACTATGGGGCATAATACTGTGTGCAGGGGCCGCTATGGGGCATAATACTGTGTGCAGGGGCCACTATGGGGTATAATACTGTGTACAGGGGCCACTATGAGCCATAATAGTGTATTTAGGAATGCGGGAGAGAGAGTCGGGTCTTTGGGGGGGGGGGGCGTCAAGGGGGGGCCCCCATGTTAAAAGTTCTCCATGGGGCCCCGCCATTCCTAGTTATGCCACTGCTCATTAGCATAATTATAAAACCCTGAGATTTTAGGTAACCAAGCTTAGGTCCTAAATAGCACAAGCAAATATGGAAACACTGTGAGAAGCCCACCGAGGTGCGGTGAGTAGATTAATGTCATTTTGCCTGCAAACAGACTCCCTTTAATGGCTATTTGGGACCTGACAGACTTCCTATAAGGTGACGCTATGTATTACAAGAACATCGGTTGAGCCCACCTGTTTGGAAGGACCAACTAAGCATCTACTGTGTCTGGGTGAAAAGATCGGGAATATTACATTTTAACATGCCCAATCCTTTGTTCCCATTGAACATAAGCTGCCACCAGATGTGTTCAGTAATACCTTATTCACCAAGCCAATGGAGGAATAGCTGTCGGCATAATGAGCGTTGAGCTGACAATTATATCAGGTGTATGGCCACCTTTAGACAGAGCTCCGGCACATCATCAGATGAAGCCTTCACTATAGCTTGGGGCAGTAGCTATCACAATCCTCAACGTCATCGTGAGTCAGACAACTGGGATATGCATGGCTGCCATTGGTAATTATTTCCTCTCGGGTTGAGGTTACTGATGCTTATTATCTCCCTTGAGCATCTCTTACCACCTTTTCTCTATCATAGCCTGGAACACTTAATTGGCAGTGAAAGAGGCAGAAATAAGAACATAGATGGGAAAACCAGCGAATAAAACCAGAGTTCTGGATAGAAAGAAATGAGCCATCTGGCATCCTTCACTAAATGGCACACGGATGGAGAGCAGACAGCAATGAGCGGTGAATCCCTAGGTTGGGAAGGATGTGATTTCTTGTCTTTGAGTTGCGCAGTAGGTTTGCACATCATAATTCATCTTTATCCTTTATTTATTAAGATCCAGAATGTTCCACGGCATTGTATAATTCCCTCCTATTCCCGCAAAGCCTTCTATATTTATACTATAAATCAAAGCAGAGGAAAGTCAGTGACTAATACACCTCAAGCAATGCCTAGATCTTCGTAATGTAATGTTAAGAGACTGTATTTTACAATTATACTAAACTGTGCCGTGCTTTACAGCTGTGTACTGAATAAAGGCATCATTTTATTTTATAGGGTCTTGGAATTACTTAGGAGATATAATGGGAAATAGCTTTCATTCTTACATTGAGGATCCATTTATCACTTATACAGAGCAATGGAAGAGGCTTAAGGAGAATCTTTTATCCTTAGGAGTCGGAGCTTTGTTTTTCTGATACCGAGCTACAAATTCCCTGTGTAGACATTGGTATAATGGATGCCAGGAGAGGGGGCGTACTGCATACTGCAAATACTCTGTTTATTGTATAAGGTTCTGGTCACTTTAAATTATATGAAATGTTCATTTTGGACAATTTTATCTTATTTTGCATAAGCCCAGCTTGGGAGATGTAAGAGTGCTAAGGACAAGATTGCTTGAGAAAGTACTAAGCAGATATTAAAGAAATATTTGATGTAGGTCTTGGCTCTGAGACACCTGTCTTTAGAAGGAGATCCCCAAACCCTGTCTAGGTAACCATTAGTCACCGCATCAATCCTGCAAGTATATGCAGAAGTGACATGTATGCAGCATCCCAGGGTGCTACTGCTATAAAGGGATTTTCTGGGCAGAAAATATTTTTTTAGAAATGTCTGTTAGTGTTAGAAATGGGTTAATAAGTACACCCATATACATTTAGCAGAGTTTGGAGTGATTTCTGAATGTCTTTGGGAGCAACTAGCCTCTCCTGCCTTTGTTTACTTGGTGTAACTTCCCAATGAACAGCTTCCTATGTAGCTTCCACACTAATTCCCTCTTACTCAGCCCCACCTTCTCTCTCACTCTGTTACACCCACCCCCTATTTCCCTAGCTAAGCTTTCCTGCCCATTACTGACCCCTCCCACCCTCCCCTAGTCTCCCTAGCCTAGCTATCCCTCCAATTACTAGCCCCTCCCACCCTTCCTAGCTAAGCCATCTTTCCCATTACTAGCCCTTCCCACCCTAGCCTCCAGACTCAGGAAGGAATGGTAAGTATTGATGGGGAAAGGTGACAGGGAGGAGTAAAGCTGACATTCTGTTTCAGAAGTGGTGAAACAGAACGTCACTGGATTATCAGCAAGTGTCCCTGGGGTGGTCACATGACCGCTCCAAGGATATGAGTGATTATAGATTTTTTTTTTAATTGAAGTAAATTAGAAGTTAGGAAGCAGGAGGGCATTTAGTTTAGAGTTTAATTCTTAGTTTATCCTGAACATCCCCTATAAGTATTTGTCTATTGTGTCTCTGGATTATGTTGTATGTCCTGTCCTCTATGTTTTATGTTATATGTCACTGTTTTGCAGCTTTCTATTGTTATATTCCCCCTCATTCTTCAAACCTTAGCCTTGGTTTAGCCCCGGCCAATCACAGGCCACTGGGTGGGGTTGTAGGAGACTCTAGTCTTCACAACAACCGTTGGTCCTCAGTGTTCAGAGTGTCCCAGTCTAGAGTTCAGAACAGTGACAGTGCAGATCTCCCCTGCAGCTAGCATCAGGACTGAGGCACAACAGCTAGCCATACCGCCTCTAGGAGGATCGTTATTTGCTCCAAGCTCAACTAGAGACATCCCTGAGTAAGGTAGAATCACCATCTGGATTATTGGACATTATCTGTGTTGTGGAAGGAGGAGCAGGAGAGGACTCTGACAGGAGGAACGTGTTCAGGCCAAGTCTACAGGTAACCGGATCCCTGTTAGGACTCCCTATATCATCATCCCCAGTATCCATAGCTGGGAAAAGCACAAGAGAAGGAGTCGTTGGAGGACTCTACCATAGAGCCTGTAACAACCTTGGGCAACCTCTTATAACCAAGGCTGGGGGATTGAACTGTGTTGTACTACTACCCCCATTTGGAAGCTACCATTTACTTCTGTTCCAGTTGCTAAATAAATGATTACCTGGTTCAACTGCATCTCTGGCCTCCTGAGTCATGTCTGCTTTACCATTAGGGCCCTTCAGACTTCCATCACACCGGCTCAGAGAGGAGAGGTCCCCTATCCAACTGGAAGCACCCTGGGGGAAACTACTACCACCACCATCAGATTGTGCTGCAGGAGCCCCCTCAACAGTGTCTGGCCCAGGAGTGAGGTTGGAGTGCTTGGTGGAGCGTACTCAGCCTAGCAGGTGGCACATCATCCGCCACTACAACTCCCATTCTCCGGTCTCCTCCATCTGGGTTGCGGCATTTACACCTCCTCATAAATGAGGTGCCCGCTGTGCCTGGAGGGAAATCTACGCTAGTTCATAGCAGATTTCTAATGTAAATGACAATATATCTGGCAGGCATGATGGACCTGCCCTCTACACACCCTATCCATGCCTCTTTTCAGGGTAGCACAAAAAAAAGTCACAAAAAATTGTGAAAACTGGCATATGAAGAACAATAAATCAGAATATTTAACAAAATGCCCCTTCTGCTTATACAGTGGCATAGAAATGGCTGACTGACCCTTAAGGAGCCAGCACAAAGCTGTAAAAGTACAACAAACAATATAAAACTGTATAAATAGGTGAAAAATCATCCTAAAAATTAAGTATGACAGGTAGTGCCCTTGTTGGACACTACAAGTAGACAATCTCATATGAATAAATCAGACACTTCTACACTTAAGATATTGACCCTACAGAAGATCTTGACGGTGTAAGGGGCGTTTAGCAAAAGTATAATATAATGTCTATTATGTAAGATATGACTAGTTGTTCTGTCCATTGCTCTTGTCCCCAGGGGTGAACCTGCCCCTTTCGCCGCCCGAGGCGAAGTGCAGAAAGCTGCCCCCCCCCCCGCCGGGGAGGGGGCAGAACGGGGCGCGGCTTAGCGGAGGGGGCGGGGCTTAGCACCGTTCGCCGGCAGAGAGCAGGCCCGGAGACTGCCTGTACTCTGCCTGAGCGTGCGGGGAGGCTGCTGGGCAGCGCTGCTCCAGTGGCCTCCCCAAACCACCGCTCCGTGCTAAGCCAGTCCAGGACAGCTTGTCCTGGACTGGCTTAGGTTAGCAAAAATGCCGCCCTCCCTGAGGCCCTGGCATAGTGCCGCCTGAAGCGCTCGCTTCAGGTCGCCTCATGGGAGGTGCGGCACTGCTTGTCCCCATAAAATATATGATTTGATAACTGATACAAAGTAGAGCCTATTTCTTGATAGTTGTTATAGGATAGAAAGGTAATACATAAAAGGACAGCTCAGTAATTGACACGAATATTATTCCACTAGGTCTCCTGCAGCGTCTTGTCTTCTGAGTATCAATTGAACTATTAAGGAAACAACTGAGTAAATCCATTTTTTTTTTACCGCGCACAACAAGACAGTAATGTCATAGATTAACAACCTCACCGCTTACAGACGGCGCTTACCTAAGGAGAGAATTAGTCTTAAATTAGTTCTTCGCAACATTTTATTTAGGAATACAGATGTAGGATTCAGGTAAATAGATAGTACTGACACAAGTACTAAATGGTTTGCTCATGGCCATGGACAGAGCCAAGTGTGCCATCCCAATGTTCCTATATACAGCTGACCACAATATCCTAATACATAGACTCAAGGGGTTTTGTGGAGTTTATAGACCAGTTCTTCAGTGGTTTAATTCATTCCTGCCTTATCATGGTCATCTCAAAAGATGGAGATCCACAGGGCTCGGTGCTATCTCCAATCTGCTTACCTGCTGGCACTAGGCAAATAAATCCAGAACCATGGCCTGGCCTATCACTGCTAGTGCATATGATAACCCACTATACATAGCCTGTAGTTCAGGATAGCTAGCCAAGCTGAACTACTAGAATGGATGAATGTCAGCTGGTTAAAGCTAAAACAAGACAAAACTGAACTTCTTATGGTTGGAGGTCAGTAATTAATGCAAAAATGACCACTTGTATAGCCACCACCTCTATCCTGAGGAAACACAATCCATCAAAGCTCAGAGGAGATGCAAAAGTGAAGAATAGTTATTAAAGGGGTTGTCCCATCACAAGGATCCTATCTATACTACTAGTTTATGTGGATTTAAGACTTTTCCTAAGTACATTGCTTTATCAAAACTGCTTTGTTTGGCCGCTATCTTAATTTATTCACTTCATTGTTTACACTCAGTTTCTATGGGCACGGGGCTTATCTGCTAAGTTCCCAAGTGACTAAGCTCCCTGCTCTCAGGGGGGGAGGGAGGGGCTGAGTGCTCGGCAGCAGCTCTGAGCTGTGTATGTCTGACAAATAATGGAGCTCCTCAGATAGGGGAGGGGGGAGGTGAGAGCTGTGCCATTTCTGATTCTGGTTTAATTGAATTTAGCGGATAAGGGCTGAGATAAGCAGTCCATTACCTCTGTATGTAATGCAAGCTGACTCAAATCGAGCTCTGCTACATCAGCTTCATACTGTGGTAATGCATTTACAACCAATCATTACTGACTGCAAACATAGCAGATAGCAGAGCAAGTGAAACCCGCCCACCAATGTGCTGAGAAAACCAGGAAGTGAACAGAGCACAGAGCGTGTACTGTAGGTTGGTGAACACGGGTTATAGGAACATCCCTTTAATGGGGAACTGTCTATCAGGATCTAGGTATCCTCGATTATCAAATCTTCATACTTTCATCTGAGGAACATTGCAAAAATACAACACTTTATAACAACAGAAGATCTCTCCATGTCTTCATAACCTCATGTCTGGACTACGGTAATGTCCTATAAGTAGGCCTCCTACATAAATAAATACATTGCCAGCTAGTTCAAAACCATGCAGCGAGGTTAATATCTATATAACCCCGACATGCTCCTGTAACCTCCATCCTCCGCTCACTGCACCGGCTGCCTATAAATTGGAGAACAACTTTTAAAGTTTACTTGATGACCTTCAAATCCATTTACAACTTAGGTGCTGACTACTGAAAAGAACTTCTGAAGCCCCATAATCCTTTTCACCATCTCAGATCAGCAGCACAAATAAACTGTCCATCCCGAGAATCCATCTTAACCGATGTGGAGCCAGAGCCTCCTCCCATGCTGCGCCCACCCTCTGGAGGGCATTACCCAGGCCGATCAGAGAGGTCTCAGCCCTGGACAATCTGAAATCAAGACTCAAGTGCCAGATTGAAACACCCTCACTGTATAGAGAATACTGCAAGATATTGTTTAGTTAACCAAATTTTGTAATGGAGCCCAAGAGCAACACGTTATGGTTGCTCTTGGGCTCCATTAGAATATGGTATATAAAAGCTTGTTCTATACTTTGGTCATGACTTATGTTGCAGGACTCAGACAATTAAACCGTATCCTATTTCTCCCTTGCTAATTTTTACAAATTGCATCTAACACAGCATCAGCCGGCGACCAAACAATTAGTATATATAATCCACCTGGGATTTACTTGAGCCTTCAGACTATGCTTTCTAAACCACATGCAATATCAAAGTGCATAAGCTGAATTTTGAGACTGGCAATAAAACAAGGGAATGTTTGGATTGTGTCTCTTCCAACAGTAATTAGATTTAAAAACAAAAATAACAATCCCTGAGCCAAAAACACAAATGACTTCCAATCCTTTAATAACATATAATGCTAGCAAAACACGGGGACTTAAGTGCGTTACTGATTAAAGCGGAAGGTCCATAATTATTAGGTATGATGGCCAGAGTCAAGAGATAGAACTAGTAACTAAGTATGGATGGACAGTCAACAAAATGGACACATACAAAACACAAGTGTATTCTTACAACTATGCTTAACATATTATCACAGTCTCTAAAACTACCGTTACTACGGTAGTTACGCCCCTGCCACTCTGGAACAGCTGGGTCCCCTGTTACAGCAGTTACCCAAAGTGGATTAGGGCAGCTAGCACCCTGGTCTTTCCACTTGCTTCTTAGTATGGTGTGGACACATAAGTACTGTGGGGGAGGTAGCTCGATAGAAGCAGTGGTGTGGACCCAAACAGTCAAGACAGGGACACAAAATGTGCAGCAAATGGGTTTATTTAGAAAAACAGGAAAATAAACCTTCACTTCAGGCACAAATGAGCAAAAACAAAATACAGCCTTAACTTTTGGCAAAAACAAAATAAAATCCTGCTCGTCCGAGCAACTAACTAAACAGAAGTAATAACCTACTATACATGTGGCTTACTACCAGCAACACGAAAAACAAGCACAATTTGGTCTCACCGGACTCAAGGTTGCAGGACAGGCCCAGCCACCTCCTCCCTTCCTGGATCTGCCCTGAAGTGAAGGTTCTGCAACCTTTTATAGGCCAGTAACAAGCCTCAGGACCCAAACCTAGGGCTGAAACCTATTCCAGATCCACAGTGAATCTGGGGCTGATATAGCGGGACTCCAGCACTTTGCCTTTCACCTTCTCACACCACTCAAAAACCACAGTATCACTGGGCACTAATTTCACAGCAATTTTACAGCAATTCCATCAAATACAAGTAATGGCCTTCACTGTCAGTGTTCGAGTCACAAGGCTTGCAGATATCATTTTTCAATTTGCCAACCAAGGCACAAATTCCCACTTAACATATATAATTTAAAAAAAAATACTATCATTCATATATTTTAAGATTTCTATATTTCACAGATATACAAAACCAAATAAAAATCCAGTTCCCCTTCTTACTGTGTATGTCTTAATCCAGACTCACTAACACTGATTCACTATCTCTTTACATCAGTCCGTCACTCCCATTGTTCATTTCACGATATGGGACCACAATAAGCCAATTAAGGCGCAAATATTGGAAGGGAATATCACTACTTGTGACATCACGTGTCCTCTCCTGCTGAGGCCACTAATTAGCCTCAGTGGTCACTTGACCATTGAAGCCAATCATCGGATTCAGCACAACTCCAGAAGAGACCTGGGAGAGCAGGAGAACCGGGACGAGCAGGAGGACAGCGGAGCAATGAGGACAGCTGAGTATGCATTTTTTTATTTTTTCACTGCCCCCAGCTGATTTAAACATTAAAGGGGTTGTCCATTTTTGGCTTGACAACCCCTTTAAGGCATTCAATAGCACTGCCACGTAAACTTTGTACCCAGAATTGTGCCCAGATAATCCCATTATACAGTTTTTCATATTTATGGTCAGTCTCTGTTTCTGGTAACAGCCATGTCCTCTAACTAGCTCTGATGGCTTCACCTTTTACTCATTGCATTTATTTCACTGGCGCATTGTCAACCCCAACCATTAGGATAACTACTACATTTCTCAGCTTGACATTTCCATCTTTAATTTACCGTCTCCGACAGATGAATATCAGCCGAATCCAGTGATTCTGACAGGACAAGCCATCCATCTAAAGTATATTGGGGCCTCCCAACTCTCCACCGACAGGAGATGTCAATGGAGATAAGGATGGAATTCATTGGCCATTCCTTTTGTTCTCTGTGAGATAAGGCTCTGTCAGATGAGCGTGGCCGTGGCTGCCTCCCCCTCCCAGTTGAGTGCACATGGACCAGATGATTATGGGGAACTTGGGTCAAATAACTAGAGACTGAAAGAGTGATGGGCTAAGAATTATCTAAAGTGTATGGAACGCTTTAATCCTCTTCAGAAATGACTCAACAGAGTGATTTATTTTATTGTCCATGTCATAGCAGAAATTGTGATTTGGTACCAGATACCTGGCGGTTTCTGTCCTACTACAAATGTGCAGAATCTCCCTGTTCCAACCGAGTTTCTGCAGCAAGACTCCATATAAAGTTTGGCATTTATACATAGTGCACGACACTACAATGATGTTACCAACTGACACTACAATCTTAAGGGTGTTGTCTGACAATCACCTACAATACCTACTGACAGAATCAGAAATATACAGACGTGGACAAAAGTTTTGAGACTGAGGCCTCGTTCACATCTGCGTCGGTAATCCGTTCGGGGAGTCCGCATGGAGACAGCCCGAATGGATTACTGAACACATTGGCAAGCGGTGTACAGTGAAAGCCCATGGACCCCATAGACTATAATGGGGTCCGTGTGCTTTACGCACGATCTCCACATGGAACGTGTGGAAAGAAAAGTGGTTCACGATCTACTTTTCTGTCCACATGATTCATGCGGAGACCGTGTGGAGAGCACACGGACCCCATTATAGTCTATGGGATCCGTGTGCTTTCACTGCCCATCGCTTGCCAAGGCATTCGGTAGTTCATTACCATGCGGACTCCTCCGAACAGATTACCAACACAGAGGTGAATGAGGCCTAAGGTGCATGGGCAATCTTAGGGTATGTGAACGAGGCCTATGACGTATGTGAAGTTTACTGCTTCAGTTTTTATAGATTTTTAGTCAGTTATTTTTATGGTTACTGAAATACATTTATAAGCACTTCATGAGATTTTATACTTTTTGTTTACAATTACATGAAGTTTATGCAAATACTCAATATTTTACGATGTTAAGGCTTACTTTTCAAGACTTTAGCAATTCATCCCTGACATGCTGGATATCAACTTCTGGGCCAAATCCTTATTCATGACGACTTATTCTTGTCTACTCAGTGGGTGAAGTTTATCACAATTTCTGTGTTTTTGTTTGTCCACACTCTTTTTGAAGACCACAGAATAACCCAACATTATATACAACACATAAATGTTCACTCAATATAACTGATCACCCAAGGTTCTTCACTCCCTTATAAGTTGTCAACTGAGACATATTGATACAATTTTTTTAATTCAAGCATGACCAAACCTCTATTCCCCATCTCCATATTACAATAATCGCGTCTGCTTGGCTGAGGCCTGATTCACATCTGCGTTCAGGATTCTCTGAGTCCACTTGGGGAACCCCCGAACGGAAACCTATACGCATAGAAAAGTGGTTACTTGGGAAAACACGAGGACCCCATAGACTATAATGGGGTCTGTGTGGTTTCTGTTCAGTTTCCACACGAAACATGCGGAGAGAAACCCGAACACAGATGTGAACCAGGCCTCATTCATGTGTATGGCTGTCTTTCCGCATACAATTGGGAATTATATTTAGAATATGTTTCACAGCTTAGAAAATATATAGAATACTAGCTATACCCGCGACTTCGTCCGCGAACCCCCCTTCCTTGCGCGAACCATGTGCAGTGCAGCCCGTTGGCCCCCCCCACGGCCCTTTTCTTGTGGCCACCACGGTCCTCTCCCACACCCTGGTGTGGCGGGACCCTACAGCCCTGCTGCTCTGGCCCCGGCTCCCCACCTAGCACCCACCCGCTCCCCCTGCTCTCCCCTTATCTCCCACCCATGCCCCCTCCCCCCTTTAGAGCCTACAGTCACCTTCCACATCTCCCCCCCTGCCCCCACCACCACCAACCACCCGTGACCCCAGTCACCCACCCACCTCCCCCTTTAACCTGTGCAATCGGCCTCCCTCCTACTCACCCTCGGCCCTCTGGTCCCAACCCCCCCACCAAAAAACCCCTCCAGGCCCCCTCCCTAACGCCCAGCACCTACCCTAAGCCACCAACCCCACCCCCCCTCTTTCTCCTACCCAGCGCCTCTTCCCCCCCCCCAGCCCCCTACAGACCAACTCTTGTAAAACCCCCCACCACCACCACTAAGGAAAGTGGCGATCACGGAACCTCCAGCACTCACCTTGCATATGCTGGGGATGTCTGTGTGTAGTGACAGTGACATGAGAGTGAGTGCTGTCTGTGCTGTCTGTTCCCGGCCACACAGTACGCGGGTACGGGCGGCTGTGGGCTTGAGGCCTGGTCGTGCTGCTGTATGTAATGCCAGCATTAGGCGATATGTGGCTGGCCGGCATGTGAGCAGCGTTGGGAACATGCAGGCAGCCGCCATGTTCAAGCAAGTGTCCTCACGCGCTGGCCACGTCCACATTTCGGCGCTAACCTATGGGGCCGCTGTGCTGTCTCCCTATCCCGCCCCCGCACCGCCATGCACTAATCGGAGCTGCGTGTCACTACCTGCGCTGACCTCAGGGCCGACCATGGAGCCGGAGCCAACTTTTGAGGGTCACGGTGGCGATTTGGGGTGAGTGAGACACGTTTAAAGTAGCCTATGTATCCTTCATGGCCAATATGTAGATGTGTGTGAAATTTCAAAGCAATCCATTTAGCCGTTTGGGTGTGATTGAAGAACAAACATCCAAACATCCAAACACACAAACTTTTATGTTATACATTTAAAGAGTATACAAAGGTAAAGATATATATACGGTATATAACATATCAAATCCCTTCTTTCCAAGTTAGCAATATAACCTGTATACTGTACATTAACTGGCAAGTAGTCTGGTATTCCAAGAGTAAAGATCACTATTGGAATGACATTTATATTTGATGTTTAAAAGTTGTTGGCCCATCTTAGTTCCCATTGATCTGAGATGGAAATAGCCTTGTTTTCTGTCCTAGAATTATTTTGGATGTTTAATTTCTTTGGACTGTGAGTAAAGAACATGTTTCCAGTAACAAACCACTGGACCAGTACCAATGAAGATATAACAAACAGCTTAGCAAAATCTATCGCAGAAACGGCAGTGTAAAGCAATGTGAAGAATTTGGATGGTTGTACAAGGCATTGAGAGAGATTAGGATTAGGCAAGTTTACAGCATGATACAAGTGGTTTTGTAATATATGTTATCAGCTTAAAAAAGCACAAACACAACCTGTTCTCCAAATGATACATTCACTGGAAGCTGGAAGAACAGACAAAACCTGTTCAGTATCCAGGTGTTACTGGAGTTATAAGGTGCAAAGATCAGAACAGGGCAGTCTACAAAACTCCTAATAAGTGATGAACTTGGCAATGGGATAAATGATATATTTTTAGAAATGTTATTAAAAAGGTCTAAAATTTCCTTAAACTGCAGTGCCTGTAAAAGCTAGTCAGACAGTGTTGCATTGACAAGGCCCAGGTTCTAATGAAGGATACTATGTTCTATTTCCTGTAGGTTTTTGGAGGGTGACATTAAAAATTATTTTATCTGGTGGGTCCATCGAATCTCAATCCAATACCATAGCCACTTGTAATACACCCAAATCTGGAAGACCAACTGCTGATCAGTCCAAGCGATCACTCCAAGGAGAGGAGTAACTTGAAGCTTCTATTTCTTAACACAATGGTTAAACCTAAGAATATGATGGTTACTAAAAGCTTCAATAGATGTCTTAAGAAAAAAAAGGAAGAAACTGCAAATGACC
This sequence comes from Leptodactylus fuscus, assembly GCF_031893055.1. Classification (NCBI taxonomy): domain Eukaryota; kingdom Metazoa; phylum Chordata; class Amphibia; order Anura; family Leptodactylidae; genus Leptodactylus; species Leptodactylus fuscus. Next base: position 65,198,468 of record NC_134273.1, on the reverse strand, counting down.
ATTCAAAAAGACAACTTATCTCGGCCTAGTGGGCATGAAGGAAAAGCAGTTGTGCTTTCTCGGCAGCTATATAAAGTGTTTGGCTAGCTTAAAGGGATCCTATCATTAGAAAGGCTATTCTTCTCCTACCTTTATATGTCTTCTCTGCACTGCCGTTTGGTAGATATTCCGTTTTCCGTGTTTATGCAAATGAGGTCTCTCGCAGCACCGGGGGCGGGCCCCAGTGCTCAAACAGCACTGGGGCATCCCCAATGCTGCGAGAGAACTCTCCAGCGCCACCTCCATCTTCTTCAGGAACTGGCCTCTACACGTCGTCTTCTGGCCTGGCTTTTAATCTTCTACGCATACGCTGTCGGCCCTGCCAGCGGGCTTCTTGTAGTATGCGGCCACAAAAAAAATGTCTGCGCGCAGGTGCCTGAGGCCCGCTGGCAGAGCCGACTGCACATGCGTAGAAGATTGAAAGCCAGGCCGGAAGACGACGCATAGAGGCCGGTTCCTAAAAAAGATGGAGGCGGTGCTGGAGAGTTCTCTCGCAGCACTGGGGACTCCCCCAGTGCTGTTTAAGCACTGGGGCCCACCTCCAGTGCTGCAAGAGAACTCATTTGCATAAAGACGGAAAACAGAATATCTAATGAACGATGGCGCGGAGAAGACTTTTAAAGGTAGGAGAGGAATAGACTTTCTTAAGGCTATTCCTACGTGTTAGTTAGAAAAAAGGGATTCTAATTATAGGATCCCTTTCAGAACTACTTGATGGACAAATTTGGATGTGACTAGAATGAGCTTAAACTTTGCAAAAATCGGAGAAGGTTGCAAACTACTGCAGGTCAATGAACTCTTGTCTAAAATATAGATTCCAGCGATTTCCTTAATATAGGCTTAACCTATAGTGGAGTCCTTTGATCATTAGTCTGTACTCCCTTGGGACTCACAATCTGATTTCCCCAAGTCTAACAGTAGTTAAAAAGTGAAGCAATGTGAAGGAAGTGCAGCTATGCCAAGGCTGGCGTATAGATATGATCTGCTCATCGAAGCCTTTGAAGTTGTATAAACACAAAATAAAAAGTACTGGGTCACTTAGTGCAACACACATACAATGACTACTAGAAGTGATTTGCATTGACAGTCTATGTTTATATAGGTTCACATATTTGGCTGGTATGTTATTCATGACTTCAGGACCATAAAATGTGGAACAGCTCTGGGTAAACATAGTAAGAGCTCAGAGAAAGACTCAACAAAAATTATTTAAGAATTCAGACGAAGGAGAAGATGCGAAATAAACTTTCCAACAGATATATTAGACACTAGGTGGGTGGCTTCAAAGTGAAATGCTTAAGCAATGTCATACAAATGGCCCACAGCGGAACATTACTAGTCCCATGCTACACAAGCACACTTTATTGTATAACACATACACACGTGGACAAAATTGTTGGTATCCCACGTTTAATGAAAGAAAACCCACAATGGTCACAGAAATGCCATGAGGAAGGTACGATCATGAACTGAAACGCGTAGCAATATTACGACTTTAAGCTCCATAGTTGCGTTGTAACTTTTTATGAAGATCAATAAAAGTTAAATTCTATATACTTGGACATCTCTCGGATTTTTCCCTGGTCAGAGCGGAATTTTACTTGAAGATTGTTACTTTATACTGGCTGAAGTCCGCTCAGTGTTCCTTGTCTCCTGGGGTTAAGGACTCTATGTAATCCATATGGTGAGCTGAAAATATTTCTTTTTTTGGAATTGTAATACTGTTTCAACATTGCAAGAGGATAGAGATTCATGTTATTCTGTAACCGTTTTTTATTAACCGCTTCCCCCTTTAGACTCCATTTCCTTTATCTCTTAAATTGCCCAAGTAGGTCAATTTTACCGCCCACTTGGACAACAAGCCTACCAAGGTTCTTATCTTTTTAACAGAATGTACACATTTTTTTAAAAAGCACCAAATTATTCAGGGGCACAGAAACAATCAGGTGCTCTCAGTATCTATGCAATACTGTCCTTTGTACACCTGAAGAAGAAACCAGCTTCCGGTTTCGAAACGCGTTGTGTGTGAGGCTTTAATAAACGAATGCAACAAGAACTACGGTTGGTAAGCGCGGATCCTTTTATCCATTTGATACTTCTGTAGAAGTTGGTTGCATAGGTCCTTTTCTGTATAGTA